>NW_027279219.1:0-377952 GCF_046629955.1 Centroberyx affinis
GTTAGCTTCCCTGTTAACTAATGAAATTATCCATGTGTCCATTAGCATTATCTACAAAGTGAAAAAAATGAGAACTAGCAGTTCTAAATCTGAATGGTAAATAATCTTATATGATATGCAAGATTTTGTAGGTTTTGTGTTGGTGATTGGTAAGATTTATACAAAATATGATACAAAAATAATGTCCTGTTTTGAACTACCAGGGACTACTTTCCCTGTTTCCATAGGAAGTGAATGTACAGTAGTGGGTGATGGGAGACTGTGTGCAGCTAAAAATCACTGCACAGTAGACGAATACATGTTTGCTCACCTGAAATACAGTAGTTAAAAAAATAAATTCATGTCAGATACAGTATATTGAGTTCGTGATGTTTTATTTTCAGCTAAAAATAGAGGTGAGGAGCATGCAAAATGTCCTCACTGATGGATTTCCCTCATCTTTCTATCCTTGTGAGGAGCATAAGGATGGAAGTACAAGAACACACACACACACACACACACGCACTTACAGACACCTTCTGTTTCTCTCTTTTTCTCTCCCCACTCCCATTATAATGGAAATGGAGAGCAGGCTGGTGGGAAATTAAAAGGGATGGGTGAGAAGAATATTACAACATCCACCGAGCAAAAGACAGATATAAAGCAACCTCGAGAGGCCACTCGGAAGAAAAGATGTATTAAATGGGGAAAAATGAGCACACTCGGAGAATACCGGTGATGGATTCCTTCCATTTTGCATTCTGCTTTAATTTGAGGCGCCCCACGCTTGCGGTGCCATTCATATGTATGAATGTACACTCATCCCAAAGCTTTACATTGCTGTAAAGCCTCACTTAATTATAGTACATTCAGGATTAGGTGGAATCTCCTTTTTTTTTTTTTTCTTTCCCGTAATTCCCGAGATGAAACGTGCAAGCAGTGTGATTCTCATTCAAGGAGTGCATTTTGTCCTTCGGGGCAATTTGCATCACTCCTTTTTAACTGAACCCATATTTAATTTGGTGATGATGTCGGTGGCGAGCCAGAGCGAAAACACGGGAGTGTCTCATTGTGAAGGTCTCAGGAGCAGAGTTCAATTTGTCTAATTTAGCACCTCATTACACCAGTGAGCAATCTGATAGCCTACAGCCGGATTACAAGCCACCTCTGAGACCTGAGCTCGGATTCGGCTTGTTGGTGTGGGTAAAACAGTAGCCTGATGCTTAGTGAGGCCGCCCGCTAACCCGGCAGGTCACAGGCTTGATCCCTGCAGCAGCCAATGAGGATCGTCCCTATGGAGGTGTTCTTTAAGCAGACTACCTGAACCCTCTACCTGCTGCAGGATGCCAAAACAAACTCCTAATCACACTGAATTCTGTTCTCAACCGGGTTAGTCAATAACCTGGTTTTGGGTCGACGCATGTAAACATCATAACAGGGTTAGAATAACCTGGATCAGCTCATACTCCTGGTTAAGAAGCCTGGCTTACTCCCATATTAAACTGGTTACTGTGGCATCTCACTGCTTTCACTTTTGGTTTCTGCTGTCTGTCAACTCGCAGCATTATGGGTACATTCTGATGTCAACAAAAACCATGGCAGCAGCAGTACTTATTATGGGGATCATCATTTTGTCATCATTTTTCTTTGCCCTGTAAACTATTGTTGCTCAGTCAAAAAGTGAGGGGGAATATTCTGTTAACTGGTTTATTTCAGGTAACAGGGAGACTGAATTGCAGGGAATCAAGGGTTCATTGTATGACACAATAGCTGCTTTACTCACTACATGCAAAAGTAGCCAATGTCTATTTTGATCATAAGTCTCCTCTTATCTGTCCACCTACAGTATGAACAACTGTCCAGTCCTGCTCCAAAACAATATCCGACAACTATAACCTTCTCAAATTTTACATTGTGTCGTGTCAGTCTTCCTTCATCCCTTCACATTCATCACCTCCGGATGACAGAACCGCTACTTTCCATTTCACCGTTTCCATTCTGAGCCGCTTAATCAGCCGAACGGAAAAAAGACAGTCGAGGGCTCTCTCCAACCGGTAACGCCGAGTCACCTGCTGCACTCGGGGGTGGGGGGGGGAAACCGTTTTTTTTTTTTTCTCCGAGCGTCTGCGATCCCCGCCGCCTCCGTTTTGCCTCCCTCCCTCTCCATCAAAATGTCAGCGCTCTCAAATGTGCATCCTCCCCACAAAAACTGACAGCGGGACGGGGGCTTTTAAAGGAGCTTGGGAATGATACATGGCCCGGAGCCCCAGCCTTTCAAATCCCACTCGCACTGCGGCACCCTGCGCACACACACACACACACACACACACACACACACACACTCAGTCACAGATTTAAAGTCAGAGCAAAAAGTTAAATTTCCTCACAGCTATATCGAGGCTCCCAGCTTTCTTCTTCTACCGGGGGGGGGGAAGGGGGGGCACCCTCATAAGTAATTCACTCATGAAGTGGGGTGTGAGTTACGCGGCGCCGCAACCTCCAGCGGGCCCCCGGAGGAAACCCACACCACCTGAGTGCCCTCCTGCCCCCCCCCTTACCGCCCGGCAAACTTATGTATTCACATTGGCGTGTGACAAATCGTGTCAGCACATTACTCTCGTGAAGCATAATTTTTTTTTTTTTTTTTTTCCCCCATGCATAATTCATCCCGGAGCCTACATTTCCTGCATGGACATTTTGAAAATCCCTTTGAAGTTAATTCCCCCCCACACCCCCCCCGCCCCACCCCTTCGTGATAAACAGCCTCGCTCGTTTGGGGCTTATGATTGTCTGTGTCGTCGTGTTAGTGGAAGTCACCTGTCCGAGACAATTTCACTGTACAATACCGGAGTCCTGGCCAGATTTATACAGCCAGCTACCGTGCAGAATTTTTTTTTTTTTTTTACATTTCAACATATGTAAATGTATTTCCATGCGACGTCTCCGGGGATGACAAAACGAAGCCGCTGCTTGCCTGCAAGACGGAAATCGAGCGGGACTGAGCATCTTGGAAAAAAAAAAAAAAAAAAAGACTTTTATTCCCCCCCCCTCCCCCCCCCCCCAGCCGCCTTGAAGATGCTCGGTTGAAAAGGCCATCTTCAGATATGACGTACATACAGAGTGGCCCGCTTCAAACAGGGGGGGAGAGAGAGAGAGAGCTGATTCGCGATGACTTTAAACAAAAGAACAAAGTGAATATCTGATCGCCCTCCGGTGAATGACAGCGAGCTAAATGAACGGGGGGGGGGGGGGGGTTGGTATCAGTAAAAGAAAGAGAGAGAGAGAGAGAGAGAGAGAGAGAGAGAGAGAGAGGGAGGCTCAGCAGGTGAACTGATAGGGACTCGGCACCCATTTGGAGGTTGACGATTGTCTCTTCTGTCGGCAATTGGATCCCTGAGCTATCTCTCCCCGGTGCTTTGGGAATTAATTAGGGACTCAACGATTGGGGAAATGAGGCTGAATAATAAAAAAAAAAAAAAGAAGTGTGACAATCTCTCTCTCTACGCCGTCGCTGCCTTTGTCCTTTTGTCCCCCGCCCCCCCCCCCGCCTTTTGACGGTCGCGCCCGGGGAGCCCGCTCTCTCTCGTCATCGATATCTACCTTTCCGCGGAGACGCAAAGTGGTTTGTAAAATCCCTCCGCTGAGCAAGCTAATGGGCGCGAGGTGTAAAAATTGCCCCCCCCCACCCGCGCGGTACATTGTTGTAAATCACCAAGCCATTACATGGGGAGGGATGAGTGCTGGGAAAATATGGCCACTGAAAATTGCCCACTCCCCTGCTTTCTGTTCTGCTTCAGCACACAATGCACTTGCTCAATATTTTGCATTCCAGCGGCTTTATAAAAAAAAAAAAAAAAAAAAAAAAACACAAGGCGATCAAAGTCACTTTCCACAGCCTCCAGCTGATGAGTTCAATTCCAAAAACACTATATATCAAAGTTTCCTTTTTTCCCCATTTCCCATTTTAGATAAAAGGCATTACCTGAATCATTCAGCCTCTCTGAAATGTAGATGAGAAGTGCTATAATTTTGCTAATCAAGGACTTGAAGCTGCTCCAGGCAATTTCGCACACTGGCAGCGAGAAGTGACTATTTCATAAAATCGGAACTTCAATAGCCAGAAATCCTGTGCAGTGAGGTCAGTGAACGCCACACGGCTCGCTCATGGTTACCAACCCGGCCGCTCTGTGACGCTTTATAACCAAAGATACCAAAGAGACGAGAGAGGAGAGGATCTAATGTCGGTGAGTCCGGCTTCACCTGCTCACTGCTGTTCAGGAGACAGTTTGGATTTCATTCTGAAGTTTCGATTTGTCATTTCAAGTGCAAATAGGGCAAATCTACAGAGTCTGAATTAGTGGGGATGGGATGCTCTCTCTTCTTTTCTATAGCCTCACTTTATGATTTAGGCTGATACGCTGGGTGCACCGTTACATAAAAAATGTGCCTAGTGCAACTTTAAATACAGTCACCCCCCCCCCCTCCCTCCCATTGCATATTGCATCCTGCAGCCACCAAACATTCATAATTATTACCTTTCCTCATGCAGCTTTAACTTCCGCCTTCCTGACCTTTTAACAAAATTTTTTTAATATCGGCACTGTTGATTCTGGAAGAGTAGGCGGATATTTCACTTTGGAGAGAAACTCCTCAAACGAGTCCCGTCAAAAATCAATTTGCCTTAGCCGGCCCCCCTCACACAGCGATTGATGGCCTCCCCGGGACGCCCCCCCCCCCCCCCCAACAGCCATTTATGCCACTACTGACGCGATTGACGTCCGTTACCTGCCCCCCGTCTGAATAAACACCGCTCCGTATTTTTTTTTTTTCCCGGGGAGGCTCTGCACACCAACTGTACACATAACGCACGCTGCCCGCATACTCCCGCCTGCCTTTGAACAGACAGAATAAGTGAGGGAGGACGTCAAGGGTGATTAAAGAGCGCTCTCCCTCCCCCTCTCTCGCTTTCGAAGGCGCGGTTGAGATTTGCAGGGCGTGAGAGAACGAGCGCGCCTCGAGGGACCGGCCGCTTCACCCCCCCCCCCCGGGGCTAGCCTCCGGGAATCGACTATCACGCCTTGAGAGAGCGCTAAAGGAAGACCTGTCAATGGCGCCCCAAAGGAATTCTCCTCTGCGGTACGCACAAAGCCAGTAGTCACACATCACAATTTCCCTGAGAAATTTTGCGATGCGGGGCTTGAGGCGTTTTACGGGCACGAATTCGCCTCACAGTGCCCTCCGTATTCTAACGGGCCGTCGGCTGACATTCATATTTTCCAAAAGTGACAAAATAAAGGAGGTAAATATTAGCTTTCGGTGAGAGTTCGACGTTTTCCCCGTCATTGCAAATTAGCCAGAGCAAAGATAGTGTCAGAGAGGGATGAGAGCTTTTTATTGTTTGACTTGTGGATCTAAAAATGAGTGTGAACGCCTTTTGATTTGTGCAAACTATAGGACTGAAATCCCCTTTTGGGAGTGCAGACACTACTACCCAGCAACAACAGTGCTGAGGAGCAGGGTACAGATAATATTGCGAGTAAATTTGGGCATGTACAAAAGTAGTACTGTACAATGTGAAGAAATGTCAGGGCAGCAGAATGCATGAGCCTGCCTCTGTGCTGCCACGGGGGCCCGTCTCCAGGCGGGGGGGGGGGAGGACAGATGAGAGCGACTGGCTCTCTCTCTTTGTGGGGGCCGTGGAGGGGGAGACACTGGGGGAGAAAAACAGGTGGGAGTTGCTTCCAAGCCCTGGCACTACAATAATAACGCCATTCTGTTTCATGTTGCCGGGGCTCGGAAACAAAAACCAGCAAAGGATAAACAGAATAAATCATGCAAGTGGCTGGATTTAACCTGGTGCGAATACAGTAGAGTCAGACTACGGTATCCTACACACAGGTTCCCCCAGTCGCACACACACACACACACACACACACACAGATTTAATAAAATAACACCGGTGCAATTGAAACACCGCACCTATTAAAGCCGGCTACAAATCGGTCCAAATTTCTGAAACGGCAGTGATATTTCAACCTCAATTTGAAAGGCTTCGCATGAATTATTGAGGATCCGGTTCTGACTTTTTCCCGGCGAGTGTCGATGTAATTGCTGTCACGCGAGAGCAAAACGGCCCGGAGATTAAGTTATATTTATGACTCACCGTTAAGGGGGGATATTACTCCGAATGATTGGATGAGTGTCACCGCATGTTGGAGCTGCTGAAAATCTCAAATTTGGAAAGAGAGGGGGGGAAGAGAAATCCTTCAAAGTCAGAGATTCATTAGGCTTTTTTCCGGTGAGTTTTTCCTCACTGATGCCTATGTAGTTTTGAAATCATCCAATGGAGTCATGGAAGCATCTCGCATTCAAAAAAATGAAAACATCAAAATTGCATTTATGTGGTTTCTCCACAACAACACATCGTCTTACATGATCGGATGCCTGTCACCGCGTGTTGGGAGTCAATATGAAGTCAAATCCGGAGGGGTTAAGAATACCTTTCCGGAGATGCCAGAGACACACACTGTCAGACACATTCAACCTGGAAACCAACTGTCCTCACCTCACCTCACAACCAAGGTGCACAAGCTAGAAAAAAGGTAGAAGGGAAGAGAGAGAGAATTCAGCTACTCTCGGAGGCCGATGGACGCTCTAATAAAAGAGTCATTTAACAGCATGGAAGAAAAGAACCAGACGAACCAAGGCTTTTAGCACAAACGTGTTTTCTTTTTCTACCGATACAGACATTTTTTTTTACATTCATCGGCCTCCAAGAGCAGCTGACTTTTTACGCATTCAACCTGACAAAGAGTCTCAGACACATTCAGAGGCAGCTAAATCAGTCCAGTTCTGTTCCAAAAGAGATCTGCAAAAGACCTCCACTATTTAGAAAACGGTGATACCTACTTTTATAAAATGTTACCAAAAATCAAATCAAGGGCAGTGGGTAAATTACAGTAAATATCTAACAAATACTGGATAGATCCGCTATATTTTAAGAGGCACAAGTCAACTTTGCACACTGGCGCCCCCACATGGCAGCGAGAGGCAACTGTTTGAATTATTTGAGTTCAATACCCGGAAAATCCTGATGTCAGTAAACTGCACACTCATGTTTACGATGCTTTATACCAAAGGACAGGGACGAGAGAGAGACAATGCACTAGGAATGAAGATACAGCCAATGCAGTTCGTGCATGTACTGTGTGTGACAAGTACAAGGGGATAAAAAAAAAAAAAAAAAAATCGGAAAAATCCACTTAAGCCATAAACAACGGCTTCAAAACCGGTTCTCGGAGAAAGCGGCGTTATCTCGAATAAAGCTCTCCGCTCGCTTCGAGATAACGGAAAATCGAGTTACATCAGAAACAAGATGACGGCGCGATAGCGGGGGAGTGCCTCTGCGTCTGGTGACCTCGATAACACTTTTGGAAAAACAGTCAGACGGATCTCGAAAGCGCGAACAAGCCGATTTACAAGGCTGAAGCGGGAGTGACAAATGATTCCCGCTGATAGAGCTTTTTTGCTCCCTTATGCCGTGGAAACAGTCTCCCTGCGCTCATAGCCTCGAGAAATAATTAACATCATCCATTAGGATTTTTATTGCGCAACAGACGCCTCCGGTTCTCCGAGATCGCGCAACAGTCGCGTATATTAACTCAGCGACCGTCAATTATCAGGGTTTCAATATACGCATCTGTTTTTTTTACGATCTGGGAGAATGGTTCAAATTCTTATGGGTGATGTTGATTATTGGCTATGAGCGCAGTGAAAACACATCTGGGCCTAAGGGGGCAGGCATGTACGAGCGTTATTAAAAAAAAAAAAAAAAAATAACCCCGCTCCGACTGGTATCGTGACTGCCGGAGATGAGCGCGCATCGCTTTTATGAGACGGAGCGCTCTTAAGGAGGCTTATAAATTTGAATTAGGTGACGAGGCCGCCGGAGGAGGCCTTTAATCAGAGGGAGAATGGGACTTCGGCAGGAGACTCCCCGGCTGCTCTTCCGGTGCTGATGGTAATTGGAGCAAGCATCACAAAAAACACAGTGGAAATGATCACCGAACCCCTGAGAGCGCCCTGGTGCTTTGATGAAGTTCGGAAAACAGACTACGCAACTATCAGCTGAGAGGGAACATTGGTCCTGAATGCTCCGTGATTTGGCTTCCAAATACATTTCTGGTGATTTTTGCTTGATCTTTGCTTTCCATTGTAATGGTAAAAACTACAAATTTAGACTCACTCCTCAACCTTTTTCATATCAAGGACCCCTAATTTAGTCCACATTAGAGCCACATTTGATGAGATTTTGTCTCAGACCCAAATCTTTGAATATTTTTATTGTCAGATATGATTTTGTCCAGAATTCCATGACTATCTGTGTTGTAGGCAGAGAGATAACAGAGAAACTATGACCAAAATAGTCATTCCATTCTTCTACATTCTCTAACTGTGTTAACTTCTTGTAGATGAAATAATGCTGGAGTTTAACAATTCATCAATTTGCCGGGGGACCCCCTGGAATCCCCCTCAAGGACCCCCTGGTGGTCCCCGGACCCCACGTTGAGAACCACTGGGCTCAGATATGTCTCCTTGCCCTACTTCACTGACACCCGTGACTGTAAATGCCATACATCAACTGCCCCCTCACATGCTCCACATGTCGGTAAAACGAGTGAAGAGCAATCCTCGCGAAAGTACGTTTGCCATCACTTCACCGCGGAGGTCAGAAGCAGCTCGAAAACACAACAGTGCGGATCCTTGAACTGATTGGTAAGCGGCCGCTGCCCCGTGGCTATTTGTCTCCGTCGATGGGGCGAGAGAGGCAGAGAAGCACCGGAGAGAGAGAGAGAGAGAGAGAGAGAGAGAGAGAGAGCTGCAGCAGCTTCCCCCTCGATCGCGGAGGTCAAAGCGGGTTCCCTCTCCATTCCCCCCCCCCCCCCTTTACTTAACACTGACCGGTCACACCAGGCATCTCTGCCGCACTCAGCACCGAGCTCTCTCCCCCCCCCCCCCACACCGGCTGGGGACCGCGCGCGCAAAAAAAAAAAAACCCTCTCGGCTATTTTTGGTCGCGGCAAGACGAGCTCCGGCTCAGTCACAGAGAGACAGTGGAGCTACTTTGGGTTCCTTACTTCAGGTTTTAGAAACCCAGGCGCTGAGTGCAGGGTAGGACACGGCCGTAAATATAGAGAGAGAGAGAGAGAGGGGGGGGGGGGGGGGGGGAGGAGAGGAGAGAAATATGCCATAAAGCCAAATCGAGTTGGTAAATCAAAAGACAACATCCATTACGGTGGACTTTTCTTGCTTTCGGATGCCAGCGGCAACGGAGAGGGCTTAAGCATCGGGGGTTGTTGTACTCGTGTAGCTGGCTTGTTAGAGGAGTATTGATCACTTTTCTCATTAGTACCCTTGTCTTGACCGGGTAATTTGTTCCCCCCTCCGATTCAAAATTGAATTTCCTCATTGCTTTCCTGGCCTCGGTTCAACTTAGCGATGACGGGGCCATACAGAACATATGGCTTCTGGGCGTCGTTTCTTCATCGGAGAGGTGTGACTCCTTGGCGATGTCACCCTATACATGACATTAATCTGACTTACACTCTCCCATCCTAACCTATGCTGACCTGGCGAGCCATGCAGATAGTAAACACCGATGGAAACGCACATCAACAATAACCGGTCAATGTCAGTCGGCATCTGTGGGCTCTGGTATTGACTGATTGATCTGGTAAGATTTGCTTTAACAGATAGAGTAAAGCATGTTTTCTGTTCACTAGTACAGTGGTTCTCAACGTGGGGTCTGGGGACCACCAGGGGTCCTTGAGGGGGTTCCAGGGGGTCCCCAGCAAAATGATGAATTATTAAACTTCACCATTATTTCATTTACAATTAGTGAACACAATTAGAGAATGTAGAAGAATGACTGTTTTGATCATAGTTTCACTGTTATCGCTCTACCTACAATACAGATAGTCATGGAATTCTGGACAAAATCATATCTAGCAATAAAAATATTCTCAGATTTGGGGCAGAGAGACAAAATCTCATCAAATGGGGGTCCGTGGCTCTAATGTGGACTAAATTAGGGGTCCTTGATATGAATAAGGTTGAGAATCACTGCACTAGTATATTTAAGAGAGAAAAAAGAAATCCGCCGTTTTTCCGCTGATTCCAGCAAAAACTGCCACCCAAAATGAAAGAAATTGCCTTCCTTTTGGGCCCGGATACACTGTAAGTGCCTTTGTGTAACACCTTTTTTTTTTTTTTTTACTACTGTAGTGATGAAGGATACCAGAGATGTAAACTACTATCCCTCGCCCCTCTCTGCAGTTTTGTAAAGCAGATATGCCTCTATTCTCTGTGTAAACTGGCATTAAGCAATGACCTAAACAGACCCCAGGCGCTGACTGTAGGCAATGTGGATGGAGTCAGGCTGGTTTGGGGAGGGCGGGGTGTGTGTGTGTGTGTGTGTGTGTGAGGGGGTGGGGGTGCGGGTGGGAGGGGGGTCGAGTGTGGTCTGAAGCAGCCATCCCTGCGAGAGTGTGCTGGAACTGCTTGGGTGACGGTGAGGGGGGGGGGGGGGGGGGGGGGATCTGCATGGAAAAGCGCTGGCTCCAGCAAAGCGGCCCAGGCGAGCGTGACTAAAGCGCGGGGCTGTTAAACGGCATGTCACGTCTCCTGATGCCGGCATCCCCGCGGATGTGTGCAGCCAGAAACTGCCCGGCAGGGGGAATTAATTCCAGGACATGCACCATCTAAGCCCCATCAGCTCACACTTACTGGCCAGGGCCGACGCAAAAAAAAAAAAAAATCCACAGACTTTGCTGTCCTCTTGCTTCTGCTGGATCTGCTTCAGTTCAAAAGATCAGCGCTAAGGGAGCGACACTAATACTGCCCCCCCCCAAAAAAAAAAAAAAAAAAAAAAAAATATGTATGGAAGTGGAGTTTGAGTTTAGCGAAAGGAAGACTGAGGCAAGGCAAAACACTATATATGTCACTCTTTGGCGGCCACAAGTGGCAGCAAGAGATAACGGTTTGAATTTTTGGAAAGTTTGAAGTACTTCATTACCCGAAAATCATTTAACATGATGTAAGTAAACTGGTAGGGGAGGCAGTAGATTCTGTGTACAGAGCACTCGCCCAGTGCTCTTAAGGACAGCTTGTTTTTGTATTTCACTCAAGCTTCGATTTGACGCTTCCTGTCTAATAACCATACCCAACACCACAATTTCATGTGGGCAAATAGGGTGAACATATGTCATCTCAATTAGTGGGGATGGGACGCTCTTCTCTTTTGCTGCCCCACTATGTGATTTAGATTTAGCAAGATGGGTGTGTTTTTACATAAAAATCTTGTTCAAATATTTTTTTAGCACTTAAAAGGAGATACATTCACATACTGTTCTCACTAAAGAAACTGCACAAAACAAGTCATCGCGCAGACACGGCCACACAAGTAGCGCCAATCACAACCTGAAATGCTGACAGCATAACAACGGCAGATATTGCATGGGATCTTTGAGTGGCAGGCGCGATCACACATCGCACACGTCAATAACGGTTTTACTTCGCAACCTATAACGCTCAGTTTTGCGCTCAGTTAACTGAAACAACTGATATTCTCCTTCGCGCAATGTTGGTGATGACTTTGCCTGGCTACATAGTCAGTGTTAAGTGTGAGCATCAAATCCCTTTTAAACTACCGTTACTGCTGAACAAATTTTAACGGTATTAACAATTGCGAATGGCGATTAGCAACGATCTAATTGGACGCGCCCTGTAATGAGCCTCATTTGTACAGAAAGGGGTCGTTTTTTGCGCACTATTTCTTTGGCAGGGCACTTTCCACCCACTGTGGGTGGTTTGTGAATCACATTTTTTTCTCGATTTTTTATTTTTATTTTTTTGACTTGCTTGTATATTACAGCTTGTTGCTTCTCTAGACAGGGGCCTGCTGAAACGTAAACTCCGGGTGTTTGTTGTGCCTATGCGGTAAGAGCTTGTTGATTCTGCGCTTGAGCTCGGCTCCTGCAGGCGCCACAGCCACCAATTAGCAGCAGTGTGAATGAAGTGGGAAATGGCTCAATTAGACAAATTTCCTCTTTTAAAGCAATCGCTTTAATAAGACTAGACGCGCACGGCAAGCTGAGCTCGTCTGATATTTCCGTCTCTCTCGAAAATACTCATGGACCGCACTGTGTCTGAGGTGCGAAAGCCTCCTTTGGAGCAGGGGATTTCAAAGGCCCAGATGAAAGGGAGGAAAAACAGTACATCTCATGCTAATGCAGCAGAATTTAGCACTCAGCATCTATTGTAACAAGGTGAGATTTGCTCTGTTGCTAGGGTGCAAGATTGGACTCACTTGTTTTGGTGCTTTGAGCCCTGCAGATGTGCATGGTACTGTGCCACCGAATTCAGTGTGACGCTGCAGACTTCACAGGTATAGCTTCGTTTCAGACCTGGAATCAAAAACACAAACACAAGTATACCACATAAATAGACTTCCTTAACCATTTTCCACATCATCCTGCTGTTTTTTTTAATCAATTCAGCGTGTCGTTCATCCTCGGTTACAGTAAGGTTCGGAAATAAATACCCAACGTTTTACAAGAAGCATTACGCAAGAGTATGACTTTCACTCTTTTGCAGATCCTACACACGCAATCAATACAAAATGCACTGAGCCGCTTCTGGTCAGCCAACTGTCATCATGCAAAATCCATTTCCTTGATGCAGATGCGTTTTTGTCTGAGTGTGTAGGTCAGTCTCCTTGTGCGTCTCCCAAGATTGACCGAGCTGATGCGGGGCCCCTGGTGGAGGAGCGGAGAGAATCAATTAGAGCGGCGCAGACAGCGAAATGTCATGCACTTCCAATCCCAGGGAAATAAAAAAATCCATGGCTGCATCTGAAAGGCGGCGGCTGACAGACAACACCCCGCGGTCCTCCGGCTAGAACTGAGGGTGACATTTGAGCCGAATCGATTCCGCTATGAAAGGTGCTCAGTGCCAAAAGAGCGGTCGGTACGTATGTTTTCTGATGCACATGATCAGTGGTTTAGCTCGAGGTCGCTGGGTGTTTTCGAGTCAGAGGCGACCCAGCTCCGGTTGATCGGCCCCTAGATGTGACCAAGTAGCATGTATAGACCTTAGATTGCAAAGAAAGAGTGTCTAAGTTTCAAACTTGACGTGAAACTGAAATGGGATTTTGATGACCGGTATTATCGTCCAATTTGTTTTCTTGAATTACAACGATCTCATCTCATGAAAGACTTTAGCATAGACCATCATAGATAAAGAGGCCTTCCTAGATGCAGAAATGCATGCTGGTGCATTTAAGAGAATGGGGATCTTACATAGGAGGGAGACTCCAGCACATTGCACTCTTGCATATACAGTGAATTTGTCTCATGTTTCGGCCTATGTTTCCATTTCTCCTCTATATGTGAGACTTAGGTATTAGATGAAATCTGTTGAACGTTATGTAATGTTAAAGTGGTGATCTGTGACATCTTTAGTGATGAGCATACATTGCTTTCTCACATCACTTCCTATTGATGAAGTTTGAGTTTCTGTAGTTTCTGTTCTTTTCTTTGTCTGTTCAGCCATGGTGGCTATCGCTGCTCATGCTAACTACCCAGTTCTTCTTCTTCTGTTTATTCCAAGCAAACCAGAAACATAAAACACATCAGGTCTTGTGTGGCAGAGGATTTTTCCCGGGAAAGAGCTACCAGACACCAGCTGTTTAGAACAGCAAATGTTAAAGTTTTCATGACCTGGGTACATAGCTGCGTCTGTACCTGTGACTCTGAGGTGAGCTGGCGTCAATGTAAGTCAAGTAATCCGCATCAACAAGATCCACAGTGTGTGTGATAACGGTGGCAGAGCCAGCGCCCTGTTGCTTCAGAGTATAAGCAACCTGTGTAATCGCTGTCATGTTTTACTAATGATACTGCGGAATGAAAAACGGCCACTTTGATTGCCTCGCTCCCACAATTGAGTTAACTCCCCCATAAATATGCCTCGGAGCAAAAGGCCAAGAAAAAATAAATGTCACCCTGCGCTCATTGAATCAAATTTCCATATCCTCCTTCCGTCTTCAATCAAATTTGCCCCGCGAATGATTGTTTTCTCTACATCATCGCAGCACCAAAGCCATGAACTGCTGCACCTTAACGAAAATTTGCTATTTGCTAACAACTTTTCTTTTCGGATGTCGGTGTCAGCTGTTTTCCCCTCTCCATTCTGACAAAGGGGGTAATATGCCCCTGAGAGAGAGGGAGAGAGAGAGAGAGAGAAAGAGAGAGAGGGAGGGGCAAATCTCTCCCCCTTCACTCCCCCTCCATCTGTTGATCAGCTGCTGCGGCGTAACGCAGATTTCAATTTTTGCACAAGCGTCCCCCCCCCCCCCCCCCGACGCACTCGTGAGCTGACATTAAAGTGCTGCAGCAAGCAGCGGGGGGGCTGTGCTCGGCGGTGGCCTTTTCTGACAGCTTGCTTCTCAAACAATTTCCGAAAGGGTGAGAGATTGCGCGGCCGCCCCCCCCCCCCCGGCATCCGTCACTGCCAGCCACCTGCGGCACCGGGCCCCCGCGGTACCGCCACTGCCCCGCATGAGCGATGAAGCACCGGGAGCCTTCAGGCCTCCGTAGCCCCCCCCCCCCCCCACCCCTCCTCCATCGCCGTTACTTCCTACTTTCTGATGCCGTTTGTTTCGGTTAACTTGGAAACTGTCCCCCCTCACCCGAGACCAGAAGGGAGCGCACGTTCGGGAGAAAAATGTGCTCCTCGGTCTCATTTATTCGGGTTAAGCCGGAATTTTCCCCTACCTGAACGCAGAGTTAACAGGTTACAGAGCTGATGCATGCGGAGAAAAATGCCGCCTGACAATCCCGTACCTTCATTTGATCTTCCGTTCACAAAAGGTAACCTTCAGCAGAGAGGTTCCCCACGGGCAAACTGAAAAGTCCCTTTTAGTCTTGAACGCATTGCTATACGATCTACCCCACGACTCAAAACTACTGTTGGGAAGTTAATAAACCACAATCCATCCCATAGTAAATTACATCTACCATGTTTGCCTGTTCATTCGCTCGCCAATAAGCCGCAGATTGGGCTCTCTTATCGGGTGCTGAGTTGAGTCATTTCACTGGCTGTCTGGTAAATCTCTGGTTGTCTCTCGGCTAATTGAGACCTATTGCCCGGGCCTTTTGGAGGGAACCGCAAAGAGATGGTGGCAGCGTGATTGATCAGCGGCGTAATCCTCTGTGCGGACTGTTTATGAGCAGGGGAGAAGGTGGTGCAGGTCCAGGGTTCACGCTAAATTAACCAGGCGCCATCTGCCCCCGCTCAGATGGTGCGACTCTGGCTCAGCCCCTCTCCGACTGCAGCGGGGCATCCAGGCTGAAAGAGCATATGCTAGCTCTGCATCCATAAGGGGGCAAACTGGATGACAGTTCGCAACTGTGAGTCAGCTGGGATATCTCGAAATGAATGGCTTTATGAAACGGATTTTCAGAATGAAACCATCACTCAAAAGTACTCATTTTCAAGTGAGTTCAGAACTGGCAACAGTTGGAAATAAATGGCTAGTCTTCTATTGGTCCAATCTAAAGTGTTTAAAGGTCCCATATCGTGTAAACCAGGACTCCCCTTGCCTCTGTGATTATAAAGGAGTTGGATGGTCTATCTAAACATGATGAAAGTATCAAAACGCACGGTCGCCAACTAAATCCACACAATCCATATTAGAAAAGCGAGCCTCTAAACAAGCTGTTTGGACTTCCGTAACTTTGTGGCGTCACAAAGGATCGCTCATTATCATTTTTGTAAGAAATAATAGACTAACAAAGTGTTTTTTTCAAAGCGGTTGAGCGGTTGTCATCGTTTACTACTGGAGAGTTTTCCCTACCTGTAGCTGCCCGGCTGTGGTGTCTCACTCTTGAAACGGTTAGCCAATCAGAACAGAGGGGTCATTAATATTAATGAGCCTTAAAGACACAGCGACAGAAACAGCCTGTTCTTGGTAAGGCTCAGAGAGATGCTGGAAAATTAACATGTAAAAATGGATTGAGAGTGTTTTTGGTACATGACACCACACACACAGCTTTGAATGGACCTCAAGACAGAAAATAAAACCCTGGAAAGTGTTGAATACAGAACCTTTGCTAGATGACACAGTGAACAGGGGGGTGAAGCCTCCCTCACTATGTCCTCTTGGATCTTGATCAGCTATTTGTAATTTGCCGGTCTCTGAGCCTGCTATTAAGACACTAAGAGATCTATTTTAGGGTCGGGGGGAGTGGCAGAGATGACACGCAGACAAGAGCAGTAGCTTGTGAATTGCGACTGCAGGGCCCCAAGGAGGAAGAGCAGCGAAAGAGAGAAAGTGAGAAAGAGAGAGAGAGACGACGTGCCAAATCACATCTGACAGAAACGTTTCTCCGATTAACAGCTGTGATGGAGGCTGGAAAAACACAATTTGTCGGTTGGGGTGTTTGACAGGCTTGGCCATGGTCTAAATGTAGTGGGTTTTTTTGAGGCAGCCATGATCACTGACACAATCATATAGCATTACGTCTTCTCTTGACAGCTGCATGTGCAATCAAAAGAAACTGACTGACCGGTATAATGAGAAAGAGAGAGCAAGTTGCTGTTGCATCTCTGCGATGTGAGAATATGACTGGCAGTAGGATTCAGCTGCCATGTACGTTTCCTTTCTCTTTTTTATGAATTTTAGGCAAATTCAGGTCAGTCAGGGTGACACACTATCAAATTACATCACCATCCTATCAGAGTACATCAGGAATGAGACACAGGCTTGCAAGCCAGCAGCAAGAACAAAATACAGACAAAATTATAGAAACTATGCACCTAAATTCAATCATAAGAAAAAAAAAATACATTCTAATCACTAATATTCAGATAAATGGAAAGATGCTGACCATAACGTCTCAAATGTCCAATTATTATGCCAGCTTCTTTCGAGAGAAGGTTATGGACTATAGGTCAAAAGGTAATTATTCACCTTCAAAAGATATTTACTCACAGTACAGAAGTGATAGCATCATGCAACCTGGACAGCTTCCAAGTGTATGGAAACAAGTAAAATTTTGTCCAGTCCCCAAAGATTTTAAGAGACCTCTAACCCCAGAGAACAGCAGACCTTTATCTATTCTTAGGAAGATATTAGAAAAGATATTAAGCAGTCAGATATGGGAGCATATGGAGGGTAATAACTTGAAACCAACATGCTTATTGTAAAGACCATCAACTGCCACAGCTCTGGTTGAAATGACTGATCAATGATCGAATGATACTGATAATAGCAAATCAGTCAGACTGTTATTTTTAGATTTAAGTGCTGCTTTTGACTTTTTATTGTCAAACTTATCATGCTATGGTTTTAAACAAAACACTGTGGATTGGATGAGATCCAACCTGACTGGCAGAACACAGTACATCTTTATCAATGGATCTTTTTCTCAACCATTTCAGCCGGAGCGTGGTCTGCCTCGGGGCAGCTGCCTGGGTCCTTTGCTGTATTTGATATATGTAAATGACATCTCCCATGCTCTAACTCAATCTCAGATCACAATTTATGCTGACGACAGCACTGTGTACAGGCCTACTGCTGGGCTCTCTGGTGCACAAATACAAGTGTCTTTACAGAGTGATGTAGAGAGAATTAGATTTAAATAAGCTTGTACCTCATGTGAGAAAAACAAAGGTGATGTTAATTAGTTCCACAGGGAAAAGGAAATCAACAAGTGTATACTGAAGAAGTGGCAATACAATCGGTATCGGGATATAATTTATTAGGTCTATGGCTTGATGATAGACTGACCTGGACAAAATGAAGCATCGCGTTAGTTCAGGCAGGGCACGGACGTCACGCGTTGCTAGTCATCTACCAGCTGATCACCACACACACCAATCATACTCCATTCTCATAACAAGGCGGTCTATTTAAATGGCCTCCTCCTACACTGATTCCTGCTTCACAACTGCTGCACACTCTGCTGCTTGGTAAAGCTTTACCTCCACCTCCCCAGCCTCCACCTGTTATAGTCTATGCAATCGAGCCACGGTGGCTCTTAAATGTCAACACTACTGAGTATTGCTGCTCTGGCTCTGCTCTGTCCACTCCCATGGGGGGATTTGCATGGCGCCCCTGCTATACCTTCAGCATGCTTGCCGGGTAAGCAGGGAGCTGCTCGAGCAGGGCCATATCCGCCAAATATAACTGTATTACCATTAGTTGCAATTAATGGTTTCATCCGTGACTAAAGTGTTCCTGACTGAATCATATTTCTTACTTATGCAATAAAATTATTGGAACTGCTAGCATGATTAGAAGAGTAGCAAATTATCTGCCAAGCTTTGATAGGGAATCCAGCCCAAAATGTACACAGAACACATAACAAAGCAGCCATGATTATATGAAGATGTCCATATGATACTTCAGCTGTTGATCGACATGTTGCTCTTGGTTGGTCATCAGCCAGGGATAATGCTGATAGAAGTACTCTTAATATTTTTTATAATGTACAATATTAGATAAGGCCAAAACTGGAAAGGAGGAGGACATACACTCAATATGAACAGTAAAGACTAGAGACTATGAGATCCCAGGTTGTAAACTTGATGGTGGTAAACAAACATTTGCAGTTACTTTATGCAATACGTTATGTGAATCTATCAGAACCTTATCCAGGGCTGTTTTTAAGAAACATTTGAAGATGACAGACCCGGGACAATAATCAATGGATTATGAAACTAAATCGTGTCAGTTTTAGTGCTAGGGGGGTTGGGGATGGTGTGAGTGTGTGTGGGGTGTTATAATACGCATTGATTAAAGTGTGTTTTAACACTGAGACTCTTAGAAGAGTAACCCATTTAGGCTAAAAGAGATTCTATTAAAAAACTCAAAACTCTATATCTGGACACTATCAAACTACACCACTCATCTATACCTGTACACTACCAATCTATATTCCGGTTTAAACCACTTAAGAAAACTTTTTCTACAAAACATATCTGTTGTTTATTGAGCAGTATCATTAATAAAAGGAGGTAAATATTGTATTATTGTGAAAATCTAACATTAATTATGCATTTTCACACCTAATTTGCAAATTTTCACACAACTCCCACAATCCTGTTCTCGTACTGTATACATTAATAACTATTCGTCACTGCCCAGAATCCACTGTGTGACTGAAGATAATACTTGTTTAGACTAATCATGCTCTCTTATGAAGGACACCAGACACAGAGGACATTAAATCTCCTATTACATCTCATTGTCAGCGTTCAACAATAAGGATTGCCAATAGCCCAGGACCAGTAGGCCAGTCATCTGAAACAGTTTCTGATCTTACCATTTCTCACCCTATCTTCCAGCCTTGAACCCTGCCTTGTAACACAATAGTATGCATTGGCCCCATCTCACTCAGCTGATGTATGAAGATGGAATGTAAGAATGATAAAGCAATCTACATCTAAAGTCAGAGCTCCTGATAAGAGCGCCATTATGTTCTCGTCCGATAAAAAGAATGAAGCAGCAATCATCTCATTATATTGCTTCATTTTGAGATAATTGCATTGATCTATGGCACCATGTGTCCTTGACCAAGGGCCTTCAGCAGTATGAGACTCTGGTCCAACTGTGTCAGATTCTATGCAGTAATTCTATGCAGGAAACACAAGCTGAACTAAACTCTCAGACTATATCACATGAAAAATACTTAAAGGGAAATTGGGAACAAGTGGTACCCACTGTATTCTGAACGACGACTGCGACTATTTATCTTCATCTCCGGACAGATCCGAAAGTTACTTTTGGAAAAGAACACATTATCTCTCTTGAATAGACTGCAGCAATTCTGGGGAAAAGAGCTTACATAGTTTGTCCACATTAGTGTCTAAATGGACGATCTGCAGCCAATTCATTTTCCATTCCATTTACATTTCTGCAAACATTACCATTCTAGATGCTACAGTTCATGAAAACATCTCATCTCCAACACTATCTCCATTTAATTTGAACTAAATGTGTAAATTTACATCAGTTATACAGGGGAAATCAGACCCCGGATCTCATTTTCCCTGTTTGGAAATATGCTGGAATTACAATTTTTAGACAAGGCTGTAAAAATCAAACCAGATGTAAGGTGTGCTGACTATGGATCCCCAGAGCAGCCAATTTAAAGGTATTTGCACTAAAAATGTAAATGTTCCACTAAAGTTAAATACCACTTAAAGGCACTTAATACAGCACAGGTGAGAGGTTACATCCTTTATGCGGGTTATACAATCCATTTTACAGTACGCTGCAAGTGTAAGTAATGCACAGGCTACATACTTCTCCTACCGTACACCTTACATAAGTGTACTTCCTCTACACCTCTCCTGTATATACAGGCAGCTATGAAACATTTAAAGACCGCCTTTTAAAAAAGCAAAGCGAGGAGAGGCAGGAAGTCCGACGTCAGTCTGGAAATCTAAAAATCGAGTGCTCATCCCCCAATCCCCGGGGACGGCAAAGTGAATTCAAAATGGTTTAGGGTGTCCAAACAAACAAGAGGATGAAATGGAGCAGATATGAAAAGCACAGGATGACGAAGTGAAAAGAGGATAATAAACAAAAGGGTTTTTTTTTTTTTTTGAAGGTTGTGCTGTGGTCAGAGCTGAGAGCTGGGTGAGGAGCAGGTACACTCGACCCCTGAAGGCTCCTTTCTACAGTTTACACACAGGAACAGTGGAGTGCTAATGGCTTGCCCTCCCACCATGCATACAGCAGAACACTCTCTTCCCCTCTCTCTCTCTCTCTCTCTCTCTCTCTCTCTCTCTCTCTCATTCATTCAGCTGCCAGGGACAGCGACTTTACGCGGCGGGCCACTGGCGATGTGTACACAACAACAGCCGTGCCCGACCCCCCCGGGCTCGGCGGGCACCTCCTCCTCCATAGTGGGGGCCGTTGAATATTTCATCACATGGCAATCTTCAGAGGCAGAGCGCGCATTCATTTCTCTCAGCACATCGGACGGCCCGAGTCGGGAAGCGTGCGAGGACAACGCTGGAGGTCGGACAAAAGGGGAAGCTGTAAATGGCGGACGGGCGCGAGAGAAGAGAGGGAAACGGAAAGAAAGAGGGAAAGATGAAAAGAGGAAAGGACGGAAACGCTCCAAGTAGCCCGCCAGCTGCCGCTCTGCATCCCCTATGAATCCGGCAGCCTTCCCCATCCCCGGCCCCTGCCTGCTCGGCTGCCTGCTGCGGTCCCATTCTCTTCTCCACAGGCTCACAATGCTAGTTTTGCCTGTTAGGATGATTTACCACTTCATTACTAATTGATAATCGCCGGAGAGAAACGCTCATTAGGCCAAGTGCTGAATAGTGCGGCGAGCACGCTGACATTTCCAGCCTCCCCCCGTAATGATCGGGTTTGACGTTGGCAAATCAGTCTCTCCTAACACAAAGTGCAAAACAGGCATTGTGCAACGGAGATGAAGCTGAAGATGGAGATGGCTTTGAGTTAACGGATCATCTACTCCCAAGTGGAGAGGCGGAGAGGCAGCCTATCTAAGGGAAAAGAGCTCGTATGAGGATGTGAATTTAAAAAAAAAATCTCTCTGCTTTTAACAGCAGCTGCTGAGTAGTGTGTGTGTGTATGTGGATGTATGTGTTCAGGACCCCGCGGATCAAAACTGCACTCAGAACAGAGATCGTGTGCTCAAAATCTCAATAGCCATGACAAAGCCGAGCCGACTGCAACCACTCAATTTACCTTCAAACCAGCCACAGTGTACCTACGGGCATAAAGAGCCAATCAGGCCCGGAGTTAGGGGTCCGTGTCCAATCAGCTGTGAAGAGTTATCTCTCCCATTCGGTCCGGTCACGCGCTGATGCCCTTTACAACACCTCCGGGCTCCTTCAGCTGTGCTGGCAGCCAGCCCTTCACCGGCTGGAATAATATTGTGTAATTGTTATTGACATATTGTGACTGGGAGACGATAAGCGGGGAACGTTCTCTCCTCCTCCTCTGTGAAATTAACAGCTTGTGACATGCTTGTAGACTCAGGATACTTACCGGGAGTCATGCTGACAGCTCCGGTGAAAAGAACGGTTTCTCCAATGGAAGGCTTACGTTAAAGTAATAATCTGCAACATTTACACAGATAGAAGAAATTCCTGTTTTGCTGCTCTCTATCACCGACTGATATAAGACAAGTGATTCAACCTATAGCCAGTTAACGAAAGTTTTATTTACTGTTCCAAAGACCCGGCCTCATGTAGGTGTGTGTTTGGAATAAACAGAAGAAGAACTGGGTAGTGATAGCCACCATGGCTGAACAGACAAAGAAAAGAGAAACTCAAACTTCATCAACAGAAAATCCAAGGAGAAAGACGCCACAGTCCCGCCCACACTGTTTGATTGACAGGTGATCTCTGGGAAGAGCAATGCAGAAACACCACAGCAATGAGCGCTGAGAGTCAGACCTCTGTGTCATTACATAACACCTTGCCGTGACTGTTCCCTCTGTCATTCTACATAACTTAAGAGTCCATAGCAGGGCCATCGCCGGGGGAACAACCGAGACAGCTGTCCTGGGCGCCGAGGCCGTGGGAGACAAAAAAAGGAGTTGGGTCATTTTTTAAAACCCAGCAAAGGGTTTTGCTGAGCATGCATGCATTTTTTTTGCAGCAGCACTTTTTACATATCCATATAATACATTTACACCTGGGAGTTGGCAAGCATAAGCAGTCTTGTACTGTTGTGCCAGTTAGAAGTCAAGGGCTTTGTTCAAGCATGGCATCTTGATCGTAGAAGTTGAAAGAGGAGAATGTAACTCACTTTCTCTGCCTATGTGTTGCCAGTCAGCCCAGAGATTCAAACCAGAAACCTTCCGGTCACAGGCCTGCTTCTCTAACATTTGATATACCTCCAACCCATCAGGTAACACCCTGAGCCCCAGAAATACATACAGTGGCCCTGTTCAATAGCTGGGTGACTCCGGCTTACTTGCAGCCCAAGCCATTGTGAAATAAAAGAGGTTGATACCAATGTTTCCTCTAAGCCAGTGGTGTCCAGTCCCGTGTCATGGAAGAGTCTGCAGGTTTTCATACCAAACCAAATACTACAGATTTCACTAATTAACACACTTGGAGGTTGGTTTGTGAAATAAGCTGCGGTAGCGTTTGGGTGTAATGAACCTGCAGATTATGGCACATGAACTGGAAAGGGATGGAAAGAGTACCAAACTGGAAAGAGTACCGAACTGGAAAGGGATGGATTAAAATTATTAAGAAGTATCGCCCCAAAAAGTATATCTCTTTGAAATGTGATAAAAGTTAGGCTACTGAGTTTCTAAAACAGACATACAGTGAGAGGGCAGAGAGTTCAATATGTGATATTGTACATGCTTGACTATGTTGAGCTTTCTTAAGTTAAAAAAAAATTAATGTCAACCTGGAAGTGAAACAAGCTAAACATGCCCATCATCATTATTCAATAACTGTAATTACTACATTGTTTCTTTTGCTATTAGCTATCAAACTAGCTAAGCTAAACAACCAGGCTAATGCAAACCTGTATTACACCTAATACTGTAGCTGGATGGATGGCTTTTTGGTTAATGTTAGCTAAACTACTATCATGGATAAATTTGAGCCCGAGGGACTATTTTCCCTCAGTTAGGTCTGTCAGGCAGCGGCCTCCTTAAGGCAAACCTTTTTCTGCAAGTGATGAGCAAACTACTCAGCTAGCTAACCTAGTAGCTAAAAGTTTTGTTGAAGTGCTGATACTTTCGGCTACATGGTTGCTTCTTAAAAATAACCACTGTTGTATCCCTAGTCGTGATTATACATGAGAACACGCACTTCAGTGATATTCTGCATTCTCCATTTCACAATTGATTCCTCAAAGGCAGCAGGTACAAAGTGATACTAGCTACAGACGGTGAGACAATACAAGCAGTCTCTTAGGCAGCAGAATGACACATTAAGCCTCCCAGGAAGCCAAGCAAGCTGTCAGGCGGCCTAAAGAGTGCCACACGATGCCAGATGCCTGACAGGAAGCAAAGCAGTCGGAGCAGTCTGTCAGGCAACTAGATAGATTGCCCAACACAGGGTTGCCAGGTCAGGCAAAAATGTTCCAACCCAAGAATCACTGAGAACCCGTCCACAAAGCTCCCAGAAATATACCTGCCAGCATTTGATTTTCATTGTATTTTTAGATGGAATGCTACTGCGAAAAGATGAATCAGCATTTATCTTTATTTAAAAGATTCTTTATTTGTGATGTTAACTAGACTAGGGATTTAAACCTTCCCAAGCAATCAATATTAATCTAATCTTTAAAATAGCAAGTGCAGTGGATTTCACTGGAGGAAAACTGATGTGGTCCTCTGTGTAGCCACTCACTCACTCACTCACTCACTCACTCACATATGTTTCGCTATTTGGACGGTGTGGGTCCGTTCCCTTGTGCGTTATGAAGACATAGTGGGCTACGTGATAATGCGTCAGCTATGGTTTTGCCAAGGTTTTGTCAAGGTTTTGCCTGGTGCATATTCTGCTTTGGCATTAAACCGCATCAGTCTCAGTAAGAGTCTCTGACATCTTATCAGCACTGTATCCAAGTCTTTACTGTTAATTCATGGGAGGAGAGGCTTGTGCTTTTGACTAGCCTGAATCTATCCATGCCCAGCAGATACGACTCCCGCTAAGCATTTTTTCTCTGTGTGGATACCTGGTTTCTGCCTCCATTAATCTCCTGGAACAGCAGAAATAGTGAACATGGATTTTCTCTCCTCATGTACAGTGACCTCCCAGGACTATCTAAGGTTATCTTTGATCTGACGAGCCGTCTCTGTGGCTGGAGTGCTTTGAAAGTCTTTAGGTTCGTGACAGTTACGTCGGCACCGGTATCGATTCGGAACTTGACAGGTGTGCGTTCTATATCTAGCGCGACAGTCCAGTGCTCTGCACTGCTTTCATCTTTCTTACTCACTGTGCCTAAAAAGCCCTCCTCTCTCATTAGCTGTAACTTCTCTTGCTGACTTAGAGTGGCACATTCTCTCCCAGTGCCCTTTTTTGCTGCGTTTTCTGTATGTTGCCACATTGTTCACACTTGTTGCTCCCCGAGTCCTCTAGCTTGAAGCTGTCGGGTGGATTTAACTTTGGCATTCTCTTCTTTTGTCCACTATTTTCTTCCTCTTTTACCAAAGCACTTCTGACACTAGTCAAATGACCTGATGACTGCATTCACTTGTACTCAGATAACATATTTAGTCAGGTTAGCTAGCATATGACCAGTGGTGGAAGTACTCTGATCCTTTACTTAAGTAAAAGTACCAATACAGCAATGTAAAAATACTCCATTACAAGTAAAAGTCCTGCATGAAAAATCCTACTTAAGTAAAAATACATAAGTATTAGCAGCAAAATGTAGTTAAAGTATTAAAGTAAAAGTAGTGGTTTGATCCCTCTGACTGATATTTTATTATATATGACATCATTAGATTATTGATACTGAAGCATCAGTGTGTAAGCAGCATGTTACTGTTGTAGTTGCTGGAGGTGGAGCTAGTTTGAACTATTTTATATACAGTTAGCTAGTTTACTCCAGTGGTTCCCAACCTAGGGGTCGGGCCCCTCCAAAGGGTCGCCAGATAAATCTGAGGGGTCGTGAGATGATTAATGGGAGAGGAAAGAAGAAAAAACAAAGTTCTGATACACAAATCTGTTTTCAGTTTTTGGACTTTTTCTCTAATCTTTGATTTTTGCTGAAATATTGGATCATTTGAACGTTTATTGAAATGAAACCATGTGAGGTTTAGAGGGAAAAATCACTATTTGGTGGAGCTGTTAACAACTCATAGACATCTGAAATGTGAACCCAACTACACACTGCTTTTTGTAAGACGTCAAAAGCCAAAAAGGTTGGAAACCACTGGTTTCATCTTTAACAATGTGTTGTATTTTAAAAGCTTGTTATATTATCCATTGTGTCAAATCTCCATCTGAAAAGTAACAAAAGCTGTCAAATAAATGAAGTGGAGTAGAAAGTACAATATTTCCCTCTGAAATGTAGTGGAGTGGAAGTATAAAGTAGCATCAAATGGAAATACTCAAGTAAAGTACAAGTATCTCAAAATTGTACTTAAGTACAGTACTTGAGTAAATGTACTTAGTTACTTTCCACCACTGCATATATGACACACAGTGCCATGTTCTCTATAAGTACTTCTCAGTTCTTCTCCACTGATGTACACTGGCACAATGCATGTACTGCTACTCAACAGTGTAACTCCGACTGGTCAATACCAATGTCAATAAATATGCTTATCCAACACCTTGACCACAGAACTTGAAAGGATAGAATGGTCATTGCCTTTCAAATCAATGTTCCAGGATGGTCAGAGCGGCAGACATTTGTATGTGTACTGTTGAGCTAGCTTCATAAACTGACTTAAGCAAGTCACTGAGGCAAGAAGTTTTGCAGCTAAAACCAAAGGAGCTTCTCCGTCGCTTAATGCCATGGATTGCTAATATGCTAATGTTGACTAGAAGAGCTAGCGAGAGAAGTGCAGTCTTTCATAATGTTACGTTAACCTTGTAGTTAATGTCAGCATAGAAATCTTCCCATCTACACATTCCATTCCATCAAAATATATATATATCTATAGCCGAATTGATGCAGATCTTGATCGTTAGTCACATCTCCCAAACTCTCTACAAGCTTGTATCTCAATTTTTAAGATGGATGTACTTCCCCGCGTTAATTTTTATTCTTCTATGATTCCCCTCTCATCTCCCATGGGCTTTTGGGACAAACTGCACTCCCTGGTTTCAAAATTCATATGGAAAGGGAAACAACCCTGTATTAAATGTTTTACCACGCAATGTAGTACGACATTTGGTGGTCTGTCATCACCACTTTATGACTGGGCATTTGCCTTATGTCCACTCTCAACATGGTCCGACCCTTGCGCTGCTGTCTCTCGGAGACCAACTGAAGAAAATTTCGCTTTACCACCCAGATTACAAGATTCGGTTTACTCAAACATTCCTGTGAAAAGAGCCAACTGGCAAAAAGCGAACTGTGGGAAAATACTCCTATACAGTCTTTAAATGGCACACTCACTCTCTATTATTTCATAACTATTCACTTCTCACAGATAATAAACCTTTCTCATTGCCAGAGTGGATGAGTAAGGGAATTCATATTTTATCAGATATTTACGGGGACAATGGCTTATGAGCGTTCAATGATTTACGTATTGAATATGATCTTCCAGGAACTTCATTTTTCTTCTTCTTCTCACACGAGCCTGTGGAGTCCCCTGGGGTTCAGCACTTCCCACTCATAAATTGCACACAATGTTAATGATTGGTCACATTGGTCAGATATGGTGAGGTTCCATAACCACTGGATGGTTATGGAGACAAAAATTTGCATTCTGTAATGGATGTGATTTAAAATGTAGTGATGTACAATACTTCTGACTTCAGAAACGCCTCAAAAAGGTACAAGTGCACAAAAAAGCTACTAACTTACAATAACAAGAGGAATTGTAATTCATACCATAGGTCAGTACCACTATCAGTGATGCATTGCTCCTCTCCATACCTTTCATCTCGCCCATGTCCAGGGTCTTGCCCAGCTGCTCCAGCAGGTCCGCCCTGGCGGCGTTCTTCTTGTGCTTTTTGCCATCATAGTGTTGCTGAGCCATGCCGGGGTTGTTGAACCAGGCGTTGCATAGCTGGCAGTAGCGGTCCGAGTCCCGGCGCTGTCGCGGAGAGGTCATGGGGGTCGTTTCTGGGGAGCTCTTCACGGGACTGGGAGGCACCTCTGAAGGGGAAAAAAAAATCACAAACTGAGGCCATGCAGAATATAAACATAAAATAGCTTTGTACAGCTTAAAGGAATAGTTCACCCAAAAATGAAAATTCTGTCATCATCTCCTCACCCTCATGCCAAATGAAACACAGGTGAAATTTGTTAGTCCATATAACACACAGGGAGGCTGCAGCACAACTTGGTAGCAGCCTTCTCCAAAACAACTGAAGTCAATGGGGACCTGTTCTTTAGAGTTCCAAAACAAAAACAGCCAAACAATCACACTGTGAATAGAAAGACCTATACACCATTATTTGTTGCAAATCAAGCAGCTGTAGTTAAGATTTGCACTAAATGATGGTGTAAATATACTGTAGGTCTTTTTGGAACTCTGAAGAACTGGTCCCCACTGACTTCAGTTGTTTTGGAGAAGGCTGCTATGGAGTTGTGCTGGCAACCTCCCTGTGTGTTATATGGACAAACTTCACCTGTGTTTCAACTAGGCATGAGGGTGAGTAGACGATGACAGAATTTTCATTTTTGGGTGAACTATTCCTTTAAAACTTTTAGATATGTATTTAAGTCGAGGCGAAAAGAGAAGAAACTAACGCAGCAACATTTTTGACTTTTTTTCTTCATCAAATACATAGTCAAACATACAACCAGAACGCAGACTACTAAGGGCATGTCAACAAAGCCCTGGAAAATATAACTCAGCTTGTTGAAGCGGGGGGGGGGGGGGGGTTTGTAGCCGGGAGACAGAGAACAATGCGAGGGCTTTAATGAGCGGCGATCAGCGGCGATGTAACAGCGCGACCGCGGCCACGCCAGCGCAGCCCTCTGAATAACAAGCTGTTATCTCCATTAAACGCCTGAGGAGGAGAACCTAAATTGTATTTGGCAAACGGAATAAAGAGCCTGCTCTTCTCGCGGCTGCCCACTTGTGCCTCTTCATGCATGGATACCGCCATTAACCCCCCCCCGACCGAGCGCTACCCCCCCTACACAAAACCGCACCATCGAGTTAATCAGTTTTAACACTCGAGCGCTCGGGCCCGCCCCTAAATCAACATTTACCGAGGTGCCATCATGTGCCACTGAGCCAGTCAACATCAACATCGCAGTGGCAACTCCAGCGAATAACATAGAATCTTAACTGTCAGCATTCTGTTCTTCAACCTCTGTTCTAAACTATAATTGCAGTCTTGCAGGACTTGGTGTAGACTGGTACAGCAGAGTTGATATTTACATTACATTTTACATTAAGCACTTAGCTGATGCTCTTATCCAGAGTGACTTACGATGACTGACTTCCACTGCCCCACATATGCAAATGACCAAGTCCCCAAATGACCTGCTCTGCATGCTTTCCCAGACAGTAAGGAAACTACAGCTTTAAATCCGGAGTGGACCAAATACTTTATTAATAGTCCGTCCCTTCTGTTTTGGCACTTCTGGCATATATGGCGCATAACTTGATAACAAAGCCCTTGGTTTAGACAGCAACACATTCAGGCAATACGTGCCGGAGCAGAGAGAGCGATGGCAGAATGTCAAATGGAGAATTTAGAGGCTGTAGGAAACTCAAAGAGTGTGAAATATATTTTTGTTTGTGGGGAATGACAGTGGAGCCAGAGAACAATGGAGAAAGGGGAATTATTAATTCCAAAAGAAAGATGTAACTTCACACTTTGCATTCTTCTGTTTACTCAACTATACATTGATTCCGACTATTATCATTGTTGTTGTTGTTGTTAGTAGTAGTACTTGTAGTAGTAGTACTTGTAGTAGTAGTAATAGTGGTAGTAGTAGTAGTAGTAGTAGTAGCAGTAGCATTAGTAGAGGTAGTAGTAGAAGTCGTAGTAGTCTCCTTTAGACCAGTGGTTCTCAACATGGGGTCCGGGGACCACCAGGGGTCCTTGAGGGGGTTCCAGGGGGTCCCCAGCAAATTGATGAATTGTTAAACTTCACCATTATTTCTTTTACAAGAAGTTAACACAATTAGAGAATGTAGAGGAATGACTATTTTGATCATAGTTTCACTGTTATCTCTCTACCTACAATACAGATAGTCATGGAATTCTGGACAAAATCATATCTGACAATAAAAATATTCTCAGATTTGGGTCCGAGAGACAAAATCTCATCAAATGGGGGTCCGTGGCCCTAATGTGGAGTAAAATTAGAGGTCCTTGATATGAGAGTTGAGAATCACTGCTTTAGACCTTAAAATGAAACATATTACATACAAATGCCCTATTACAAAATGTTACAAATGTCCTGACAGTACAAGCATTTGCCATTATTATCTTTATGGTGACATATGAGCATCGACCTCATCTAGTGTACAATAATACGTCTAATTTACAGACAGCTGAAGCATCCGCATCCCAAATTTGATCAAAAAAATTCACCCCGTCACCCCGCCAGCGAGTCCCCCGTGGGCCGCGCTGGTATTCACAGCCTCCTCTGAAATCTGCCCGGGCCGACCATACCCAACAATTATTCAGAAAGGCCACCTCCATGACACCGATAATTGCGACTGTGACATTTACAGTGCCCATCCAGAGCCCGAGCCTGCTTCTCAAAACCCCATTATTGTCGTTAAAAACCATTCTGGGTCAATCGAAAGTTCAACCGCCACGCGGGAAAAAACAGAGACAAATGGCCAGTGGGTAGCACTGTCATTTCATCATTATAACCCTGCTGCAACCAGCTTGATTAAAAATTCAAAAGATCAAGAGCTGAAAGAGTGGTATTTTGGGCAGATGCCATTTTCAGTCAACAAAATAGCTATAAAAAACAGAAAAAGTGTTATACATGCCAGGGAAAACAGGACTGGTGACCGCTGGCACCTGTGAAGAGCGTGTGTGTATGTGTGAGGGGGGGGGGCTATACATAGAGGTCCCATCACATCCCTGCAAGCATTTGACAGATGGCGGCATGCAGGGGGTGGCCAAGTTCAACGTCAACCCAACCAAGCGCAAAGTTTTATATTAAAAACAGCTTTGAGAACTGTTTTTGAACTGATATCAGAAAGACTTTCAGGTCCCCGCTTTCACAAAAACCGTGTCCCAGTGTTTTACCACACTGAAATATTACTCTATCGCCCGGGCGGCTCTCGGGTTTAGGTTAGCCATCTATCAAAAAGGAGAGAAAGGTTGTAGATTTCGTGGCAAACCGTTTTCTTCATTACACCGGAATGACGGCGGGGCAGTATTACGAGACAAACCTAAAACCGTTAATCATCATCAGTGCAACCTCTCTCTCCCTCTCTCCCTCTCTCTCTCCAGACCGTTCTCCCAGTTTTACCTAAAGTCTTTCCGCTCCCAAAAAAAAAAAAAAAAAAGTGCTAAACTCCTCACTCATAACGGCCTGCGTTATTGGTGGGGGGGGGGATAACTGCAGCCTCGCCCCCCCCCCCCCCCCCGGGTCTCATAGATAACCCAGCGGGCGCGTTAAAAAAGGAACGGAGCCCTCTCCTCCCATTTAGCGCATCATTAGAGCCACATACTGTTTCCCGACACCCCTCTGTGCTTTGATGGAGAGTTCGGCTCGGTGCAGGAGGCGGGGCCCGCTTTGGAAAAAAATCGGCGAAAAAGTCCCATCGCTCCCTTAGGAAACCGAAATCTCACGAGCTTTTTGGACGAGGGCAGTAGCGGAGCAGATTGGCACTGAGAACACGAAGACACCCAAAAAAAAAACCCCCCAAAAAAAACCACATACACCGAGAGGATTGCGGCTTATTTCTGAAGCGTTACAATTTCTTTGACGTTTTCTGTCTGAGAAGAACATTTTTTTTGGGGGGGGGGGGGGGGGGGGAGAATCATCAGCACACGAGGGTATGAATCACCCGAGCCTGATGGTCCTGATTTATCATCATCAAGTCAAGGAGACGGCACACATGCCAGATTTCATGATGGCAGCCTTGTAGTCGGTTAGTCAGCGGACACACAGCAGTGCAGCAGTCTATCGGCCCGATAAGCTCGCTGCCGTCTGACGAGATGTGGGGGTGAAGCGGTTCTGCTTGTTGGTTCGGATTAGAAGAAGTAGGCTAGAGTGCGGCAGTCCAACGCACGGACTTAACCGTACAGCATGTTTGCACATCTTGAATTTCAGTCGGGGTGCTATATAACATGGGTGTTGTAGGATTTGGAATGTTGAGTGTTCAGAACATATATGGGTTTTTGAAGGCTGATACCACCTGTCTTTAGATTTGACCAGTTTCATACCAAAAAAAAAATCCCAAATATTCAGTGTTTCCCCCCAGAACTTAACTGGAAAAGCCTCTGAAACAGCATTTAAACCATCATGGGACGCTAGAACTCTCCATTGAAAGCCAGACTAATGGAATTATTTTAGGTAGGTGTAGGAAATAAAATATGACATTGTGTGTTTGTCCTATATATCTTACAGTGGAGTATTCAGTAAAGGATCTTTGTGTGATCATGTCTTGAACACATGAAGTCATGCAGCTGTCATGAGTGCATGTATGACTTCCACATGATATTAGAAGTTTAGCCCTCAGACTAGTGTTCATTGTTAGTGACAATCATGTAAGAATAGACTTTATGTTAGTGTGTATTGTAGAACTGGTTTAGACTAGTTTGAAGCGTGCATATTACATTAGCCATATATTGATTTCTTAGAAAAGGATGAACAAAGCAACTATACATACTGAAGTGTATAAAGAAACTGACATTTCTACCCTTTGTCAGAGAATATCCTGCAGCCTACTGAAGTGTATGAGCTTAAGGTTTTCTCTCTAGACATGTCTGCATAAAGAATCCATGGAAGACTCTTGAACATTTGCTCATTCATTTTGACCCACAAGGGTGAGACTCATTTTTCCCCTACATGGGTTAGCAGCTCCTTAAGGCAGGGTGAGGCAGGTTTCACTGCAGACTCTTGAGTAAAATCATATATCTTCATTTCCATCATATCAGCAGTGAAGAACACTGACAGGCTGGTTTTTATTACAAGGCCAATATCGGCCCAATATAGTATAAGAAAACTAATATATCAGTCTGGACTGTAAATCCTATTGTCCCATTGTTTTATATGCGAGATCCTGTTGTCACTGTACCAAACGTGCTAATATGTACTGTGAAACCCTGTAAGTTGCCAATATGTTTCTCTATCAGTGTCATCCAGACAAATCCTTTATTGAACATGGGAATTAAAGTGATGATTCTGAAGCTGATAGTGGGCTTCACCGTCCTCCAGAACTGACATTTTATATGGAAATAATAAGCCAATGTTCACAGCATTTGTGTCACCCGGGAGATGCAAACCAAAGTTGTCAGAGGGAAACTTAACATTTTCAAAAAGGCGAATTTACAAGACTTGAGGAAAACATAAACAACCGTGTTTTCATACTGAATTTATAGAATGGCTTTTAAGATCACATAAACCCTCTGGCAAAAAGAAGAGACCCACCGACATCGGAGTGGTGAGGCAGCACTGCAGCAAACGCAGGGCTGTTGCATCAGAAACCAGGTTGAAAGGAACAACACAGTCTTTCAGATCGCTCTGCTGCTCGCTCTTTATCCTACAGTACACTGTGTTTTCTTCTATTCTAATGTTCTCCATATTCTGCTCCAGGAGGCCTTTCTCTTGTTAAAAAAAAAAAAAAAAAAAAAAAAAAGAACTTGCTCTCCATTGACCTGCCTGGTTAAATAAGGTAAAAACACATCTTTTAAAAAAAAAAAAAACATGAGTCTGTAAAAGGGCCCCGGATTCCTTTCATCCACACAATGGCTATGCAAAACTATAGCGGCTCCGTATGCTAAAATTGAACTAGGACATTTCTTCGCCTGCACTCGTTCACAGCATTGTGTTTAAAAGCCGCACCCCCCCCCCCTTTGCGTGGCATTGGTATGCAGACGGAGTAGCGGTACGGCGCGGGACTATTTAGCGTGAACGGAGTTACAAATCGGAGGAGATTCGGCATCTTGCGAGGAGACGGGATCAAAGTTGCTCTGAATCCACGCGCGTTATCTCTTCCTACAATGCCTTTCTATCCCCCCCACTCCCCCCACTGCCTAACAAACCCCCTGCCTGTACGACTCCGGAAACGAAATATTCTCCCTCCTCCATATTTTCACCGTCGTCTCGGAGGAGCCGGATCACTGCAAGCTGTGCCGGGGCCGCGGCGAGCGAGCGAAACAAACAAAACATCTCCATCCCCGAGATTTATTACCATCTGCGAGGGGGTGACGTCCCGACAATGCTGACAATCCTGGCACCGGCAGACCGCGTGTCCTTTACACATGGGCCAAGTCAGGCTGGGAGAAAGTCAAGGATTTCTACAGTGGGAGACTTTAAAGTGTTGTATTTGCAGTGTGTGAGGGGGGTTTCAAGGTCCGCTTCAGTCCAAAAACAAGCAAATACATGTCTTGTGTCAGTCCAGAAAGCTTAAATGTAATCGTTGAATCTACTCACTGATTCCACTTTGGGTCTAAAAGTCAATTACTTACCTCATTGTCTCCTATACTTTCCCTCACTGACAAAACCTTATTATAGAAAGCATCAACAGTCACCCTACAGTAGCAAGCGGTCTCATAGTCAGCATTATTAGTGAGGAACATCCAAGAGATAATGAGGTAAATATTGGACATTTGGACTCAGAGTGCGGTCGTTTGGCTACTAAACACTTGGTTTATGCTGCACAAGCTGTTTGGAGAAATTGAATGGACGTTTTATGCAGTTTTTGGGGCTGTAAAAAGACGATGGCCCCATTAGCGGTCGCACTTTATTTGGATAGTCCAATGTTGATACTCAGTTTCCTATCAAGTGGCTATAATGTGTCACTAAAGAGTCTACTGAGGCTCAAGTGATGCTCATAATTATGTGAAAAGTAGTCTATTGAGTGTTAATGTGAGGGTTGGGGTTAATGTTAGTAATGGGGGTCAGGTAAGGGTTACATAGTCTGTAGAGATGCAGCAAATAGGCAAGTGACGCTTTATTGAACATCTACTTTTTGCCACCTGATAGTTAGCTCAGTATCAACATTAGACTGTCCAAATAAAGTGTTACCCTCGCTAACTCGCTGTGTGTTTGGTGATCCAGCTTCAGTGGAGTTCTGGGATGAACTGTTTCAATGATTTGGTTCAAGAAGCACCTGAAAGAAGTGTTTTCTTAAAATGAGTCAAACAGTGGTATAAAAGTCACCATTGGCTGATATAACAGTGGAGGTGTAGAGGCAATAGACCTGCATGCAATAGTAAAATGGACCAGCAAACTGTCCTCTAGTGAGGCTCTCAAAAAATCTCTCCTATTGCTTTTCCTAACACTCAATACTCTAAGGGCACTAAGGTCCTGAACTTTTCACTGAGTTTTAGTTTTTTGCAGTTTTTGGTGACTTTGGAATTAAAGCTTATTCTGCTTCTGCACTCGTTGCAAGTCGCTCTAAATACGAACGTCAGCTACATGCATAAAATGTAAATATAAAAAAAACGCAAAAGTATTGAATCCTGAGTCAGCCTATGTGACAGTTTGAAAAATAGTATGGAAATATAAAAGGGGCAGTAAAATACCCCTATGATGGGGCCCTTTAAACGTTACAGTTAAGATTCATATGCTTTAACTGCTAGAAGTCTGAAGCTAGAGAATCAAGGCCATGCTATGATGTGAACATTTTAGCATCTAAACTACAGAATGCAGATTCTCCAAATGACTTCTCAGTGAACTGGCATCAATGCAGGGGGAAAATACATCCTGCGTTAAGCTGCAGATGTAACGGGAAGTGACATCCGTGGCAGCTATTGTAGTCACGGCCCAGACAGCTGGAACCCGGCCAGGAGGTGCCAACATGAACCGGCGACCGCGCTCAGAGAAACCCGATTAGTGGGGGAACAGTAAAATACATGTGGCTGCGATTATATATATAAAAACACTAATTTCAAATTAACATTCAGCCAGCCTGCCTGCCTGAGATGCAGGGGAGGGAAGTGAATTAACTAAGGACTGCTTACCACACCGGCGGTTAACATGCAGCTCAGAATGCATGTGGGTGAGCACGTGCTATATGGGTCACTGAGGATGTGCATATTAACACAGCTGTGTGCGGGAAGCGCCCCACTAAAAGGGCAAAGGAGATTATGTATTAGCTTGTAGAGGCGGTGTGTAATAGCTGAAGATGCAGCCGGTGGGAGAAAACATGATACATTTATTTCTACTGTCAGATGAAATTCTTGCATCTTCAAAAAGTAAGTACGTTTATCATGGGTTTTGATTAGGTTTTATGGACCCATTAGTCCTGAAACCTGCATTACTTACAGTATAAAGCACCATGTAAGCCTTCTGTTTGGATGAAAACATGAAAACCACCAAAGTCAGATTTATGAGACTCTCCCACCACAGCAGTGATACCTGCTCATCAGAGTGTGTGTCGAATTGAAGTCAACAGCACCATGTATGGGGTGGACGCCCGTGTGTTAGGGGTGACCGGGTAAAAAAAAATACAATGCTCTGTGTTTCTGCAATACCGGCCGACAGCGGGCTGGAACAACAGAGGGTCCCGAGAGGCAGGTGGATCAGCGGAGGCACACCGCCGCTCCGCTGCCGTTACTTATGTAGAAATCAATAGTCTGGGCCTCCTGCTGCCCTGGATTTATCTTCCTGACATTTTCTATTTGTGGCAGATCTGGGGAGCCGTACAATAGAGGTGCTTGAAATGATCACTTCGGAAGATAAAGCGGGGTTCAATCCAAAGCGACCCGTTCTGTTTTTCTTTCATTACAACAGTGATGCGGGGAGGGTGGAGCGTTTAACGAGACAAGAACAACAGCCTCAACCCAGTCTTGTCCTTTAATGCATCTTATGTCGTTATAAGTGCATCTATACTGTATGCATACACATGAGATGGTGTGTGACAATATTGGCCTTTTATTATAATCCGGATATTACGTTTGATTGATTACATATTTCTTGTATTATTGTCCAAAATTGCACTGGTTGTCTATGGGAATCCCTTCAACTAAACTGTTTCTAATGAAACATTTGGATTGGATTCCACACATGCATGAATATTTCTTTTATTACTATTATTATTTTATTATTATTCTTGGTTTCAATGGAGAGTTTTAGTGTCCCATGATGGTCTAAAAGCTGTTTCAGAGGCTTTTCCACCCTAACAAGAATACAATTCTGGGGGAAACACTGAATAGTTAGACGAATAGACGAAAATTGTCAAATTTAAAGATGTTGAATATCGGCGCAAAATATTGGCTACAATATCTGCCTTCAAAAACCCACATCAGTAACTGTAGGTAGCAAGGATAACTTTTTTTATCAGAGGAGTAAGTTTAACCAAGTTCTACAACTTTGCCAACTCTGATGCATATGCAAATGTGTGTGTGTGTGTGTGTGTGTGTGTGTGTGTGTGTAATGTGTCTCTCAGGTGGGGGGGAGGTTCTGCAGGGTCCCTGTAGTTTGCTGGGTGTCAATGCGATTGATAGCTTTGTCATCGCCTCCTTTGGCTGGGACCGGTGCTGCCTCTGTTCTGGACCATTGGCCACAGATGGCATGCTTAATGGCTGTATCTGTCAGTGACATGTGGCAGAGAGAACTAGCAAAAGGCTTTGTGTGAGCACTATATCACCAGCAAACAACCAAAGTTGAGAGCAAAATAAAATCAGAGGCGTCAATTAAATTAAAGCTATGGCAGCGTTCCTGCATCTCATATCATTCACCACTGACACTTAGAATTTCTGGGAACAAAGTGGAGCAATGCTGATGACTGACAAGAGGAAGAGATTTTATTATTTGGTCAATGAGATCAATTTTCTCCAAACTATCAGCTTAGCGGGAACATTGGTCCTGAATGCTTCCAAATATGTTTCTGCTTGATCTTTGCTCTCTATTAATCATGATAAAAACTAAAAGATCAAATCTAGACTCACCCATGCGTACATGTTCTAAACACATTTTAACAGAGGAACTGGTTGTTACATATTGTATATATAGTATGAATTGGTTAATAAATGAACTGTGTAAAGACCATTGTTTGTAAATTGTATTGTAAAGTGTAGAAATTCATTCCAAAATGGCAAAAACTGAAACCGACTTTGACAAAAACGATTGCTGGTGTTTTAGAGAATGTGATCATCTGTGATTTTTAAACATTACACAGTGAACATCAGGTTGACATTTTTTCCCCAAAGGAAACAATTGATTTTCTGTTGCTACAGCACAAGCTGGGCGGAGGATTTCCCTAACACCACGATGATGTATGTGTGTGTGTGTGTGTGTGTGTGTGTGTGTGCCAGAGCCTCCACTCTGCCTCCCACCAAATCCTTCCAGTCCAAAACAAGCCATATGAATACATACTGCATGCCTATACCTTATGCTGTCTTTAAAGGTGCAATAAGTAAGATTTTTTATTGTTTGTGTCTATTACAGGCCACCGTAATGAAAGGGGATGGGAGAGGCGGGTGGGTGCTGTACTAGAGACTTGTGCAGGAGATAAGTTTATCTATCAATGTAGTTGTAAGTCCTGCTGGTCACCAATAGAAGTCAATATCTCTGTAAAATGTGAATACACACTTATTACAAGGAATGCAGCCTTCCCTCCTCGGCTCTTATCTCTTTACTTGCCTGTCATGTATGATCATTGCAGGGACAACAGGAATATTTGTTCCAACCACCACCACTGTGGATCTGACCCCTGCTCTCCTTTGTATTGGCTGTTTACAGTGTCGGTGATAAAGCAATTTAAGCTTCTTCCACTGCTGCACTCAGCCAGTGAAATGGCAGCAATATGGCGTATCATTTCTTTATTGATTTGCTTTCAGACCGGGTCAGGCGAGGGCAAACAATATGTACCAATATAGTGTTTGTGCTACTGCTCTTTCAATGTTTTTTTTTTTTTGGGGGGGGGTGAAGTAGTGCTGAAATATTTAAGGCTGGCAGGGGGGGCCTGGTGGTTAGAGGCAGGTATCTCCAAACAAGAAAAAAGAGACCCCAAGATGCATTGCTGCACCCAGCCTGCATACTGCATACCCTGCTTCTGCTTTTGTTTTTAGATTTGCCATACACTACATCAGTGATTCTCAACCTTTTTCATATCAAGGACCCCTAATTTAGTCCACATTAGAGCCACAGCGGGACCCCCATTTGATGAGATTTTGTCTCTCGGACCCAAATCAGAGAATATTTTTATTAGAATTCCATGACTATCTGTATTGTAGGTAGAGAGATAACCATAGAGATATAACAGTGAAGCTATGATCAAAATAGTCATTCTTCTACATTCTATAACTGTCTTAATTTCTTGTAAATTAAACATTGGTGAAGTTTAACTGTTCATAACGTTGCTGGGGACCCCCTGGAACCCCCTCAAGGACTCCTGGTGGTCCCCAAACCCCACGTTGGGAACCCCTGCACGACATGAACATTTTACACAGTAGGTACACTTCACCCAAACACAAAGTGGTGCTTCGTATGCGTTGCTTCTTCTCCACTTTCCCTCTCCATCTCTTTACATTGTATGAATATTGCGGCTGTACTGCAGATCACTTCCATATCTGATGACTTATATGAAGATCCAATAGCAACGTGCAAAGAATTCCATTTTTATGCGACCATAAGAAGTCATTTAATGCATGCTTACATAACTGAATGATAGAAAGTCACATTGAACTGTAATTGCATTGTAACCATAGCCAAAATTAATTTATTCTGCATGTGGTCTAACACATATCCCAAAATTGTATTGCAAAACTCATTCAGTTTACTGGCTGTTAATGCATTGGAATTCGTCCTCTGAATGCTGTCATCCAGAGGAAATTTATTCCATTCACTCCTTCATTCATTGATTCGTTTTCTTCACCCGCTTATATCTATTCAGGGTCATGGGGGGGCTGGAGCATCTCCCAGCATGCATTGGGCAGAAGGGAGGGAAACAACGTTGAATACATCTCAGTGGAATAATGAAGACTAAAAAAAAAAACAGCTCAGGCAAAAGCCTCACAGTGGGACACTGCTGTGAAAATGTAATTTTTATTAGTGAGGTTTTTTTTTTTTTTTTTAAATCAAATCAATAACAACCAAATATCTATGGAACTAAAAGCCAGCAAACACTTTATTCTAAGGAACACATATTCATCATCAATTGGCTGCTTATTAACATGCATATTAGTAGCGTATTGGTTCCTTATTAGTCATTACAAACCACTTATTAGCACCTTATTCTGCACTATCATATTCTACATTGATTGATTGATTCATTGATTGATGTGTTTATTTGAGTGTCCTGCACCATTTATGGTGCCCAGCCCATATGGGCTTACAAAACACTAGACAGCAACAACAGCCAGGATGGCCACATGACAAATCATAATAATAATCATTTCAAAAACATTAAATTTCCATGACAGAAATGTCCTATGTTGGATACAGTGTTCTCTGTCTTAGTTGCCATGCATTTTATATAAATCTTGCTACAAAAATCTCCTCATTAAAGAGCCAACTCAGCATATCACCTTCAGACAAGCAAAACAAATCAGGGTTCTTCAACTGAATTTTTTCAAATAGATGATTCTTCAAATCACTGTACACGAGCACGGGCAATGAAACACAAAATGAAATTCATCCTCAGCAACAGATCACAGATCACAAAGAACACATAAACGCAGCTCTTCAGGAATACCTTTATATCTGCCTACCTCAACTGACAGTGGTAAGGTAGCAGTTCTTAACTGAGCACATAAGGACTTCTGCCCTCTCTTTCAATTAAATGTTATATAAGGTTCTGTGAAGTAATCTTCTTTAATTTGAACGTAGTTTCTGAGCTTTGGCTTCTTCCAAATCTCCTCCTTCCACTGTTCCTGAAGATTATATGTAAATCAGAAAGAGAAAATATTGCAGAAACTTCTCTTGACCAAGGATAACTGTGTGCTCTGTCCCAATTAAAGATCTTTTTGGTCAGCCTTTCCTCTGGCAGCTGGACAAGGCGGTTCCACAGCCAAACTATTTCACATCTCTGCTTTACAAGACATGACTCCCATCCCATGTCCCCTTCAATACCCCCCTCTGCAGAATATTCATGCACCCCAAGAAAGCACCTCATGGCTCAACCCCACACTCCTGCAGCATAAAATAAAACTGAGCCAACCATTGAATCACAAAGTTTTGAAAATGTTGAAAAACCAAGGTCAGAACACAGTTTAATTTTATTCATAACAGACCCTAACGCTCTTCCTGCTGACCCTGCCAATGCTTTTCTTCCTTCTGAAAAGCTCATGTTTTCAAGACTTTTTTTTCCAAGACAAAACCAAGATATTTATAAGAAGTGGTGTGCTTTAAGTATAGCCCATTAACTATGGATGTCCAGTCAGTAATGAAGTTGTTGCTCATGAATTAGTGTTATCAGATCTCCCTTATAGAATCAATTACAAGGCTGAAACAAAATAGACCTCACATATTTTGGGTGGAATGCTGCTTTAACACACACAAAAGAGGCAAAATAATTGTACAACTTATTTTGAGAAAAAAAACAAACTGCATGAGCTGCAGTGGCTGTTGCAGTACTAATGCAGGGTAGATTTAATATGGAGGAAGAGTGGGAGGCTTCAATTAATGATACCACTGTAAAAAAAAATAAAAATGCACTATCTTGTCAGTCGGCTTAAAACTTCACACCAAAGTCAAAGAAAAAGTTGGGATATTTGAAACCAGAAAGTACAACACAAAGCCGTGGCGCGCATATCAACCAGCCACGGTAAACAAACAAATCTCAAGGTTTTCCCCTCTTCTCGTCCAACCATGCTCACCGTGCTCAGGTGCTGGACCCGAGAGCAATCTGAGAATATAATGTTTGCTATGCCTCTCGTTCACTGTTTCCCCCGGTGACCGTCTCTCATTATTCTCACAACTGCCAATTTGTAAGCAGATTCAAGGTGAGCAGCTGCCGGCGGATTACAACTGCAGCCAGACTTCCATCACCCCCAGGTATACAGCTGTTGGTGATTAAATCTAAATAAATTACAAAAAAACAGAAAACACACCCCCAGACTGGAGGAGAGCCAGCCAACCATACCAGCTTTACCGCATTTCGCTACTGTCTATCGCTGATTGATATAAACAATAATGATTCAATTCTCCATTCCGTCACATTGATCCTGACAATCGATTCTACTAATAAGCGGAATTGGAGTCGACTCCTGTTGTAATCTCGGCTCCAAACTCTGGAATCAAAGAAACTGTTTAATTTAAACAAATTTGTTATTAATTCATTCTGATTTAGACCTATCTATACTAATCTGTGTTTGATTGCCTCGGTCTGATCCATTTCACAACAAGTGGGAAGAGGGGAGGGAGAAATTCAAGGCTCATTGGTTGAGCGGCAACTGGCGTAAAACAACATTTTTTTGTGTTGATTTTCATTTGGAATTGGAATCGACTTAGAATTCCATCGATTTAGAATTCCATTACAAGGGGTTGGAATCGGAATCGACCCAAAAAAATTTGGAATCGTCCATCCCTATCTGCCACACAGGAAGTGATGCGTGTTACGTTTCCGGCAGCAGCAGCAACAATTTGTTTTGAATAAACAGAAGAAGAACTGGATAGTCAGCATGAGCAGTGATAGCCACCATGGCTGAACAGACAAAGAAAAGAGAAACTCAAACTGCATCAACAGAAAATCCAAGGAAAAGACGTGCTGTTTGATTGACAAGTGATCTCAGGTCAATGCTGCACTCGCTGGCTTTACTCAAGGGGGAAATTCTGTTTTTATTCTCATTTAATGTATATCAAATCAAAACCAACCAACCATCAAATCAAAATTTCAACCTCAAAATACATGCAAAGTCAAGTTTTTCACATAATTCCTGCCTCCTAATATTAAAAGCTCAGATAACACATTTCAGAGTGGAAAAAAACACTTGCTGTCCAGTAAACTGTAACAAAACCAGTGGGTGGGATGATGGTATTTAAACATGGGGTGCCATACTCAGGGGTAGAATGAGTACCAAAATATCCTACTCAGTGCAAAATATCTGAAATGAAATTTTAAATTACTGGTGTAAAAAGTTTACTTAAGTAAAATAAAAAGTATCTAATTTAAAATATACTGTATACCCAGCTAGCTAGCAAGGCTAGCGAACTAGCTAGACAACAACCAGGCTAACACAAACCAATAATACTGTAGCTGGATGGGTGACTTTTTGGCGAATGTCTACAAAGCTACTATCATGAATAATTTTGTGGTTTAATGTAACAGTTAGCTAACACAACATTTCCTCCATGTGCTTGTGTAGTTTTGATGCAGATGCAGTTAATGCCTGACCAGTTTCTGATGCGATGCTTAAAGAGAACCACCAAAAAAAAAAAAGGATGTGATTTAAATTGTAGCGAAGTAGCCTACATAACGAACAATAAGTAAATTATAAAAAAAAAAAAAGTCAAAACAGTACACGTATATAAAAAGCTACTCAATTCCAGCAACAGTAAGTGCAGTAAGATTAAACTGAATTTGTTACTTCCACCCTGGACCATACTGCAAATACTGATTTGGCCTTTCAGCTATTGCAGTATATTCTGCCCTTATAGCCCCTCTGTATGTGTGTGTGGTGCTCAGAGTAGCAACTCAAAACACATCTGGTGTGCATATACAATGGACACTAATATATGACAAACAAGGGAACATCACAGTTCGCAGTTTAACTCAGGAACAACATGTTTGCCAGGGAAAGAGACAGAGAGAGAGAGAGAGAAAGAGATGGAGAGGATAATATCAGTGTAGAAGTGAGTACACACACACCCACACAGAGCAGGTGTTTACTGTTTATGAAATGGATAGCTGCAGTCGTGAGTTCTGATTGGCTGAGTCACATTCGAAGCCGCTGTAAAATATCCAATGAACACATGCCTTGGAGAAAAAAAAGTTGATTTAAAAAAAAAAGTTTCTCAGTGAAACAGCTGATTTAAATATTAATGATAGAATTAACATAACACATAAAAACACACCTTGGACCGCATAAAAATTCATTTAAATAGTAATGATACATTATCATAATACATAAATTTGCACTTTGGACCACATAACAATTCATTTAAATATTAATAATATTATAATACAGACACACTTGGTCTGCATAAGAGTTAATTAAAATATGCACTAACCAAAATCACCACTCATATTGCTTATGTGCCACTTAGCAACCACTTTGTTTCTTTGTTCACTGTGCTGTTATTTTATCAACTAAAAATAAAAGATTTATTTGGCATTTGTCATTTGCCTTTTTTAATACAATGGTGTCTTAACTCCATTTTATGAAAGCAATAAGCCTCTTGATGCAGTGCTTTACAGTGATTTTAGATTAGCTAAGAGGTTTTACTCCACTTATTGTGTCAATGCTTCTTAGCTGTAAAAGCACAGCCTCTTGTTGCTTATTGCATAATTATTTTTCTTCTTTCTCTTTTTTAAAGAATAACTAAACCCCAAACCCAAATCTGTGTAAACCCTGACATCTAATGGTGAAAAGTACAGTACTGAATTAGCCATCTGCTATTGGCTGGTCTTTGGTGCCAGGTGATATCACCACTTATTGTACTCCCCTGGCACTAAAGACCAGCCAATAGCAGATGGCCAGTTCATGATGCCAGGCTTTACACAGATTTTGGTTTGGGGTTTCATTACTCTACTAATGTTGAATCCCCATTGTATTTGGACACTTTGCCGATATTGTTCCCTTTACCATTCATACCCACAATGCATACTGAACTGAAGTGAACTGAGCAGAGGCTGTACCTTTGGCTGTGATGGCAGGCTGCTCCCCCAGTAGCAGTTTTAGCCTCTTAGCGTGGATTTTACCCTGGTAGTGTGACTGTGCCACCACTGCTGAGGTGAAGGACATGTTACACAGCGTGCAGCACTTGTTCTTGTCCACGTCGCCCTCCTCGCTGCCCTGCAAAAGACCCATAGACACGTTTATATTTAAAATACACACCGTGAGCTTATCAGTGACACATCAAAGAATCCATCGTGGCATCCGTCTGTCTTTTGGGGCTTTAAAACATTAATCAAACGCGTCAAAAAGAGTGATGGAACAGAACACCATGTACTGTGTGAATGCAACACAGAAAAACTCGAAAGCGGGATGGCTGCCGTGCGACCCTGTGTGATCAGAACAAGTTCAACACAGGAAGTGATGCGTTTTACATTTCTGGTTTGTTTGGAATAAATAGAAGAAGACCTGGGTAGTTAGCATGAGCAGCGATAGCCACCACTGGTGAACAGACAAAGAAAAGAGAAACTCAAACTGCATCAACAGAAAATCCAAGGAAGAAGACGTTTGATTGACAGGTGATTTCTGGGAAAAGCAGTCCAGAAACACCACAGCAATGAGCGCTGAGCACCAAAGATCTCACCAAAATAATAAAGAACCTCACGCTTTACCACTTTAGTGAATGTAAACTGAATGTACAAATCATTAGGGACATCTTCCTAAGATTGAGTCGCAGCCCCTTTTGCAAAATCCACATCTCACTTGTCTCAAAGCTTAAAAATCTGCTTCTCTTGATCTGCATCGTTGTGATTGGTGTAGATCTAATAAGGGAAATCAATAAGGGATAATGGCTTTTACCTGGATTCCCCTCATCAGTGGACTTCATGAAAAGAGCAACTGCCCCTAATATTTTGTACATTCAGTATACACTCTATAACATCCACTGCCTGCAAATACTTCCAACCCTGGAGTTCAGAGAACCCACCGTATACTGTAGAGCTCCAGGGAGGCAGATGTACTGATTCAGATGCGCGGCTCTCCCGGTCGGCTAAATCGCTCAGTTCCTGGCGGGATGCAAATGGAGTCGACTCTGCGTTTTAAAGGGTGATAGCGGGGCCAATACGACTGATGGCGGACCGCTCCCTGAGCCTCCATCTGCGCAGGCTGCGGCGGAACCCATTACGCTCGGAGAACGCGGAGGGGGAGGGGAGCGACCCGCCACGCGTTGCGAGGCGGATGCTATCGCTTTCTGTTGGAAAGTGAGAGGGAGGAGAGGGGAGACGCCGGGCCCCGTCAGGTAGACAGGGTCACGGAAGGGCTGGTTTTCAGAGCGGAGGACGGGGGAGAGGCGAGTGAACTTTATGACCCGACTCTGGATGTCTGTTCTTCTGCCTGGTGAACTCGACCGTGTCCAGTAAGTGAACAGTGGGCATAAGCATGTAGAGGCGTGTGTGCTTTTATCCAGCGGTTTGTCTCGGCTTGAGACTGAGATAATTAGTACATTCACCTTCATGCTGTATTCCTTATAACATTAACAGTACCCACTTTCTATTAGGGTTCATAAGATATGGGTTTTTGAAGGCCGATATGGATTTTTTTGGACTCAAGCTGCCAATAGCCGATATTTTGTACTGTTATTCAGCATCTTTAAATTTGAACTTGTGGTGCCATGGATTCAGTGTTTCTGCCAGATTTGTATTCTTGGAAAGGTGGAAAAGTCTTTAAACTCTCCATAGAAACCCTGGATAATAATGAATATACTCAGGTATATTTGTGAGGAATCTAATCAAAAGGTTGAATCAGTATCGACTGAAGTTAATGGATTCCCACAGACAAGTGTAGTAAAGATCAATTATATCATACATACTGTATATAATCAAACAAACCGAGGGATGTAATGTAGCAGTTTTGCAATACAAATACAGTAAAACCTCTTTCACACACACCATGTTACCATGGGGATGAATGGAAAAAAAACATTGCTGGTGCAAGATGGTCTGCTGAAACTATGAAATTAAAAAGCCCAATCCGTTGCCCTGTGTAGCTTTGTTTATGCTTCAATTCATTGGATGAAAGCCACATTTTTCCAGTCTCAAATTGATTGAGTGCGGTGCGAGCACTGCCTGTGTGCGACATGAGTTTTAAATGCATTAATTTGTTTACTATGGCAATGTTTGCATACAGTGACCATGTGACCTTTCATCTAACTCCACATAGGCATTCAGCTTGATACAGGTCCAACATACACAGACAAGAGAGCTGCATAATTTCTCGCCATAATCACATGTAAAGCATAACCAGTTATGCTAGTTAGGTCATTAATTAAGCTAATTAATGCATTTATTTGCAAAAATGTCTATGTCAACACATGGGTGGTATTAACATGAACTCTGTATCTAAAAGCATTAAAGGACTATTCTGAGGGAGTTTGGCCCATTGGTCACCAACAACCACAAGTGGACAATATACAGTATACATTAGTGAAGATATACTATACAAAATATATGACTAACACAGTGAAAACTTGACTGTACGCCAGGTAAAAGAACCAATGTCTTATAATGTCACCCAAGTAATAGGCAGCCCTACTACTGTTATTAGAGGTGCCTCTCTCTAAACTAATGAAAGGTGTTAATCATAAAAACCATTACGAAACGTTCCACAGTAGACCACCATACAAACACAAATTATGCAAGTGTGTGTCAAGTGTATAAATCCAAAAAGCTTCCCCCTCTACGGGAACACTTCACATAATCATTGCTACAGTATTTTAATTGTGTTGTGCTTGGGTGAAGCGGACAGCCACGGGACGTTTATGGGTCATGATTTCTTACAGAGCTTCTGTGTTCAGAGAGGTGAAAGGTGAAAGGTCACATGATCTAACCTTTTACTTGTATTGTTGGGTACTTAATGGCATAGAAAACCCTGGTCATTTGCCTGATGAAGAGCAGTATCATCTGCATATAGGTGTTAATAAATTTACACACTTTGGGAGCAGATAACAGTGTGCCGACTGTCTTTCATTGTTCATGTTTTGGATTCTGTCTGTCACCTGTTGTCCTTTTCTATACACTGAGATAAGGTAGACATGTATTGGGAGTTATGATGAATTATGGTATGTTTATATTCAATGTCAAACTCTTTCGAACATTCCCGGTCTAACATAATTTAAAATACAGGCCTTCCTTCCTTCGTTGTTTACGTTGTTTTGCAGCCTTATAATTCATGTAAATTGCATATTCAGGTCAAACAATAAACGTCTTCAACTGAGAAAATTACAATGTAAACAAAGCCAGCAGGGACGTGAATGTGTTTCAATGAGGGAGAAGCCATGCTGCAATTTCAGATTGGACCTTTAGCAGAAATGGTATTTTGTAGTGGGCTGTAATCTGGTGCAGATCACTACAGTGTGTCTGGATGGGGAGAAGACAAAGGCACTGCTCTGCCTCCCACAGTGTGATAACAGAGGAACACTGCTGCACTCTGAGTCATTCTGACACACACACACACACACACACACACACACACACACACACACACACGGACACATACCCACACACACACACAGCCCCTCCTTCTGCCCTTGGTCCTGTCCTTCACTAACTCTCAGCACACACATGTACACACACACTCACACTTAAACACACACACACACACACACACACTATCCCCCTACCTAGCGGGGGAACTGCAAACCCACTATTCTATCTTATTCACAAGATTCCACAGCCATAATGACCAAATATATTCAGGAAGAGACGAAAATATAACAGGAGATGAGACATCACCTAGAAATAGGAACGATGAATAATTTCATGCTTAATTAAAACTGGATAAACGAGGAGCTAATTGCAAGGAAATGTAATTAATGAAGAGGTAGGTGTATGTTGCCAGATTGATGATCATAGTGTAATATGCAGAGCTGCCAGGAGGAAAGCAGTCATATCTGTGGATGTATATATACAGTTGTGGATAACAGCATGTGCAGCGCAGCAACAATTCAAATGAGAAATGCTTATCTGAATTTGGGAATGTGTAGGAATTTCTGATAACCTCAGCAACATAGTTTGCACTGTCTTAAAAGAACTTTTTTTTTTTTTTTGCCCCAGAAAACCCATGAGTCATCTGAAACACAACACATCCAATCTCTGCCATATTTCAGCAGTCATGTATGGGAAGGCTTTTTTTTTTTTTTTTTTTTTTGGTGTGTAATCTCAACCCCAACACTGAGAAATAATTGGAGTTCTGCATTGGCAGAATATACTGCTGTGCTGCATTTCTCTGAATATGTAACTGATGGAAGGAGGGAGAGAGAGAGGGAAAGAGAGAGAGAGACATTGCATTGCAGGAGAAAGGCTCTGCCTCATTCCCATTCATGTGAGGCATAATAAAATAATCTTTTTGATTTGCAAGCAGTAAATTCTCTTTGCTGTCAGCGCTGTGCTGCACATTTTCATCTTGGTTTAAGTGCAGCAGCGTATCCCTGCCTGCCTGTATTTGTGGCATGATATGGAATGGCTATGAGATGTCTTACTGGACTTTTATTTAGACCGCTGTTGTGTTTTCTTTTCCTTTGCCACTACATCAAAAATGGATTGCAATGAGGCAGACTCCGTCTAGGGTTCAACATTTTCTTTCTAGTGCTCAAGTCGGCACGCTGCAGCTTTCCCACAGCGCTCCACTCCTTGAGATCATGGCTTTGGGCTGCAGCTATAGCCCGGTCCGGATTGGCCTGATCCGGCCTGGGCTCGCGCAGTATAATGCTGGGGCTAAATCTGTAGGTCAGGGAACACTCATGCGCATCTCCCCTAAGGCACACACAGAGGAAATAGGACAGCCAAGTGCAAGGGTATCCCTAAAAAGGAGGGGAAAAAAAAGGTCCTTGATCCTAATATAGCTGTGGACAATGCAGTCTATTGCTGCCAAGCGGACCGTGCAGGGAAGCGCTAAGCAGGGCCGACACAGTGGTCACTGCCGCTGCCGTCCCGTCCGCACACACACACAATGCTCTGACCTTCACATTAAACAGCAGGCGGCACCGACGGGGACGGGGGAAAATAAACCCTGCCTGGAATCCAGAGCTGCGTCTGACAAATGTGTCACGAGGCAACAGGCGGGTCCAGGAGACAGGCTGTGAAATGCAGATAGTACTAATTAAAAGGTTACACCTACAGGTGGGAAAAGTCTCTAAATTCTACTCTAAATTTGATTCCTTTTCAAGCTTGGTTAAGCAGGAGACCGATTGATTAATGCATTTTTTCTTAATCTGACCTAATCTCAGCCTCTCCCTTTTTTTACAAGGTTGAGCAATTTCCTGGTTATCCTTATCTAAGCTTTTCTGTGTGTAACATAATTGTGAACAGCAGGTTCACACTGTGGATGGCTCCGCCAAGGGACTTGGAGGATATTCTGATCGGTAATACCAACTCAGCAGAACTTCGATCGCCTGATCAGCTCTTTTGATGAACCATAATGAATAGATGAATAGATGAATAGATTGTAACTGTCCTCAGAGAGGAAATTTGTTTCCACAGCCAGTACAGGTGGAACACTGTTTTAGTCACGCCACACTGTTGATGGCTACCCAGACGGAAAAAACTAACTGTATGAAGACGACTTGGACTTGATACACAATGAATTAAAGCTATAGGCAAGATTTTTATGTGAAAATCCAGCCGTCTTCACAGCATAAATCATGAAGTGGTGTTGCAACAGAGAAGAGCCGCCCATCCCCCATAACTGAGATGCAGTAGATTCACCTTATTTGCCCAAAGGAAATATGGTCACTGGTGGGAAATCTTCTCTGTGCACTGGAAGGGACAAATCACAAACCATACTCATTGGTCTAAGGCGCGTACCATGTAAACGCGACACATCCCGGGTTCCAATCCGGCCTTGGACCTTCTTGTCGCATGCTGTCCCCCTCTCTCCCCCAATCTATCCTGTCTTTCTCTACTTTGAACTGTCAAATAAAGGCGTAATCTTCTTAAAAAGTGAAACAGAACAGCAGCTCCATCCAGAGAAAGCTAGACTCACCAACGTTAGATCTTTTCCTCTCTCATCCCTTCGGTATCCTTTGGCCGGGCTGACATGAAACATGAACATGCTGTGTGGAGTTTACTGACATCACCTTAAAGTTCAAACAGTTACCTCTCGCTGCCATTGGGGGCCGCCAATGTGCAAAATTGCCTAGAACAGCTTTACTATTCAAATTGGTGGAATATTCTTGGGTTACAGCAGCTCAGTAAGGATCTCATATATTCACACAGACTTCCACTGTTGGCTACTGAACAGCCTCCAAAGAAGCAATTGCATTGGGGAGATAATAAGCCGGTTTGAGGATTTGCACCAGATAATTTGGTGACCTTCTCGTCACAAGCCCGCTTCTCTAACCATTCAGCCTCCACTGCTCCCTTTTCGACGGGACCGAGCCGTCTCTCGGATGATGAAGGCCAGCGTGAGGGTCGGTCAACACCGGAAATATTAAATAACACCCTGATTATTCAAACATTACATACGGGAAATGAGAAATGGACTCCCCTGTGGCGTGGGGGATCATAGACGCCCGTACGCAATGCCAGTTTCAGAGTCATAATAAGCGAGGAGGAACAACACTGTCAGCTCTCTCACACCTAGGCATCCCGGGTAATTGCTCTACACAGCCATTTTCAGGCTTCTTTAGTTCTGGGGGTTCCTTTTAGAATGCTTCATTACCCTAAGATATACCTCTGGGCTACCGCCTTCATTCTGCCGGGGCCTTGGCTTTCCGTGAGGTAAGGCTTTTGCTAAATCACAGCCCTTCACCGGGAATAATGGCCCACCTCCCTCACGGAGCGGCAATTCACATTCATCCCCCCTCGCGAAGACGCTCGGAGGCCATTTGAGATGTGGGAGCACTTTTGGAAGAGAGAGATGGAAGAGTGGAATCCGGGTTCCACGCTGAAGGGAGCTGCAAAAAACGCTGTTAGGGGAAGCGGAGAGGCATCATTTTCCCTTCATTCCATTTTTCAAACGGCAGAGGATTGACACTTGTGCTCTTCAGAGACATCTGATGTAGTATCCAACACTGAGATGTGCATTTATATTTACTCAGCATTATGTACTGTAGTCCTTGCACATTTCTCTACTAGCGGTAAGCCTTAGAGCGATATTTAACTGCACTTTTTTTTGGAATCTTTATTCAGTGCCGTTGAGATTTGGTGTATATTCTTCCAGGGAGACCCAGCTGAGAAAGCAGCATCAAGACAAACAAGGTACGATCAATTACAGAGCAAAACTACAATCAAATCCAAATAAGAGCTTAGTGCGAAGTTAAAATTCACTATGAGTACTCCAAAGGCAGAATCAGGGGTTAAGTCTGTATAGATCTTGGCACAGACAGCTCCTTAATGAGTCTACCTCAAGAGCCTTCATAAGGATTTGTTTGTTCATCCAGTTCTTCAATTCAATTTTTTTTAGCACCCCTACCTCTATAAAGAATTCATGAATGGTCAACCACCAAAATTGGCTGCTCTGGGGACCTGTAGTTGGCACCAATTTCTTTCTTTTTTTTTATTCTTAAGCTAGAAATTGCACTTCTGACACCTTTGCAGACCAAGGCAATTGTGAGATTCAATGTATTTTTCTATATTCATATTTTTTCTTAATTGTTTTTTTCCTGTTTTCTATTTCTACTATTATATGATTGAATGTGGCTATGTAAATTTTGTATTGTGGTAACCTACTGCCTATTTAGAGGTATATTTATGGGGTAGCCTAAACAGTGAAATGATAATGTTACCCTGAGATTCACCATTAGCCTAATATTATTATTGTCATTATGGAAGAGATGATTGTGGATTAATTGTTTTTAACTTTAACGATATGATTCAATGTTTGTATATAAATTGATGTAGTTGCCATCCATCATAGATTGTGGAATGTCCATTTTTGATGGTGGGTTGTGCCTTCTAATTGGCTAAATGCATACAGACTGTGGGACTGATTGACTGACAGCTCATGGTCCCTGATTGGCCTCACCTGAGGAGGTGTTGGCTATATCTGTCTGGAATGTTCTTTGTTCCTCAGTTTTACCTGATGAAGGTCTAAGGACTGAATCGTTGTATCAGTAATAATGTTTATTGCAAGTAAAAGGACAGCGTGCAGGAATTCTCTCTTCTCAAACCAAGGCAATGCAAATTCCTTCAGTGTCCTTCATCTAACATTTTAAAGTAGTAATAAAAAATGTTTCAGCTATGCAGGCGTCACTGTCATGTCCATTGTGACTGATGAATAAAGCAACAGCTCGTTCATTCATTTTTCAGTAGCACATTCATTTTTCAACTTTTCAATCCTTTTTGCATCATTTTGCCTTGGTGTTTTGTTTGTGTTAACTGAGGACGCCCAGTTTCAGTTTGTATTGCACACTGTCTGGAACAACTTGGCCTGTATGCAAAAGCCTAGACACAAAGATACAAGGCATATGCAGTATAGTACTTTCTGTACATGTGGTACCATCTGCTGTGTTAATGAGGTGAACGACTAGCAATGCAAAAATGCAAATCTGCATGTTCTGCACACAAGTTATCTCCATGTGTAGATTGAATATATTTGATGAGGTGAATGTTTTTTTTTACAATGCATGCCTGGACACGTTCTGTATAGCATGGCCTTCTGTAGACCTGCTAATGCAAATATGATGTGAATTCACAGATTCAGGTTTCTTCATATTCTCATATTTTTCCTATCTGTTATATATTGCATTTAACTTGAAATTTTTTTTCATAATTTTGGATTTATTCATGCTGCACATATTTCATTTTTCTCAATTTTTTCATACATTTGTCATTAATTTCTTTGTCTTTGTTACTTTGCACATCCTGCATGCATGCTGTAATTCATTTATTATACATTTTGCATTTGCATGGTCCTACTTAATACATTCTAGTGTTAGTTGTTGGTGTTCTAGTGTTGCCTGTTCTAGTGTTGCATTTTGTGTTCCTCAAATTTCCCTTAAACCCCATCGCTTCCTGAGGATCCTGCCACTTACCCTTACTTTATCCTAATTCTATTTGCTGCTGCAACTCTATCTCCCCAGAGGGATCATTAAATTCCATCTTATCTTATGTTCCCTTATCTTGTAGTTACTGCATGCCCAAACTGTCTTTGAATCTGCTGTTATTTCAGCTGCAGCTCCTGGGACGGAGGTCTGGCTTTTGTGCATGTGATCTCACTCTGAACTGTAAGCCTCTGAGGCCTTTTCTGTGCCTGGTGCCCCCTTGGCCTACACAGCACAGATTAGGCTGTGTGTGTGTGTGTGTGTGTTGGGAGGTGTGTGTGCGCTCAGTGTGTGCGTGTGTTGGATATTGCTCAAGGAGAGGTCGAGGCAACCGAGCATAAGACTGCAGTCACTTCTTATCCAGTCAAAGGCGGCGGCCGGACACCTGTGCCATCTCCAGTGCGCCCGCTCTGGCTCTGCACCGCGATCCACTGGCAGCGCTGGAGGCCTGATCTAATGGAAACTGGCAGTTTAATAGATTGACAAGCAAACACCAGAGCCAACCAACCACGCAGGTTGGCACACGTGAACATGCAAGATGGAATTTCTTTCTGCTTGAAACGGCACTAAATCGCGTATGGATTACCAAGCGCACACAGGGAAAAAAAAAGCCACTTTGTGTTTTTCTTCGAGAAATTCACACACATTTTGGCAGTTTCACCTCTGTGGGTCCTGTATTTTTTTAACCCTAGATTCCTACGGTCCATGCTATCGCTGAAGCACCATATGTATGTTTAATGGGCACGGCAACTGGCTTGGCATCACCTCAAAAGCACCAGAAAATGCTTGTGCCACTAACAAGCTCGCAACATAACAGTAAATTGATCAGAGAGCCTTTTGGCCAAATGCTGATGTAACACTTCTGAATCAGATCGAGCATTGTATTTTATTTTGCACTTCACTTGCAGTGCATTAATATTGGATCTGGGTATTATTTCCCATTTTCATTTTTCAATTTCTAATTCAGTATGGTAGGAGTGTCTTCATCTTTTACTTGATCTGTACATTTATTCCAGGAATTTGTTGTGATGCCTACTGTTCCCATTTCCTTCAGGATAATAATAAAGTTGAAGTTGAAGTTTAGCATTTGCAAGGAGCAGACTTGTCCGAGAAGCGCAACCCGGTGAATAATATGAGGTGAACATGAAGCCGGCGCCCTCTATCCGTCTGTGATGGGGCCAGAGGGGCGCGGATGCCATTGTTCCCAGCATGCCGTGCAGCATCGACGCCCCATCATGCACCCCCCCCCCCCCCCTCCCCACAGCAGGGGAGGGGGCAAAGCGGCTAATGTACCATCTAAGCAAACTGTCTGCAGTCCTAATGGGCGTCCACAGAGAGCCTTTCATGCAATACGCTGAGACAAATGAAAAGCGGGAGCGATCCGTCCGTCGCGTTCAGAGACAGAGAGTCGTGATGATTCCAGGGAAGAAGCGGCGTGCTGTTTTTTGATTAACGGCCTTCTTCCTTATGCCGCTTCACTGCGAGGGGGATTTCATCAAACGCCGAACTCTCCCTTGGCTATGTTTCCATCCGACTGTCGAGGGAATCGGAAGTAAACTTCTCTAAATGTCACAAAAAGTGAAATGTGAAATGTGCATGCGAGCAAATAAACATGGCTTTCTGAATGTCAGGAAACACATCCATGAAAAAGTGTAAATCATTTTTTTTCAAGAATTGATTAGGATTAGGTTGTTATTGTTCTTTCCGATGCTGGCCATATTATGCGCTGTCCAAAGAACAAAACAAAAACAGATATAACAGATATTTCCTGGGCAGCATTTCAGCAATTTTTTTATTGTGCAATGAGAGTGAACCATTCATAGGGCAAATGTGTTTCCATCCATTTCTTTGTCGACAAAATAACTTTCAAGCAAGTGTTAAAGCCTTTTTGCGATACTGAGGAAATTTTATCGAAATTTGCCATTCCCACACATCATAATTTGCATAAAAATGTCTCAATGGAAACCCGGCTGCTGTCTAAATATTAGCACAGAAGACTGAACAAATTGCTATGGAAAAGTAAAAGGCAAACCTCCACCAACGCTGAACAATTCTGCAACAATTTCTGTCTGTTTATTGTTGTCTTACGTTTGATTTCCTGACAAAATAGCACGTGAATGCAACACTGTTTCACAGCCGAGTTGGAAATAACGGATGTCCAGTAGTACTTGAACGCAGCATAATAGTCATGGCTAAAAAATGAGAATCATCTAATGGTGGAAATCCCAGATCCAGATCAACACCAAAATCTAACCAACTGATCCTTGGGTCAAAGGTGATCTGTCCACCAAATTTTGTCCAAATCCATTTGACGTATCTTGCTATCAAACAGACAAAGACACAAAAAGACGGATGAAAACATAGCCTCCTTCCAACTTCATCGGCAGAGGTAATAAAGCTTATCTCCCATTTCCCAACCTTAGTCCTCAAATCTGCCGAACCCTGAGGACGCATTACTTCACTGACTCAGAATCAGCACCGATCGAACGGCGCCTCCATCCATTTCAATTCCTGCGTGACTCCGCCGCCCCCTCACGAGAGCAGGTTATCGCAGCGACCGGCATGACCGGCAGCGTGTACAGTTGTCACATGCCATCAGCTCAAGCGAGGGGGGGGCATAGGGGGGGGGGGAGGTCCGGAGGGGGGTCCGCCGCGTGTATTTTTAGACAGTGCCACCTTGTAGCCACAGCCCGGTCGCATCGCATCTGTGTCGTTTAGCTGGAACGCTCTCCAATCAAGGCAATGTGCCCTTTTACCACAGGGCCTAAGGTCAGGCTGCAGAGCAAACGTAGATTCACTGTGACACGGGAAAAGGCAAAGATACAACAATGCGTGAATGTGTTCTTGTACACATTGAGTCGCACTGTTTTAACTGCTAAAAAGACCAAGCTACAGTCCATTGGAAGCTGTTTGGAATTTTAGGGAGCGTTCAAGCCAAGCATGTTTGGAGCAGTTTGCTCAAAGTCAAATGTCCTAGACTGTCAAATGTCCTAGACTTTCCCAGACTGACTTTCTTTAGAAACAAGTGTTGTCACATATTCAAAATCAACTAATGAAATAGTATTTATAACTAAATTCACTCCCTTCAGTTACTGACTTCATGGCCGTCTCTTACTCCCCCAAGATCCACTGGCCTTTCTAGTGTTAATTCTACCCTAAGGTCCCTCATGACCACTACAAACACATTTTTCACAGCCAAGCCTTGTTCATAGCCACAGAACTTTATTTTAAATTCTAGTCAAGATCCCAAGGTTTCCAAAGATACCAAATATGTCACGCTGAATTACGGGGAAATGTGTAGAAAATGCTGCACAGGCATCTAGATTGTTTGTTTTTTCCATTTGATGGAATGGTGCAGCCATAAAAACTGGCGCCTTGGGTTTGAATATTTGACTCAATATAAGCAGCTGTAGCTTCAGTGAAGCGTTGGAACGAGCAGATACAGAATGGATGTGACATTGTCGCACAGTATGAAAAAAAAATGTTTTTTCATATTTTAAGAGGAAATTGAAGGGGGAAACTCAGGGTGCAAAGGGGTTGACGGGTGTAAAACTAAATGGCGTCGATGCGTAAGCAAGAAGACACACAGGAAGAACTTATCTACATGATCCGAATACATAATAGATGATATACATGAACATACAGCGGGAGTATAGTCTTTGTCTTGCGGGCTGCAGACAGCGTAACCTCCCAGAGGGAAGCCGAGCAGCTGCGGCAGGCGAGAGCGAGGATGGGACGAGGATATGGCAAAAGGTTTCGTTTCTCTACCCACTCCCCCCCACCCCCCCACCCCCCCTCTCTCTCTCTCTCTCCCCCAAAGAAACAGGAGCGCCTTCTGTCCCTCCCGGAGCAGATAGTAACCCCGGGGTTGATTTAATTTGAATAGGAGCGAGGCTCAAAGGAGTTGTTCCATCAGCTCCGAACTCCTCCCCCGGCGCTAATTCTGGTCTCTTCACGGGTTTTTGCATCGAGTTACACGACCCAAAGGCTGAGAAGAGGGGTTTTTTCTTTTTTTTTTTTTGCTCGCTATCCTTCGGGGGCCCATGTGCCTATTAGCGAGCCGATGTCGCCGGTTGATTCGCGAAATAGCAGATGGATTGGGGGGGACATGTGTCTTGCGGGCAGATTTGACGGTCGCTGTCCGACGACTGGTGGATGGCGTCTCGTTACGGGCAATGGATTCACTGTCAACATGTCAACAGTATTGCGGCGCGTACTGCGGCGTGTCAGCTGTAATGTATCTGAATTTGGGTATGACAAGCGGCTAAAAAAAGAGACGACATTCGGGGTTAAGCCACCGCAGTCACACAATCACATTTTCAGGTAACTTTTTCGGATTGGCACCCGCGTGAAGAAATCCTGGAGACAAATCCTGAAGTTCCTCCGTTGACATTGAATTGGCGTCTGTGGACTTAGGGTTTAAATTCAAATGAGCTCCGTTTTATATTGTGGTCACAAGGCCAGTTCATGACATTATGAAGAGGTTTCTGTCTCTGTTGTTTCTAGCTATTGGAGACTTCATCATGGGGTTTGCAAGTTTTAAGTAAGACCGACTAATTACCTGATTTTGTACCTCAAACCTCCAAAATACAATACATCCTAAACCAAATACAATACACCAGGATTCCTTGTACTGGCTTGAACAGACTTTATGGTCAATGACTTTTAGTGAGCGTGGATACGCACAAAAAATATACTCAAAGGCACAGTGAAGTAGAGGTCATGAAATAGTATCCTGACCCTTAATTGTCTTACTTTCATGGGAATCGAGTGGTGGATGACAAGTATAGATTCTGTGAAAAGTTTGCCTTAGGTTTGTAGCCCAAAGTAATAAAGTATATTTATTATTATTATTATTTTTTTTAAAATAAGGACCACAATAAGAGTAAGACAATCAGCGTGAAAAGACGTTTTAAAGTTAATGGTAACATTTTACAATAAGGGTACATTAATTAAGGGTTAGTTAATGCTTAATAAGCATTAACTAACCCTTAATTAACAGTTAACTAATGTGTCTGGTAATCATTTACTAATGGTGTTCATGTTAACTAAGGTATTACTTTATACATTATTTAATAGTCATCTTGATAAACTATTAAATAATGTATAAATTAATACCTTTAGTTAACCTTTAACCTTAAATTACCTTTAGTTAGTTAACATGAACACCATTAGTAAATTACACATTAGTTAACTGTTAATTAAGGGTTAGTTAATGCTTATTAAGCATTAACTAACCCTTATTAAGCATTAACTAACCCTTAACTTAGTGTACCCTTACTGTAAAGTGTTACCAAGTTAAGATATCATGTGAAGGTGCAAAAGCGCAATAAAAATCATTTTGCTTCCTGAAAACAAGACGAATAAGCGTGAGTAATAATCGTGATCACAATATTTTGCAAAATAATCGTGATTATCAGTTTTGCCATAATCATGCCGCCCTAGAATCAAACATGAGAAGTCCTAAATTAGACAAACTGAATAGTAAATAGTTTTATTTGCCAGCATTAGAATGTGTTGCTATGACTACATACTGCAATGATGGAATGAAAACATACACCCAGATTTAAGACAGATTTGACCTTTATCAGAGTTTCTTAATTGGGTGTCTGTCTTCATTTGTAAGCACATTATCTCCATGTGCGTGAGACAATAACCAGCTTGATGTCTTTATGACTGCACTATAAAAACAGTCTGCGCCAACCGATAATATGACTGAACTTGTCCTCACTGATACTTTAAATAACCACCTGCTATTTATACAAACAACAGCAATATGCAACCAATGCTGATGATTAGCCTTTCAATTTATCCTGTTAACACTCATTTAGCAGTTCACACAGCGCATTATAAAACTGTTACGAGAGGCCTAGAAAACAAGAAATATGTGACAAGAAAGAAGTTCTTTTGATTTGCAGTTCAAGAGGCTCTGTGCCATTCAATGCAAAGCAATAAGCAGATTAAAATCGGTACATCCATCACATTTGCAATCCCATGTAGTTTTATCTAGAATCTTAAGGGACCTTTGAATTTCAATTTCTTAAATCTCTCTTATTCTTGAAAGATTTCGAGAAATGTAAGAAAACGGTCCTCCATGATACCATTATCGCTATCAATGCTCAATTGCTTGTATGATCCACAGCACATTTCCACAACGTTTTCAGTGGAGTCCATAGGGAAACGTTTCCTTTCGTGGTGATTGTATTCAAGCTTCTGTCATGGTTGTCATCTCTTTGGACGTGTAACATGAGCTCGATGGGCAACCGTGTGCAATGGAGGGCCAAGAGCGTGCAGGTCTTCATTCAACCCAAACACTGCAGCAGCTGATGGGAGTGGGAGTGTCTTGAAACCCCAATAGGTGGGGAGTACGGGTCGGAAAGTGAGTTTTGAAAGCCAGAAATCACACCTGGTCTGGATATATTATGGTAACTTTGTACTATGGGGGGAGTAAACATCTTACGTATTGCCCCTTTAATTCTTACTAGGTATGCACAAGCCTAGTTAAAAGTTAAAATTAGTGTCTGAAATCATTTTTTCCACCATCCTTTTTAATTACTGTTCCACTTTTTCAAAGCTTATTCAGATCTTGGAGAAGATCAAAATCAATGTCCATACTTCACAGACTTGCGCACACACACACACACACACACACACACACACACACACACACACACAGGCCTTTACTAGACGCCACAACGCATCAAGGTCACCTCAGACGAATTAGCTGGGAAAGCTGGACTGGAGCTCTTCTACAGTTAAATCCCCTGCTCAGTGACGCTGCTGTATGGACGCTGATACAACAGTATCCATGTAGCAGCCACTTCCACTGTTAACACAGCCAGTGCAAAGCATGTGCAGATCCCAACTGACAGCAGTACACAAAATAATAACAGCCTGAAAAGGTAGCGCAGGGACAAATGTGTCTAACAGCTTCCACCTTGCCAGCTCGGTACGCATGCCAAAATCTTATTTAGGGAAATTGAAATCCAAGAGCAAATGTATAACTCAAGCCTGAGAGGTTTGTTGCCTTGTAGAAAATAACTCCTTTCCCGTTATATTATATGGTACTCAGTCATAACTTACAAATTACTATCATCCACCCACACTACAGCTAGCTTTGATGAGAAACGATAATTAAGTTCACTTTCTCCGGGTGGAAGTATTCCCATTTGTTTGATTTTATCGAGCCAAAGGATGACAAGAAATTCAAGCATCAACGCTCCTGATTCCCAGGAGAGGAAACTGACTTATCCTCATTATTAAATGTAAGAAATATGAGTAATATATTACTTTTTTTTTAGTAACAAGCCCAACACTGGCTATATATGCAGACAGAAGCAACACTAAAGTCCTTAGGTTCATAGGTGCTCATTGGAAACTGGAACCAGGTTTGCAGAAAACAACTGAGATATTAGCACTAAGAATGAGAACCTCCAGTGAGCAGAAAGTAAAGCCTTGAGCTGTATGCACATTGTCCAAGCCACTCTAAATCCAATAAGGAGGGAAGAGACTTAAAGCTTTGAAACTAAGAAGTCTTCATTCCGACCCCAAGGTCTCCATCACGGCAGGAAAGTGATTATACGGCGCTGAAAGGTTACTGAAGCCACTTCACCATACACAGAATCTCATGTTCATTAAACTGAATGGGGAAAATGAAGCCCAAACTAGAGTTATATCACAATCACAAGTACTGATACTATGTTTCTTTCTTCTAATGGTGTAAAACAAACTCTGGACAGGAGACAATATATTCACTCTAAGTATATGGATTCAACATTGTATAGCTGGTGCGAGCAGCATAGTGTACAGTAGGTTTAGAATGACATCATAGAGACAGTGCATAAAATAGGCCACAGCCATCGTGGGGGAAATCACTGCACTGCTCTCCATTCACTTTGTGTGACTGAAGCAAACTTAAAAACCACAAATTACTGTTTTTTGTGTTCCAGAGCAAAACAAGGAGCCGTTAAGAAGAAAAATGTAGATCCAGGCTGTAAGGAGAGAGGAGCTGACAGTGGCTCATGGTAGAAGAGGGGGGAAACTTTGGGACCCCGGGAGTAAATACACTTATAATGTGGCCAGTATTTTGTCACTGGGCAGTAAGTTACCAGTAATTATCTAGGTATATTCTTGTAAGATAACCTGTATGTTAAATGTGTTTAAAAGCTATCATGCTGTCCTAACATTAGGCTGCTGCTAAGCTAACATTACTGAGCCAGTTCCTCTCTATAAAACAGATGAGTTGTGTTTATGTGTGGGCCTCAGGATATTTTGCTCTGTATTGACTGTCAGTCCAATTTAATAACCAACGTCACGTCAGCGTCACTCAAATTATAGTCTGAAAAGCATAGCTTGTATTTCAGACTTTTAAATATTAAGTGAAATTATTCAAGGTCAATTTATTATCTTACCTGGTGATTAAGTAGTGGTAAATCTCAAAGTATTTCACTTCAGGTCACTGTGTGGGATCATTTATCCAGCTTTATTGGAGTAATGAAAAAGGACATTGATGGAGGCCAATTAAGTTCATTTTTTCAATCTACATTTCCCTCTCTGTTGGAGGCAGTGTGCCAAAATAATTCTTTGACAGACTTGTCTACTCAAAAACAGGAAAAACCTTGTCGGGCTGTCCATATCTTGGCGTGGCTTTCAAAGTACGTCTCTATGGGGCAGATATTGGTTGAATATCGGACAATCGGCATTGTCTGCCTCTGATATGATGGCTATGATGTAGTTTGATTACATATTTACTGTAGAATTAGTCAATGTTACACTGGCTGTCTATGGAAAGCCCTAAACCTGAATTTATTCTAATACAACATTTTGATCGTATTCCATACAGGTTTGCATGAATGTTATTATTATTGCTATCCTGGGTTTCAGTGGAGAGTTTTAGTGTCCCATGATGGACTAAATGCTGTTTCAGAGGCTTTTCCACCCTGAGAAATGTTCTGATGGAAACACTCAATACGTAATTTTTTTTTTTTTTTTTTTGGCATGAAAATTGTCACATCAGCACAAAATATCAGCTTCAATCTAAAAAACATCATGATCAGTATTGGCTTTCAAATACCCATATTAATTGAACCCTAACTGAAAATCAACACTGTTAGAGTCATAAGAAATATATCAGGAATGTGAATGGACTGATTCTCTCAATCTCCAGCAGAGATAAACGGACCAATAAAAACACTTATGTGCGTATACCCGCTGTTCAAAAACACACAGTAGAATGCACCAGACAGAGGAACAGACATCTGAAATACCATCCTGGATCTCTATGGAGAGTTTTAGTGTCCCATGATGGTCTAAATGCAGTTTCAGAGGCTTTTCCGCCCTGACAAGACTACAATTCTAGGGGAAACACTGAACACTTTTTTTGGCATGAAAATTGTCATTCAAGATATTTAATATTGGCACAAAACATTCCAAAAAATATCCATATCAACCTTCAAAAACCCATATTGGTGGAACCCTAGTATACAACATGGCAGTGTGTAGTCGGTGGCTGACAGTATGTTGGCCCTGTGTACCATGAGGAGCAGGGTAATGGGACATATGAGGAGATAATGGGAGAATGATGGTGACAATTACAAGCTGTGACCTGCGTGTTCGTGCTTCCACCTGTATATCAGAGTCTTGTCGCCTCTCCAGTCCCAAATGGTTTCACAGTTAACGCCGAGTAATAACTGCTGATAGGAGATAGAAGCCTTCTGTGGCTCAGAGATAGAACAAAAAAAAAAATCACATCAAAAACCAGTCACAGAAAGACTGGAGGAGAGGAAGGGAGAGGAGAGGGGGGGAGATGAGAAGGGAAAGGAAAGGAGGAGAGGAAGAGATGACAGAAGAGGGGAGGAGAGGAAAGGAGAAGGAATCAGGGCAGAAGAGGGGAGAGGGAAGGAGGAGAAATGAGGAGAGGAAAAGAGAAGAGGAGAGGATGGCAGAAGATGGATGAAGGGAGGAGAGCAGAAGAGAAGAGGAGGATTTGGGTGGGAAGGAGGGGAGGAGAGAAAGGAAGGGAAATGAAAGGAGAGGAAGAGAGAGGAGATGAGAGAAGAGAAGGGGAAAGGAGATGACAGAAGAGGGGAGGAGAGGAAATACGAAGGAATCAGAGTGGAAGAGAGGAGAGGAAAGGAGGAAAGGACAAGAGAAGAGGAGAGGATGGCAGAAGATGGATGGAGGGAGGAGAGCAGGAGAGAAGAGGAGGAAAGGAAGAGCGGAGATGAGAGGAGAAAGATTAGTGGAGAGGATTTGGGTGGAAAGGAGGAGAGGAGAGAAAGGAAGGGAAAGGAAAGGAAATGAAAGGAGAGGAAGAGAGAGGAGATGAGAGAAGAGAAGGGGAAAGGAGATGACAGAAGAGGGGAGGAGAGGAAATATGAAGGAATCAGAGTGGGAGAGGGGAGAGGACAGGAGGAGAAAGGAGGAAAGGACAAGAGAAAAGGAGAGGATGGCAGAAGATGGATGAAGGGAGGAGAGCAGGAGAGAAGAGGAGGAAAGGAGGAGAGGAGAGGTGAAAGAGATTAGTGGAGAGGATTTGGGTGGCAAGGAGGAGGAGAGAAAGGAAAGGAAAGGAAAGGAAAGGAAAGGAGGAGAGGAAGAGAGAGGAGATGAGAGAAGAGAAGGGGAAAGGAGATGACAGAAGAGGGGAGGAGAGGAAAGAAGAAGGAATCAGGGTGGAAGAGGGGAGAGGAAAGGAGGAGAAAGGAGGAAAGGAAAAGAGAAGAGGAGAGGATGGCAGAAGATGGATGAAGGGAGGAGAGCAGGGGAGAGGAAAGGAGGAGAGGAGAGGAGAAAGAGATTAGTGGAGAGGATTTGGGCGGAAAGGAGGAGAGGAGAGGAGAAAGGAGGAAAGGAAAAGAAAAGAGGAGAGGATGGCAGAAGATGGATGAAGGGAGGGGAGCAGGAGAGAAGAGGAGGAAAAGAGGGGAGAGAGGAGAGGAGAAAGAGATTAGTGGAGAGGATTTGGGTGGAAAGGAGGAGAGGAGAGAAAGGAAGGGAAAGGAAAGGAAAGGAGGACAGGGGAACAGAGAGGAGATGAGAACAAGAGAGACAGAGAGAGAGAGAGAGGCGGAGAGGAGAGGAGCGGGTTAGAGAGGGGAATGCACGGCGAAACCGAGAGAGACGAGCAAGAGTGGACATGAATAGAGAGGCAGCGAGGGAGAGCGAGATAGAGACAGAGAGAGAGAGAGAGAAAGTGATAGCGATAGTGTCCCTTGATGAGTCCTTATCTGGTCGGGGAGCCCAGATTTCCAGCCTGATAACTGGCACCCTCCCCAGTAATCACAGCCTTCCCCTCCAATCTCTCCATCGCTCTGCAATCTTCACCTCATGCCTTCACGCCACACCGACTCCAAAAGGGGGGCCCCCAGCGAAATCTCAAGGCATATTTGTATGTAAAAAAAGCGTGTTCCTGTCTTTCTCTATTGGAAACAAAGGGAGGGGGGGTGGGGGTGGGGGGGGCGACGTCACACACACACACACCGCAAACCAGCGTCCCACAAGGCGAGAGCGAAAGAAAAGAACACACACATCACATCACATCACCACCGCCCCAAACGCTTATCGACCAGGGGAGGACTGACAGGCCGCATAATTGCGCCTGTCAGACACGTCATGTACTTCCGATTTACATGACAGTGACAGGGGGGGAGGGGGGGGGGCGGGGGAGGGCGGACACTTCAACAATGTGCCTTTTTTTTTTTTTTTTTTTTTTTGACACGATGAAACGTTGGCATCCCGCTGTCATGGCATTGTTCATCGGCGTAGAAACGGTCGGGCGCTTCTGTTTATTTTATTCACTGTTCTCACATACTGTATAGCGGGACGGTGGGGGTGGGGGGGGGCCCGGGGAGGAAAAGTCCATTAACGCCGAAAGGTAACGACTCACGCGGGACGGCGCGGGGGGGAGTGTCGGATGTATAATTCACACACCTCCGCTCTCCGGTACTCACATTGTCTGTTCTGAGCTTCTTGGCGGGGCAGCCTCCGTCCACGGGATGGAGCATGTAATACAGGCGCACTTTGTTGGCGTGTTTCCGACTCTGGAAGAGAGGAAAAAGGGGGGGGGGGGAGGAAAAGAGGATTATTTGTCACGTTAAAGTGGGAATCGGTGAAATCCGATCGATTTTGGCGACATCTTTGTTGCCGAGCGCTCGTCGCTGTGGTTGTTTCTGCACTGCTCTTCCCAGAGATCACCTGTCAATCAAACAGTGTGGGCGGGACTGTGGCGTCTTTTTCCTTGGATTTTCTGTTGATGCAGTTTGAGTTTCTCTTTCCTTTGTCTGTTCAGCCATGGTGGCTATCACTGCTCATGCTAACTACCCAGTTCTTCTATTTATTCCAAGCAAGCAAGCAAATATAAAAGCTTGTGTTACATCAACTGATGATAGACAGCAAAACAGACATCTATCTATGTGAAAATGATGTAGATTACTTCAAAATACTCATTGTAAATGGGTCTCTTATGTGCGGCCTTTACGGCCAGATTTTGTGGAAGTGACAAATGAATAATCTGTTTTTGTTGTTTTATTTTTATGAACAAAACTCATCTCCTACCTCCCTCTTTTGTCTCTCCCCATATTTGATTTGTCGAAACCTCTCCCAACTCTATATAGACACACCTACCTTTCTCAGCCTGTACAAAGTTCTAGAAACCTACAATTGTTGTAATAAATAAAAAATTTTACAAGGATTTCGGGAAGGAAAGAGGAAAATTGTACATGTGCATAATGATACAATTCAACTGTGTAAAACCTCTGCTTACCAACATCTCTACTGTATTGGTGTATGTCTCTTGTAATTTAAATCCCTGTTATCCCTAAATAAAGAATAAAAAAAAAAAACTCATTGTGAAAGAAAATGAATCTCTTGAGCATCCATTATAACGAAATTGTTATAGATTTCTGCTTGACTTCTCCTTGACTTCTTGACTAAATCATAAAAAAGCAAGAAGAAACTCAAATAATCTCTTGCTGAGAGTAAGGAATCCAGACAGCTACGTCTGCCCCTGTGACCTTAAAGTGATCTGGTATCAACAAAAGTCAAGTCATCGGCATCAACAAGATCTACAGTGTCTGTAATAACAGTAGTAGAGCCAGTGCCCTGTTGCTGTTGTATAAGCAACCTGTGTAATCGCTGTCATGTTTTACAGATATTGTGGAATGAAAAATGGCCACCATGATTGCCTCGCTCTCACAACCGAGTTACGTTCCCGTAAATATGCCTTCGAGGCAAAAGGCCGAGAGAAACCACTGAATCATGAACCGGGTGTATCACTATTGTGTTCTATCAATCGGCGATAGAGAGCAGCAAAACATTTTGACATCTATTTATATGAAAATGTCGGGGGTTATTACTTTCAAAAGAGGGTGCAGTCTGCATACACAACAAGGCCCTTTGTATTCCCTCTCCCTCCCAATACAGTTTTAAAGATCTGGATGAACTCTGTGGCGACTCGCTAGATAAAAGTCCCACTAAAAGTTGGGGGTGGGGGGGTGGGTGGGGGGGGGGCTGTCAAGCAGGCTCCCTGACACTGGATTCAATTGATAATTAGTGCTTGCTTCACCGAGGGCGCGTGCTAGAGTCTTCCCACCGCCGGCCCATCGATCCCCCAGGACCTGACAGCAGAACCACGACAGGGGGAGGAGGAGGAGGAGGACTTGTGGGAGGAGTGTGCCAATCAATGTCTCGTTCAGTTTATCTGAAGATGATTCTGTTTTCACTAGAGCCCCTTTCGCACATGCGGCAAGGTCCGCAAATTTACCGGCACAGGGGTCACGTGTGAAGAGGAGTCGGTGTCAAAATCAGTTCCGGCAATTTCACTGCTCAAAAGGTTGTAACATTACTTGGAGCGAGCTGAGCTTCAGGAGCAGGTCCACGCCTCAATTCCACCTCTTCCGGCCTTAACCTATACAAGCCTTCCTGCCCTCCACCCTCCCTCTCTTCTCTCTCTTCTATCATAGGGTCCTCAGGGGGTCTGCTGAGCCCGGGAGCTACAGTAGATTCTTCTCCAAAGCCTTCCCCACATCCATATCCAAGAAGAAGCCGCCATCTATGGCCAAACTCTACAAACTGTAAAACCTAACATTATCATTGAATGAAATGTTCAAATCGCATTCTGTTGATGGTGTGGTCCTTGCTTGTGAATGGTAAAGTTCCGTATCGACAAAGTTCTCGAGGAGGTGACGTGTTTATTCCGCACCGGCTGTGCCGTGTGAAGACACATACAGGACGGAAATACAAACCACAAGAAAACAGGCTGTAGCTTTTTTGACGAAGGATTGACAAAAATGTGGAGTTGGATAGACATGTAAATAAGAGAAGCTCCTTAGCAAGTGGGCGGACAAAGAGATTAGCTAACAGCGGGAGCGTAGCTATGTTCCCAGGGCCCTATGTTCCCCAGATTTACATGGCACATAATGGGAACATGACAAAGGGTCCTATGTTCCCAGGGTCCTATGTTCCCCAGTTCTACATATGTGCTATCTCAGGGTCCTATGTTCCCAGGGTCTTATGTTTAACCCTAACCCTAACCCTAACTAACCATATTAAGCGAATACAGAGCTGGGGAACATCTTTTTTCAGGTTCACATTATGTGCTATATAGAGCTGGGGAACATAGGACCCTGGGAACATAGGACCCTTTGTCATGTTCCCATTATGTGCCATGTAAATCTGGGGAACATAGGACCCTGGGAACATAGGAATGACTCTGCTAACAGCTAATTCACCCACCATGTTTTCAAACTGCAGTGATTCAAAGGTTAAACGTAATTTCCGGGAAATTACAACAGAGGAATTTAACGGTATTGCCAGTGTTGTGTGAATGGTAGCATTATGTTAAAAAATTGGAAAGGCGTGTCTTGTGTGAACAACAGAAACTGTTACCTTTTTTTGTTTGAACAATGTATTTATTGATTTTCAACAATAGTAAGACAAATAGACAAACATCAAGACAATATTGAAAAGCATAACTGACAAAACATTACTGTGGCCAAATAACTAAATAAAATGTACAAATCAAAAAAGGAAAAAAAGAAAACATTATACACTCGTGAAAGTAAAATAATAAATACAAATTGAGAAAAGAAAAAGGATATTCTCCTCTCTGTTCATACCCAACCTCTCATCACTTAAACATTTCCCGTTTCCTCAGCTCCTTGTGGTGCTTCAGACATATCCATATTTTCCATAAAGAGAATGAATGGTTCCCATATGGAGTCAAAGGTCTCCCTTTTACCCTTCAAAATATAGGTGATTTTCTCCAATGACAAGCAGGAAGACATCTCCCGGAGCCACTGACCTAAGTGCGGCCTATTTACATTTTTCCATGATAAAGCTATGAGGCATTTAGCATGAAGCAAGCACATGTTAATAAGCGCTTTCTTTTTGTTTTGGAAAATTGGATCATTCGGATATATGCCTAGTATAAACAATTTAGGGTGTAGAGGTAGATTTATGTCCAGCACATGGACGGCCGCCCGGCGCATTGTGTCCCGTCAGGCAGAGGGACAGCCACCAGCTTCCCTTCACCAACAAGCTTATCCCGCCTGGTCAGGAGGGGAGAGCGGGGGGGGTGGGGGGGGCTGCAGGAATCTATTTGTCTTGCCTGTCTGGTTCTCTGGCAGGGGGATACTGCAACCTGAGCTCAATCTCTTCTTCGAGGAAAGATTGGATCACGCCCGAGAAGCGCGGAGGTTACCGAGTCGATCGTTCGGCGGATCCTTCACATTTCACTTCCGTTACGAAATGTGTTTTCTTTGGATCGCCTCCTGTTTAAAGTAATAATCCGTGGCATTTTCATCAAAATACATTTTTCCACTGTCTATCGCCGATTGATTTAACACAATAGTGATTCAACATATCTAGTTCATGAAAGCTTTTACGTTTCCTGCTTCTAAATACCAAGTGCTGTGATGCGTTTTGTGTTTCTAGCAGCAGAAATAGTGGTTTATTTGCAATAACCAAAAGAAGAACTGGGTAGTTAGCATGAGCTGTGATAGCCACCATGGCTGAACAGACAAAGAAAAGAGAAACTCAAACTGCATCAACAGAAAATCCAAGGAAGAAGAAGTCACAGTGCTGGACACACTGATTAATTGACAGGTGATCTCTGGGAAGAGCAGTGCAGAAACACCACAGCAATGAGCGCTGAGCAAAAAACACAGATCTCGCAGATTACCGCTTTAAACAATGAGGTCTCCCTATGTAGCATCTGTTAAGAATTCATTATTAAACCATACTGTTTTACAGTCTGTTGACAGTGGACACAACCAAACCTATAAATGCCAACACAGCTTACATCATGACAGGTTAAAGAAATATGAAATAGATGCTTGGTTTACCAACTTAAAAATCATCAGATTGGAAGTAAGTGTGTACCCTGCTGGTGTGATTTAGCCACTTAGCCTGCCTCTGTCACTATACTCCCCTCGACGTGTCCCACCATGCCTTTGGGGTTTGTTCAGTGGCACCCGATGAAAACTACAAAGTAAAACTAGAACACTAGTCTCTACCCAGTGGCAAGAGATAACCTTAAAGGGACGCATACAGCACGCTAGTATCACTGTTTCCAGCTGGAAATCCATATATATCTGGCCAGGCTACAGTGAAGGGCATTTATCCTGCTCAACATCATGTTATTTTTGTAGAAAGCAACATTATGGCCGGTAGGTGCTATTCCCTCCCCGAACTTATATATATTGTACCATTGCTAAACCTGGTAAACTCGCATGCATCTTTCAAACCTGCAAGGCAAGGGGAGAACTATGAAGGGGAATCCGACTACAGACGTCTGAGGACACGTAGGATATATTAAACTTTCATCCGCGCGCTAAAGGCGGCGTGTGTGATTCATCCTCTTCTATCCCCACCGCTCACTCGCTCGTTCTCCCTTCTCCAAGTTTGCAAATCGTTCTGACGCTGACAACTCGCACGGAGTCAGGGAGCACAGATCGGACACGTGGTGACGTTCTAGATTTGAGAAGTTGTAATCACTGGGTTGTGGTGGGATTTTAAAACTGCAAAATCACACGTGCAAAGATGCAAAACATGTTTAGCACACAGATATTTTGACTTATCTTCATAGACCAGACACAACTCAACAGTGACTCTTAAGACACCCAGTGAAGTCCAGATTACATTTCCAAGTTAGTGCATCTTCACCACAAAATAGCCTAGCAGTGATTTCAAAAAGGCACAAAGCTCCCAGAAAGTTACATCAAATCCAACGGTAAAATCTGCTCAACTACAATCATACTTCACTGCATCATCACTGCATATTCTTTACTGCACCTCCTCAAATCCAATGCAATTTGCCACCATTGAGAATTTGTGTAGCACCGCCACCACCACGATATGCCCTCCCACTGCTCGACTCCCAAACACCCACCACATATTTCCACGCCTCATGAACTGAACCCTGATTTACATTTCATTGAATCTTTCAGCAAAATATTGATAAGAAACTCTGAGGAACAGAGGGAACCAGAGGCAAACACTGTGCAAGTAGAGCAGTGAGAAGACGCATCCACCAGCTAATGGGGGATACACTCAACTGATGCGAGCCTATGGGTAAATACATCTCCGCATGCTATAGATTTGCAGCTGTGCAGGCTGAAGCGCCACAGGCCAGAGAGCATCTGCCTGTTTCTGCTCGGCCAGTATGGCTGAGAGACCGTTTGCAGCGGCGACCGCCGACTGGGAATGTAAATAAACTAGATTGGAACAGGGAGTCTCTGGGACGTATTTGTATGGGAAGGGAGCTAAGTGCACGCTTGACATAATCAGGGCTGAAGAAAAATCCATATTGCATTACCGCTACATCAGTGAGCTGATCAAAGCGTCTGTGGGCTCGGACATTCCCCTCCCTCCAGGCCGGGGTGGGCATCGCCCGAGCCCAGAGACTCACTGTGGTGCCAGAGGACAAATACTCCCAGCCATCCCCAGTCATGCCACTGCCAATTCATCAGACACCAACTGTACTGAGACCATGTGGATGGAGCATGGTAGCAGAGACAGTATTATATATAGAGACTCGATCAGTTTTGAATGGGAAAATCCGTAATGCTAAAGATGGCGGCTCAGACGTTGTGGCCAGTCAACACACCTTTGTGTGCACATTGTAAAGAAAATCCACCAATCATACTTTCAGGTTCACATAGCCGCAGAACTATGTTATTTACGACAACTCACACAGGTTGGGGACAACATCAACCGTCTTGGCATCAACCAACTGTTGACAGGTGATACAATGACAAAATGTATGTCTCGAATGTTGTCATCTTACTGTTTCATGAAGCAGTGGGAGTGGAAAAAAGACCTTTTAACACTCCATATTGTCAACAATTCAGCGGTTTTCATAAATATGTAATGCAAGTGATTGTATGCATGTCAGAACTTTAGATATAGAGGACTCCCCATTCAAAGAGATAGGAGTCTTGTGTTGTTAGTCACGAACTTACTGCCGTTATGAACTTGCTTACGAACTTACTGGGGCGTTACGAAGATGCCGCCCGAGTGAACCGACTTTACTTAAAGGGACTTTGCATGGTAGAGCTGGTTAATAGTAAAAGGCAAATCTTATCTCAAACTTGGAATCCCCCTCCCAGCTCGAAAAAGTGGATGATGAACGCTCTTCCTTCCCCATAAAACTACCATCGATGTGCCTTGAGCGAGGCACTTCACCCCCCATTGCTCTGGTGCAGCTCCCAGTGGCCAACAGCAGAAGACTTGGTTGTACTGGGCAGCTCCCTGGTGTGACTGTGTGTAACAGTATGAATGTGAAGCAGGGCGGAGCCGTTCAGTCGACTTATCCCTGGGTAAGTAAAAGTTAACATTTGCAGTACTCCACCAAAGGATTGCTTAAAACCAATTAGGAGTCTGCCAGTCTTTTCTCTTCAATGAATCAAAGCAATGGAGTAGTCCAGATTCTTCAATGAATCAAAGCCATGGAAATAGACTTGCCTGACCTGCCCTTTGCAGGACCAGCCCAGTGCCCTTCATTAGTACCATCTCTAGTCATCACAGCACACTAACCGCCTCATGTTGAGGCCTGTTATGCAACTCTAAGTCTGATGTACCTCACTTCCTCCCTGGCGATAATTGAAGCCCTTTACGCAAGCACAGCCTTAAATGTTTTCTGACTCGGACTAGACCAGTGGCTCTGGGCTGGCAGCCCCTGTGAGTCCTCTAATTATGGAAAGCCAGACTAAAAGCGGTTGTGACAGAGGTCAGGTAAACTCCAAGACACTCCGGACCGGGGCTGAGCTGTCTTCTTACTTAGCTGTCCCTGGACGGTTGAGGCGAGGGGGAAGAAGGCTTGTTACTGTGCTTACCAGCAGGCCCGGGGCCCTCGCTGCCGTTGTACCCCCTCTAGCCTATAACAAAGCTTTCCGCTGCATGGAACCCTGGGAAAAGCACTGCAGTCCGCACTCAGACGGGCATTATCTCATGAATCATCACTCGTTTACATCAAAACAGCAGGCTCACGCGGGGTTCTGGGAGGGGATTACAGTATGTTTATTCAGACAGACCTCCGAGGATTTGAGGCTTCCAGCGGAGAGCGGAGCAAATAACTAAGTTCTGGCAAACCTTGATAAACAAAGCAGCAAGGCAGAAGGGAAAAGAGGTTCAAAGTGACCTGTTGCGTAACATCATCAGCCTATAGCATATTCACCTGGCAAACTGAATCTATAGCCAACTGATTAACTGGCTGCTTCCAAACATAACTGTGAGGAGACAACAGATGTCGACTTTTAAATTTTAGAACTGAAATATCTCAGCTCCCAAAATGTGCAATGCTATCCCTCCATTGCTTTTCTTGGATGCACTTTCTGTACAAACCAGTGTTTTTATACTTTCAAAAGCATGCAAGGAAATAGTAGCTATAAGCAGGGATGTAGTGGAGGGTAAACCCACTTAAAATCTGCTTACACAATTTTGTAGGCTGATAAATCTTCATGACATAAATTCATAGTATACAATATATCATAGTAAGTAGTATCAAACTGATGTAAGTTATATAAGGATACAGTCTTTTAAGGGGGAACAAGCTTAAATTAATTATTTTCTGAAAGTATAATTGACTTTTGTTCATATATAGTTTACCCTCCTTTTTATTTACCACTACATCAGTGCTTAGAACTGGAAAAATCCATACCCCAATTGGAATGACTAAATCATTTTGAAATATTTTGATCGAATTGAAATGATTGAATGTGTCCTTTCTATTTCAGAACACACCTCTAGTTTTGATTGCACAGGCTTAAAGCTGCACAAGGCAAGATTTGTTCATTTTTGGGTCTCACTATTCCTGTGAGATTAAAGGGGGATGCAACCCTAAATTCACTTTTCTTGAGCTGTTAATCAATGCTTCAGGGCAATTTCTTGATGAAACACATCAATCATTCCTGGATGAATCAAGTCGCCACTCCTACCTCCTAATAGCCCATTTGACTCTTGACCTGATGATGATGATGATGATGATGATGATGATGATGATGATGATGATGATGATGATTTTAGCAAGAATTAGCACTATTGTGAGAACAGCCAAATTGCAATATCTGCATCCAAGTCCAAAGGTCCTCCTTATATTGCCAATATGAATCATAATAGCAATAAGCCTTCCAGTATTGTTATACTGTAAATGAACGGGAAGACAATTCCATTGTAAGGACATTCTGACTATAATTTATGTAGTGCATGTAGTGTTAACCCAAATTATTCATACAGTCACATCCCCCCTTCATATGGCATTCATTATAATCTGTCAATACACAAGCACACAAACAGTTAAGAAATTGTCATGAAATAGAATCAAGGTGAAAGCTGTGACCCCCCGCTATTGATTATTGATTCCACCTCTTAAATCCACTCCTGACATGAATGGGGCGATGCAGGTGAGAGGAGGAAACAGGTCCAAGTGGGATTTTTAAGCCTCGGGACAAACGAGACATGGATTTTGTAAATGAAGCTGAAGCACAGTATTAAGAAAGCGCCCCTACAGTTTTGCAGTGCGGTTACTCAATGTCATCGCAATGCAATTATCAATAAGTGTCCCTTTAGACCTGAGAGAGGTGTTTTATATGGGATTAATGTGGCTCCGTGCAGCTCCAGCTGTCGGCTGAATGGATGGCCGGTGAGCATGCTGTCAGCCCGCATTAGTGATGCACTGATGCCGCTCTCTCACTGCCAATAGCAAGTGCTGATCCAATCCATTACTATTACAGAACAAAACAGACGCAGGCCATTAGTTTGGCTGCAATATTTAATCAATGTTTCCCCTTTAATCTAACATTATCCTATATTTGAAAGCCATGCATCAACTCAGTTTCCAATACCACACAAAAAAACAAACAAAAGTCCATCTTAACCTGTTATTTAATTGCATTTAATTAACTTCTCTCACGCTGTTTACACTGCAATTTTTGTCACTTGTTATAAATGTGCACTAGGCAAGATACTTATGTAAAAATACGCCCATCTTAGCATATCTCACAAAGTGGAGCTGCAACAGCTGCAACCACTAACTGAGATGCTGTAGATTCATCCTATTTGCCCAAATTCAAACTTGAGAGTGAAATCCAAACTGTCTCCTACACAGCAGTGAGCAGCACTCCAGAGAAAGCTGGACTCACCAACATTAGATCTTTCCCTCTCTCATCTCTTTGGTATAAAGCGTCACAGAGCAGCCGGGTTGGTAAACCTGTGTGCAGTTCACTGACCTCACCTTACAGGATTTCTGGGTACTGAAGTTGCCCAGTGCGGCTTTAAGGAAAATAAGATTTGAAGAAATGATGCTAGACTGAATGGACTTGTTATGCTGGACATTTTTCGCAGTGCAGAATCAGTACACAAGCCTGCATATAATAAATGAGAAACAGTGGAAGACTAATGGAAGTGACTGGGTATGGGGAGTATCCATGCTGAGCTCCATTTGGACTAGTCCTATCCATCAGCACAACCTGCAGTCTTCCTACCATTAGCGTTGGGAGAGGCCTTGTTTATTGGCAGAACACCTCTCATTTCATATAATTTCCCTTGTCATATTGCATTTGTCATGTTAATACCTGCCAGCCTATCCACTGATGGAAGTAAAACCCGCTTCAGCTGGCTCAGATCAACGCAGGCAATTGCAATCAGAGCATAAATCAAAGCAGGAATTCAATTTGTATTTTGGGAGAGGAACCAACTCAATGCTTCACTATTGACAGTCTGACGTGGAAAAAAACACCTCTCTTGCCACCTCATTGCTTTTACAACAGTTTGTCTCGACGTGGAAAACCCTCAGACGACGACTAGATGGATTCACAGGAGGAGGGAGGTTTTTCTTTCTTTTTTTTTTTTGTCTTTTTAGTTCAAGCCTGTCCAGACTAAGGCGGCAGCGCTGGGAGCCGATCGGGCTTTTTTTCGTCTCCGAGCCAAAACCGCTTGGCAGCGGCCAGAGGATTGTTGAGCGTAGAGATCAGTAGACAATGCAGGGAGCGAACCCTGAGACAGTTGACATAATACTGTCACGAAACTAGGCCAGGCAGTCAATTCTCCCAACTCCCACTAAAAACAATCTGAGCGCACGGTATCTACCATGAACAAAACCCGCCGAGATCAAAGAGAACAGGCCCGTCGGCTTTAGGCGAACGTCCCATATTAGAGGGAAGGAATGCGACTATTCTCTACTGGCTCGGGGAGGAATGACATCACGCCGGCTGCCTTACATCCGTAGATTAAGGAACATCACCTGCAACGCAACAGAAACGAGCAGAATCCACGCGTGACGACAAATAGATCCGTTACACGTGCTTGATCTGAGCGGTACAGGTCAGCGGCGGCCGATCTCGAAATACATTTCCTTTCAAATCCAGTGGCCATGCGATGAAAGCCGGAGTGAAGCTTAATAAAAGGAGCGATAGCCTCGGATATTTCGAGGGGGGGGGGGGGGGAAGCCGGCGCCGTGGGAAATAGATGTAAAAAGCAAATATATTATGATTCCGCGGGCGATTTGGCACCATGTCTCCCCCGCTAGGCCCGGGAACTTCTCACTCCACTGATTTTTCCCTTCATGACAGCTCCTAATATCACATCTCATTCCTATTCCCCATAGCTTCAAGACGCCTTTGTTCTTTCCCACCATTTCAGTATGTTTAAGGAAGTGATTTCTGACTAGAGTTGGACTGATGAAAAACAAAGAGTGAGACTTGCAAGACAAACCGGAGCGTTCTCCTTACGCTCTACTGTATAAGACCAAAACCAAACCTCCAAAATGACTTGATTAAAGCCCATAAAATGTGTTAATGAGCGCAATTTGCTCTCTAAATGCTTTCTGGGTGCATCAGAGCTCTCTGTTTTTACGGATTGCACCCGATCTCATGGCAGCCGCGACACAAGAAAAAAAAGATCCCACCGTGCAACAAAGCGATGACACCGTGCCACCAAAGGCGAGACTCAGAACGTTCTTGTTGTTTTGAATTTTCATGGGCGGGATCGGTTCATCGTATAGATACTGAAATTCAAAAAAAACCTGCCAGAGTCCCGGGATTATACGCGCTGAGTCATGCTGAAATTGTGAGAGAATTCAATCTGAGCGCGTGAGGGATCTGCATCTCAACGCTATTTCGATTCGACGCGCCTCATCAGCTAATTGCTCCCCCCCCCCCCCCCCCGTCGGAACGATTCGAAGGCTGTCTCTAACTGGTTCGCAATATCTCTCTGTTCGCCAATGGTGTTTTTTAAAGGGCGGACTAACAATTGATCTTTCAGGACTATGTCTATTAATAACCCCTCCTTCCCTGTTGCCCACTGAGACAGGCTCCTAATTAAACTGTGTAAACGCCGCTGCGTTCGGATGGACTAAATAAAAAGGGGGGAAGCATCTCAGCGGTGCAGTTTCTGCTTACACAAGAAGCCACGGGCCGCTTTTCTCCGTGCCGACGTGTTTTGGTAGCATTGCAGTTACCTACTGCTTGTCTGTTATCAGAACACAGACAACAGGTCGCATTATCAGTTTCCATTTCAATTTTACGAGAGGGATTAATAACTTTTCTGTTTGTCTTCTACGTTCCACGCTTATCACACTCAAGGCCTTTCGCGAAAGCACTTCTCAACCTCTTCAATTACCAACAACGGGGCACTGTGATGATTCAGAGTCTCATTTCAGTACTGTAGATTATTTTTCGTCCGCGGCAGAAAACGGCTAATTTTTCCGTCCCATTAATTCCCAAGCCTACGAAAAGACAGCGGATGACGGATGGGTGGGGCGAGCGCATCGCTCTCACACGCGCAGACCGGAGTGTCTATAAACTCTCAGACTGGGAGCGCGAAGGCCTGACCTGGTGCAACTATTAGAAGACATCACTGGGCTAATGACGCGTAAGAAGTAATTAAGAGAGGATCATGAAAATTAGTTTCTTTCTTTATCTGACAAACACATTAAATTCACGACAGCCTGCAACTGGGACCAACTAGGCTGCACAGAAACTGCTGCCACGGCGAATTCGCCCTTGGGCAAGTGTCAGTCTGTTTTCCTGCAAGTGTGCATTTTATTGAAATCACATTTTATAGCACTGTATCATATACATACACTAGTTGTGTATTTGCTTAATCAAATAAATGAGCTGCCCCGAAGGTTTGCTGAGTGCTAATGCACACTGAAGTCACGGGGGCAAAACCACATCGCTGCAATTTGGAGGTTTTTCTTTTTCTCCCATGTAAAAGAAGCATGAATCTAACATTGGCCCGTGCGACCTGTTCAAAACCCTTTCTGGAATTTGAAAGGAACTTCAGTGAGAAAATCAGCTTTCTTTTTTCCCCATTCCTGAAATACATTTCGCAGATACACTGCAGATACATGCTTTTTATCTGCCAACACTGATATAGTCTGCACAAGGCACCCGGTGCTGTACTGAGCTACTGTGATTCCCTAATCCTCTCCCTCAAAAATCAATATTGGTAAAGGTCAAACAGAGCAGGCATGGGAAATGCAGATTAGCTTGTCAATAACCGCCACGCTCTCCTCCGCCCACGAGCTGCGGTTTGATGGGGAGGAGTTGAAATGCTGTGACTGGAACATGTAAAAGCTGCAGGCTTAAAAAAAGGTGAAGACCTCTTCAGGGCACCTTGGAATAAACAAAAGACCAACGCAAGTGTTAATAAAGCTTCTACGAATATGAGTAGCTGACTGATCCAGGATCACTATTTCCCTGTGACTTTAAAGGCAACCTGATGACAGATGGGCACTAAAGTTATGTATGGGCAATAATAATGTGATGTTGTGATGATGTGATGATGTGTTTTATGCTCCGTTGAAGCGGGAAACGTTTTTCTTGATAAATACATCATACAATAAATATCGATTGAAATATATTTGTCAAATAAAATAGTCCAATCTCATTGCACAACAGGTCAAATGTGGCTCTGGAGGACTGAAATGTTGGACCACCCAATGTTGTATTTACTAAGTGACAGATTGGACTTTTAGTTAAATTTATCTTCTATAATAATCATATAGGTTGAGTTAAAGTAAATAAAGTAATAACCCACAGATTTTTTCATATAAATACATTCTTGCTACTGTCTATCGTCAATTGATACCATACAATAGTAATTCAACCTATACTCAGTTCATGAAAGCTTTTACATTTGTTATGTTAAACACTCAGTACTGGGTAGGACTTTCCAAGGAAAAATCCTCTGCCACACAGGAGGTAATATGTTTTATGTTCACAGAAGCAGCAACAGTAGTTTGTTTGGAATCAACAGAAGAAGAACTGGGTAGTTAGCATGAGCAGTGATAGCCACCATGTCTGAAGAGACAAAGAAACGAGAAACTCAAACTGCATTAAAAGAAAATCCAAGGAAAAAGAAACTGCTAAAAAGAAAAGCGACAGAACTAGAGTGAAAATTCGGCATTGTCTTTCAAAGGTGAAGAGCACTTCAAGATGTGAAGGAACTGAGGAGAAATGCAGATGTGTCTCTTTTTCTTTTGGACTGCTACATTTCGCTATCTTTTATAAGCCGCAGTCTACATTGTGTCTTTATTAATATGTTGGGCCAGTGCCGACACTAAGCTGCAAGTTAGCCAACTTCTGAAAGGCAACTGGCAATAGTCAAATAGTCAAATAACGTTTCACAGCTAATTAGAATCAGAAGGGCAAACTTTTCTGTTTAGCTCGGTTTCGTAACTTTAGTGATAGCTCAGTTAGCATGTTCAAAGTACTAATGTAAGTCTATTGCTGTCTTGTCGATCTAACATTATTATCAATTGAGTATTTGCTTGCAGCTATCGATAGTAATAGATATGCAGTAATAATGTAACTCAACAGTTATAACATTGTTTTATAAAACACATTTGATATATAGTGTAGATATTACCGTCTCTGTAGACATGGTCGCTCTTAGGCACCGGGTGAAATTATGTTGTTCTGTTATTTGGGTAAAATGGGTAAAAGAGGAAGTAGCTAATACTACAAACCCTAGCGTTTTTGCTACTAACTGAAGAAATGCAATATAACCGGACTAATTTATTTAGGTTAGCTAGTTAGCCTCGTCGACCTTCCAAGTTGTAACTAGCCATACTAGCCGATAGCTACAGTATCTACATAAGCTAGTTACCCTGCTGACCTTCCAATATGGTTTATGTCATGAATGAATGAATGAAAGAAGTCACTGACATTTATAATTTGAATTTATTATTTGACCAGAGTTCCTTTTGCCATTCATGTTTGCCCTTTAGCTAAGTTGTGCTCTGAAAAACTGGTTCTTTGGCCATTGAGGTTTCACTCAACCAATGAAATTATTTCTGCCTCCAGAGCAGCTCTGCCTCAGAGAAATGTCTGTACAACTAAAACTACAATCTGGAAAATCTTGGCAAATAAAGTCATTTTGATTCTTATTCCAATTATGAGCTGTCGTCTTGATGCACAGTGGGCACACAGCTCCCTAGCTGATTAGCTAAGACATACAGTGCATACAGTACATACAGTATCAAATTGGCATTAATAGGCATTAGTATAGATTCATCCTGAATGACACACAGAGGTCTGAGAGAGTGATAATCACAAACGACATGCGAGTGTCGGAAACTACAGAGGAAAACTGGGGCGAGACAATCATGGCCGACACCGTAAGGAGGGCATCCTTGAGGGCAGATGATATCGTCTCCTCCACACACACACACTATCTAAATCTTCATACATATTCAACAGCCTGCTAGGAATGCTGAATCTGGGAGTACAGCAAACAAAACATCTAGGCTGAGGGTGAGGAAGAGGGAGCCGGAGAGACAGAGGGAGAGAGAGAGTGAGAGAAAGGAAGAAAGGATGGCTAAACATGCAGCAGCAAAGTCAGTGTGGAACAGAATGTAAGCAGACACACGAGGAAACATCAGAACAAGTCAATGCATATTGATGATACCCAAAAACTAGATAATTACTCCATAAAGTCTAAGCATCTTATGTTTTCCATGTTGAATACAAAGCTGATGATTTCTAATTTTTTACACTTTCTACATCTCAGCAAGCATTTGACAGGCAGCAACATGCAGGAGTTGGCAGAGTACAACATCAACGCAAACAAGCACAAAGTTTGTACAATATGATATTATAGCACGGTAATAATTCCTATTAAAACAGCTCAAACAGCACATTTAAAATTCGACGATCAGATGCACTGTAGGGTTGAACTTGACAAGTCCTTGCAAATCTATTTTCCTCCCAATGAACCTCTCCTCCCTTGCGAACCAGCCAACACAATGCTGTCCGGTCAGCAGCACGAACAACAGCATGTCACATGTTCATAGGCAAACTCATTTTGCAGCGCATCCAAGATAATAGAAACCAATTAGTGAGCGACATGGAAGGGACAAAAGAGCAGAGCGGTCAGAACAGGAGAAGTCAGCCAATTTCTAACACCGCAGCTTCTCCCATGCAGCTGAATAACGCTATTACTGCCGCCAAGACCATAGAGAAACGATTACGCTTCCGGATTGTAAGACGAAACGCGCTTTTATGCAGTGGAAATGCAAAATGTGAATCTCGTACGAGTCGCGCCGAAAAATCGAACCCGCTGCAGCTTTCGTATTAGTAAGAACGGGGAAAAAAAAAAAAAGTCTCAGAAGCGCTGACAAAAACCAGTTGACAGGCCTGGATGTGGGGAATGAGATTATTCTGGCTAAAGCAATGAAATACACAGGAGATGGATAGAACGACAAAACTCGACAAGTGCAAAGGGTCTGCTGTGGCATTTCAATGCCGCATGCTGTTGAAATCCACAATCTGGGTTCCCTCAGATAAAAATACTGTGTACCCAGTCCCATCGCGATCAGACAGAATCAAGAGAGATAGGGAGCATCCTCACATAATGAATTTGAAATCAGTGCAGCATCGTCGAAATCTCAATCCGTTACTTTACTGTAAGAGCAGATTCACTTTGAAAAGGGCGTACAACACTTCTGCAAGGTAATCTCAAAAGCCATCTAAATCTCGCGGCCTTCTTTGCGAATTCGAAAGGAACCTGCAAGATGCATAAGGCACAAAGTTCGCTGTAAAGTGCATCTGATTAACACACACCCAAGCCAACGGATGCATAAATTAACATGACCTATGAAGCCACGCAACTCTTTGAACTGTGAACCGGAGACCCCCTCTGATCCGCTCTACAGCGGAGCGGCGGCTTTGATGTGTTTGAAGAGGAGATTTAAACATCAATGCAGTGAAAATAATTACATCTCCAGTCTCTACTGTGGCCTAAGGACTGCTTTATTTTCGGATTTTAAACTTTGATTAACCGCGATGTACAAAACTCCAACCAAGGGGACGCAGGGCTCGATCAGAGATGAGTACGAAGAAAGAGAAGTTTGTCGAAATGTTTTGAAGGAAGGGGGAGGGTTTGGAATGAATGTTAAGGCTTTAAAAGCTTCTCCAATGGATTGAAGGGATAAATACTACCTTTTGAAACCCTCTTAATTTACCCAGGGAAGAGCATGGTTCAGTACAACCATAGTCTTCTACTGTTGGCCACTGAAATGTTGTATGAATTGGGGTTGAACTGCCTTGCCCACCTTAAACTTTTCTGTTGAAGTTCTTCTTCTATTTATTCCAAACAAACCTGAAACATGAAACGCATCATTTCCAGGATTTTTCCCGGGAAAGTCCTACCAGACACCGGATGGAACAGGAAATGTAAAAGCTTTCATGACATGGGTATGGGTTGAATTCTGGCATCGTGGCAACCTTTTCTCAAGATAGGTTTTTAGTCTGCCATTGTCAGCACTTCTCCAATGCTGGTGTATGTTTTTTTTTTTGTTCTCTTTTTAACAGCTAGTACTGTTGGAACATGAATGCGTGTTGTCCCATGTGTGTTGAAAATGGCACACCCTTTTAAGAGGCAATCTTCAAAGTCGGTACAAAAGGCAAACGAACAAAACCGCGCGAACGAAAAATGAAACAACTCATCTGATCAAACTTCTCCTCCGTCTGAAGGAAAGTAACGTTCGCACATCTCTTTTTCCCCCCCATCTTTCCTTTCCGCTCGCTGTCGTCACCGTGACCCAAACATGTCACGACGCATTAGACCCTCACTGTGCTAAAAGTGAATCCAGATACACCCCATCTGCGGAAGGCAACAGGCCAAGTGCTGTGTTCAGCATTCGCCACACAATAACAAAATGAATATTTGATTCGGGAAGGGTACAGCCACTTCCTGTCTCCTGCAACGCCCCGAAGAACAAAGTAATTCTCCAGTTACCCCCGGACAGTTCAGATTGCTCTAAATAGAACTCCACAGCACCCCTGATGCACTGCATGAAATAGAGTTTGACTTGAGTACAGTTGACTCAAAGACAGCAAACATGGGCTAGGTGACATCCTCGAGTAAGATCAATAAATATTTCTTTTTCTTGATGAGATTTCACCTTGGAGGCAACCCGATCGCCACGGGCAGCAGCGATAGAAAATCAATTAAAATGCTAAACTGCCTCGAGCACTGGAATGACTCGGTCTTTGCAAATACTTGGGGTGGACTACGGTGTCTCATATGAGTCCTTTCAACTCCTGTTATTTCACATGTCCAACACCAGGAGCCCTGCAGTCAGACTCGCTGGTCATCTAACTCGGAGTGACAGTGAGTGAAGGGCAGCATCTGCAGAGAGAGAAGGGGGCTGGTACCTGCCCAGCACTAAGACATGCTGAGGAAGACATGGAAAAGTACCTATACGAAGCAGCATTCCTATATGTAACCTTTGACCCATAGTTACACCTCAAGTGCCTAAAACTCAAGAATACTGAATCTGCTTCACCATTATAAGATTCAACTCTAAAAGCAGCATCTTGTGTGTTTCTCTCAGAACTGTGAGCTTGGAATATTCAATGTCCATATCTCAAAGATAACATTGACCAAGTGGCCTTGACAAAATAAAACTCATCCAGACTTTGAGTTCCTTGGCTCCTAACCTGCAGATAAATATATAAATGAACCTGTCAAACTGCCACTCTCTCTGAGTTTTCTTCCACAGACAGAAGGAAGGAAACCAACTACCTGCTAGACCCACTTTGTCCTTGAGGGGATTAGGGTCAGCTTGTGTGGTTTGCGTTTGTGCTGCGTTCACATCATATCGCCCACATCCAAAATCTGCTTTATTTATGAATGTAAAATCAATCATAAACAAACTGAAGCAGGTGTTGTTCGCTTCTGGTACATAGAGCTGATTGTATTACTGCAAATATAACTGATCATCTTGATTTTTATTATCTTCCCCCGCTGACATCGGTGGATTCGCTGCCATGTTTGCCGCCTGTGTTGACACACAATTCGTGATGCCAAGTGGGAGACATCAGAGTCTACAAAACATCCCACATGTCCTGCATATAATTACCATTAGGAGGCTGAAATGAACAGTTTTTCCCAGTCAGCAGCTGGTATTTTACGATAAATCCGACATGACGTGAGCATGACATGTGGGGGGGGTGGATTACTATTCATAGAAATTGTATTTAATGGTGCTATATGTAGCATTTATACAAGATATCATTGTCAAATTAATTGTGATAACTTGGTATAATTATTGTATACTAAAGAGACCATGGTCGAGATGATTGGTAGCCTCTATTTCACGCCAGTGGTATTGTTAGTGCTAATCTTTGGCAAAATCACATTTCCCATAAATCCCGCTTCTTTCCCTCCCTGACGAGCATAAACATGTTGGAAGTGATTTTTCCATCAGACTTTCACTCCTTCCACCATCTGCTGTTGCAAGAAACTCTGAAAGCTTTAGCTCAGTTTGCTCTGTTTTAAAACCATAAAGCAATCTCCGTGCCGTAAAGCAATCCAGCAGATCAGACCTGGTGTCACACAATGTAAAATACAGTATAGAGGCCGGTAGAGGCTGCCAATGTCCTCTGCAATGATCTCATCTGTTTACAGTAATTATACAAATGGCTCAAAATGAATGTGCCAATGACTTATTGATGTTCAATGCTACATACGGCACCTTTAATTTCAAAGGTTAAATAATCCCACGTGCATGCAATTAGAGGCAAAGTTCAATCACTAATAACAATCAAAGATAAAAACCGCAGTGAAGGCAAATTTCCACTGCTGTCACCCCCTTCATTTCCAATGCAGTCCTCCATTGAAGGTAATTAAGAATAATTGGGTGAGTCGCGCATTTATTGACATTTTGCGAACCGCAGTGCTCGGGCAACAGCAGAGCCAAAAACAGCGTGACCCTAAGCCTTTCGTTGACACCACAAGATTCTATATCTCCGGCAAAGCTGATGGGGTCTGGCAGAGTCACGTGCGTCCTCACCTCATAATGGGCAACCCTCTGGGACTCGGAGATGAGCTGAGCGCTGCACACTTTGCAGTAGCTGTCTGTGAAAAGCCCTTGGTCCACCTCTGTTGACTTCATCTGTGGAGGAGAGACAGACACGGACATGGTTACTGACCTAAAAGTCCCCTAAAAACCCCTAAAAGTCATCTTCCGTTGTATGTTCCTCGGTGAACCTTAACGTCTTGAGCGCAGGGAAGCACTACTTATTTTTAAGTGGAGGACTGCACCGTAGGCTGAAATCACAATATTGACCACTGTGAGTTCAAAAAAATCGAAAGAGGCAGCAATTTTTCTCAACACATTTCAGTGAGAAGGTGTTTCAGACCTCCACCATACGGCGTTCTGGATGCCGTGCAGAATCCCCTCGCTGACACATGGAGTTGCAATTCAGGGAAAATCTTTAATTTTATTCAAACTGTGCAAATCCTAACCACCGGACCTCATTCACCTCGGGCATCGCATTCTGTAAGCACCGAAAAAGAAATGATGTGGAAAAACTGTCTGCATGATTCACAGTGGATATTACAGTCTCAATATTCAAACAAAAACAATCTTGATTTTTTTTTTTTGCCATTACCGTGCAGCCAAGTCACTATAGGGAGCGAAGACAAACCAGCCTAGACGTAATGGAGCAAGTAAACAATAATCTCATTTCATACTTTCATAGTTGTTCAATCAATATTTCATTACATCAAGCACTTGCATTAGTGACAGATGCTGAGCAGGTTTTGCAAGTAATGAGTCATAAAACCATTTAATATCAGGCATCCGCCGAGCACAAACATTACACTCAAAATTCAGCCATGAAGCCAAAATTATTTTCAGCAGTGATAAATAAATAACTACAGGACACGCCGAAAGATTTTCTTTTTTCCTGGAAATTCATAAAAAAAGAAATATGATGGAGCTTCACACTGCCTATATGGAGATTGTGTGGGGAAAAGAGCGACCTGCTGCAAGAAGCTTTTATTTCCATTCCATCGACGCGGTCCGGGGCCATCTCTGCTTTCTATTACTAATTCAGCCCGCCTTCCATTAGGGGCTCACATTTCATATTTGGAGGCAGTCAGGCTCAACTCATCCTCATTTACCGCGGCACGTCTTCATTAGGAGCAGCATGACAGATGAGAGCCGGGGTCATGTGGGTAGAAAGGCAAAGTCTCTCCGACTTCTCTTCCCCGAGAAGGTACGACGAGGAGAAGGAAGGAACTTTTAGGGCTGGAGGCTAAATCTTGTTGCGGTCCGCTCAATTACACATGCAAATGATCCCGCAAATGCTTTCAAAACAATATGGGACCACCAAGTCTTCGCTACAACTGAGCTGGTAGCAATGATTTCAACTCAGGGAAAGTTTGATGTTGAGCATGGTACAAAGCTTAGATGGTACAAAGCTTGTAGGATGGTACAAAGCTTAGATGGTACAAAGCTTGTAGAACTGAGTCAGAGCCAAACCTTCCCCATGATTGTGCCATCTATTTCTATCTTTGGGGAACAAATATAGAGTGTTGGAACTTCGTCACCCAGCTACAATGGAGGCATTTGGCTTGTTTGGTAAGTAGCTGGCTGGCTATGGTACACCTGATTACGTAACTGTGACCAAAGTGGGTGAGAACACGCCATTTGTCCCCGTTTTCACCATCAGTGCCATATTGCTTACCAATTTAACCATGCTTGTTAATTGTTTGTTTTAGCCATAGTTCCATCACTGATCTGTAACTTGCAGACACATGCTATCCCGGGTTTGTTTGTGTTTTGCATTATGTTTGGGTACAGTTCACATAAAGTAAAACACGGACAAGTATTGTTAAGTTTAGTTATTCTTTATTGGTTCAGTGCTGCGTTCCATAAGTTAATCGTTTTCTTTCTTTGCTACTTACCATACCCACCATGTGTTCCAGAGACAAAAGGAGGTGGCACCCAACCACTAACACGTAAATTATGTTAAGTAAGTTATTTATGTTGACTGTGATCTGTTTATGTATGGTTGCAAATGTATGTTATATGGTAAGCTATGTGAAAGTGTTTCTACTTGGGAGGTTAGTAAGAATGAATAACTTTATCGCTTACCTGTTTTCAGGAGAGGAATGGTACAGCCTAGATTGACTCCTGCTGATGGAGGGGTCTATTTAAGCAGTTGCCTTTTGGCTGTTACGGGGGTTGGACGTCAGTGTGTAGCAGTGGGCATGTGATGTTAAGTTAATATAAGTTGCGTTATTATGAGTTGAGTTTTGTTCAGTTAAGCCAAGTTAACTGTTTATTTGTTTTTTTTGTCTTGTACATATTTCTGGTTACACGTGTAGCATGGTGCCACTTTTTTGTAAATAAAACACCTTTTGTTATACCTGGACAAAGTTTCTCGAGTCTGCCTCCTACCACCTTCCTAGCCACTCTGGTCAGGCTACACCACAGTAACTATGCATACTGTCGACCAATCAGAGCATTCATTAACCTGGGTGTAGGTGACATCATTTACACCAGGAAGTAGACTGGAATACTAAATCTATTTGATTCTGTTGACAACCAGAGGGAGATTTCTCAAAGGACGCTTTCAAAGACTAAGACAGTTATAAAAATTTGGGTAACTTTACCTTTCTTTACCATTTATACCATGAAATTGAGAAATGCAATTCTCATTGCACTGGACCTTTAATAGTTCATCATATTAAAAACATGAGGTTTGGACCATCATGAGATCACATCAAAACGTCATGTACATAATGTTTGAGGACTCTCCCTCTGGTTACTTGAGCATGGTTCTTCCCACAGTTCAACTCCCCCACAAATAGGATGTCAAGACAGAAATGTATCGATGGTGTTGTGTGAAAGATAAGCATGGACCGATTTTTTTAATTACATGTCTGCAAATACATTCGACTGATTTCCCAATGGTCAGCAAGAGAATTAACCGCCTAAGCTGAACTCATTTGCGGAAAAAAAAAAAAATCCTCCTCGCGGCATTTTGACATTCAGTGCGAGAGCTTCTGTTGACATTTCATGAAGTATACTGTACTGTATGCTACAGGCTATAAGGTATGCAGTGTATTTCCCCACATCCTCTCCTGATGATGTATATAAATAAATGATGAGTTGTGGGGAGCTGGAGCCAGTTCCCACCAGACACTTCCCAATTGTCTCCTGTCTGGAGCTACAGGTATACGGTAAACAATAAATATGAGAGTGATTACAGTGTAGGCTTCAAGTAAAGGAGAGAGAGAGAATGTGAAGAACTTTAAGGTGATTTCATTTTTTAGACCATGGGGGCAGCTCCCACTGGCTCGGCATGTCCGCAAACACATTATCCAAACACAGTTATCTCCTACTCTCCTTCTGTTAAAAACGAATACGGAAAAGGATCTAGGAGAACTCGCTTTGTTTTGTCTCCCGCTCTGCCATTTGAATCATCCTTTCCCTTTCATCTTTAGCGCTTGGTGTCACCGTTCCAGAAAAATGATGTGACCTTGGCAGCGATGCCGTTGCGTCACCGGACGCTGGCACCCGGCGGGCCTGGAGGGCTAGAGGAGGGCCAGATTGACGGAACGAGGATAAAAACCTGTCAGAGCCCGCGGCGTCTGCAGCCGAGCGGTCAGGTGGCAGGGGGGGGGGGGGGGGGGGGGGGATGAATAAATCAACGACGCTCGTCTCCTCCCCCCTGTCTTGTAATCAGTCGAGAGCAGCGGCCCCGTTTGTTTGTTTTTTTTTCCCCCCCGGACCCGAGACCCGTGTTTTTCGAGTTTTCGGCGGGACAAACGACATAAACGGAAAAAGGGGGGCTTTTAAGAGCTCTATCGGCTCAGCCTCGGGGCCCCCGCAGCCCCCCCCCCCCCTTTAGCACAGGGCGCACAGATGCTGCCGATGAATCATTAATCAGCCTAAATTCGGTTAAGAAGCGGAAGCGTCGGCAGCGGCGGCTACAGCAGTCTGGGGGTAGACAAAAAAAACAAAAAAAAAAACTTTTCTCTCCTCAGCTTTTTATTTCTCTGGGCGGCGTTCACCTGGGTTTCCTGCCACAGTCCAGAAAGACGGGCAAAGTGAGGCGGAGACTCTAAAACTGTCCACAGGTCTGAGTGTGAGTGATTGCTTGTCTCTCTGGCAGCCTGCCCAGGGTGCTTGCCTGCCTTCCGCCCAATGCATGCTGGGATAGACTCCAGCCCCCCCCCACCCCCTCACCCTCCCTTGTGACCCTGAACAGGAATAAGCAGGCAAGGGAAATGAATCAATCAAGCAAACACGCTCTTCTAGGGATACAGGAGTGTTTGGTTCCATCTATTGACAGGTTGCTGTGACCTTTGACCCTCGTGGCCCTTACTATGGGTCACTTGTAATAACAGTGCGCTGTGGGAATTTACGCTTATTCTACTGTTCTGCTACTCTGGATGAGAATAAAATGTAAAAAAAAAAAAAAAAAAAAAAAGCAGTGGAGAGGACGTCTTTTAACCTCTTCCATGACAGCAGCATTTTTTTTTTTTTTTTTTTTCTGGTCACCAGCCTGCCCCCACACTGTCACTGTCCTTGTCCCTCAGCATCAGCGTCACTCAGCAGCAGCAGCAGCGGCGCTACAGGCCACTGACAAAAGACGACCGAGCGTGAACCTCGGCTCGCCCAAATTAACATGTTTCAATCCCCCCCCCCACCCCCCCCACCCCTCACTCCTCGCCGATCAATTCATTAAGCTAATGGAGTTTTACTGTCAGACACAGAGCTGTAATTGCGAGAGGTTGACTCTCTCTTCTAGACGAGACGCTGAGAAAAATATTAATTTCCATCCGGTGCAATCAGATAAGGGGGGCGGCATCCGCGATCGTAAAAAAAAGCGACGGGGGGGGGGGGGGGGCCTCTCCACACAATTCAATCATCAATATCTGATCAGAGCAGCTGCTGCCGGCGTCGTTAAGGCCCCGGGGCTCTCTCTCTCTCTCTCTCTCTCTCTCTCTCTCTATGAGCACTGTGGGCTTATTACAGAAGCCGCATTGCCCAATTCGGGGAGCGAAAAGAGAGAAACACGGGACGGGACGGGTGGGGGGTGGGGGGGGGGGTCAGGAGAGTCAACACTGTTTTACCGCCCCCCTGCCTCTTGACTGTGACGGGCCGGCAGCAAATCAAACCCGGGGGCGAGCGGCGTGTAGCTTGGAAGCCTGAGGCGAGTGGGGGGGGGGAAAGAAAGAAAAAAATAAAAATAAAAAATAAAAATGATGAAACAGTGGGAGGGAAGTAGCGCCGAGATGAAAGGGAGGTCAGAGCGGAGAGCGGGCCCGGCAGATGTTCGGGGCGATGGAAGGTCGGTTGTAATTCGTTAGGGGAAGGTGTTAAGGATGAGCTGGAGTCATGCCGGAGTTATTTCCTCTAGGTGGCCCTTTGACCCGGGGAAGAGGGATTTGTGACCTGGATCCTATTTTTCCATCATTTCCCACCATGCCAATCGATTCTGTATCAATCGCTTCTACTATAGAGCTAATCCTGTCATGTGCAGCTCTTCAATACAGTCCTGACGGGCCGGTGCACACTACAAGAATCGACCCCAAAAGCACCCAGAGCGTGCCTTTTTCAAATCAGTGATGCTCACTCTGTCATGACAGAGGCGTACATTCGATTTTCAGTTTTTCCGCGACTTGACAACTTAACTGGTGAAGAGTAAACGAGGAAGAGCTAAAGCAATGGGCAAGGTGGCATCAAAACTGAACAAGAGAGGCATGACTTTAGATCATTTTCATTTATATCTTTTTACCAACATGTGTCAGTACAGAGTGAGCAATCAGTGTGTTGGAACAGATATGCTTTGGGTGCTTTTAGGGTTGATTTTTGGAGTGTCCATTGGCCTTATATGTTATGTTATGTTATGTTATGTTATGTTATGTTATGTTACAGTATGTTATGTTATGTTACAGTATGTTATGTTATGTTATGTTACAGTATGTTATGTTATGTTATGTTACAGTATGTTATGTTACAGTATGTTATGTTATGTTACAGTATGTTATGTCATGTTATGTTACAGTATCTTATGTTATGTTATGCCATGTTATGTCATGTCATGTTATGTTATGCCATGTTATGTTATGTTATGTTATGTTATGCTATGTTATGTTATGTTATGCTATGTTATCTTATGTTATGCCATGTTATCTTATGTTATGTTATGTTATGTTACAGTATGTCATGTCATGTCATGTCATGTTATGTTATGTCATTAGAAATCTGTGTACCTTGGCAACCAAGACGTAGTTAGCTCTATAGTGAAGCAATTGATGAGGGTTTGGTTAGAATCACCTGGTATGAGAGAAAATACAGGAAAATAGTGTTCAAGTCAGAAATGGCTGGAGTTATGCATTAATATCTAAAAATGCAATACTCGATACTCGGTTGGGTGTCTGTCTTTATTGGCTCTGTCAGAAACAGTTCCATATTTCATTCCTGGCAACCAATTTAGGTGGACTAGGATTCAGTTCAGGACTTGCACAGGTGTACTGTTTGATGCTGTTGAATGTTTTCAGCTGTTTGACACTGACTGCTGCACTTCACTCTAAAGAGGCAGACTGCAGCTCTGTCTACTCCAGTCCTTCTTATTCTCGCATTTTGAACTACTCCAATCCAGCGTATCGCCCTCTGGAGGTGTCGCTGAATTGGAATTTCAGCTTGCAGAGCACATTTGGCGAAAATGTAACACTGAATCTGATCTTTCTCAACTACTGTATATGAGAGTAGTATTGGAAGGGCAGAGCATGCAGCACGAAAATCACAGCTATACTTTTCAGGGTGAGGAAAGATACTAGTTTACAGTTTGAAACACAGGGGTAAGTGAAGTTTTGCATCTACAGAGAAAAAAAAAATCTGTCTAGAAGTCGGCTCAATTGAATAATTGATTGGATGAGAATTTAAAAACTGGGCAACTTTCCACTGGCCTCCAAATCCTCCTAAAGGTGTCAAGCACTCCGCTTCCACTTGGTCATTACTGAATTTAGGAGATAGAGGAGCCTGTATAATTCATGGCAGAGAGAGTTCATTCTAAGTATTAAACATGCGCATAATTCATACAACGCTTTGGATCAAGCTTTTGCTTTTGCGAGTCTTGGGAGCCAATGACCATCCCTCTGTTATTCACCAACTCATCTTAGTCGCTTTAGTTCTTAATTTTCAATGACAAACTGCCCCATTTGAGAAAGTAATAATCCGATTTACATATCATAGGCAGCTATGGATACATTATTTCACTTTTTCAAAGCAGAAGCAAGGCCAAAAATCCACCTCAGTTCCAAAATAAATGAAATGTTCCATTCCAAAATGATACATCTATTGGAAAGAAATGGTACCTATAGTATAATGATTGCTGGCATGAAATTAAATCACATTATGAGTTACTATAAAAATTATGAGTCATCTTAGTACCTTACTTAAAAATAGAAAATTGTTGGGTTTTTTTGTTTTGTTTTTTTCAAAATGGATATACAGCGTTTTGGAGTGAAACCCATCAAAAGTGCCTCACCAACACAGCACAGCTCCGAGATAAAAAAAAAGATTTCAGAGGGGAGCGTTTTCAAGCATTCAGCTGTAAAATATTCATGGCATTCTGTTTTGAACGGGTGCGCGAATGTATTTTCAGAAGATAACAGCTAATTGACACAGATTGAGGAGGTGCAGGGCGGGTTTAGGAAGGCCGACCGATGCCGCTGTCCCCGGATCAGTTTGGGAAAGTATTCTTGGGTACGCTTTCCGCGGACGGGATGTCCTGCGTTGCCAGCTGGATGAATTACTATTCACTGGGAACTGGGGGGGGGGGGGGTGTAAACTGGGCAGCCGTTCAATGGCGGCGAAGAGAGACGAGACGGACGAGGAGAGAATCCAAAATGAGAGAGGAGAGTGATGGGGAGAGCGGCTTCTTAACTCTAATCGCAGGAATTACCATGGACAGTGAGCGTAAACCGGCACAAACAACTCCCCTGGTGAACACTAGCACTCAAAACCACAATAAATAGATCAGAAATAGAGCCGTATTTACTTAGGAATTGATTTCAAAGTTGGTCCCGATTCAGCTGCTGGAAAGAACTCTCTCTGGCTACTCAATTCGAATCGCCTCGGATGGAAAGACCGGTGCAAATGAAAAATAAATCATCCCCCTTATAAAACGGAAAAAAATAATCCCCTCGCTTTGAAAAATAATGAAAACGAATATTGCAGTAGATGCCCCTCATTTCCAGGAATATAAATAACGTCCGCCTCCGAGGTGTAGCCCGATGTGACGGGGGAATTACGGCCGCACGTGGTCAAGCGTGGCGACTCGTAAATTCGAAGTTGGTCATTCCCTCCGTATGCCACATTACGAGTGGTAAAACAGGCAGTTAATTACGGCTGCGGGACACGTACAGAGTATCGGTTTGGGGGGGGGGGGGGGGGGAAGGGAGAGGAGCGGAGGAGTCGAGGCTTTGAGTTACTGTCACAAAGAGCTGCTGAGTTACAGTGAAAGAGCTAATGTGGTGCTGGGACAGACAGGCTCACAGGCCATATATCTCTCTCAAGAGACATTTGAAAACTTTGGGAATGACAGTAAACTTGAGGCTTGTGTCACAGTATTTCAAGTATTAGTAATAGGGTTATACAGATATATTGGTTTGCAGATATTGTCCTTTTATGTGTCAGATATCGGCCAATCAGTGTCATCCACCTCTGATGTGATGGAGGTTCCTCCCAGTCTATTTTCTTTGCATATTTTTTCATCGAATTGCTCAGTCATGTGTTTTTGTAAATGAGCTCTTCGTTTAAAGGCCTAGGTGGTGTGGATCAACCTGGCTTAAAGAGCGATTAACCCTAGAAGAATTTCATCAGTCTGGGTTTCAATGGAGAGTTTTAGTGTCCCATGATGGTCTAAATGCTGTTTCAGAGGCTTTTCCACCCTGACAAGAATACAGTTTAGTGATAAACGCTGAAAACGTGTGTGTTTTGGGGCATAAAAATTGAATATTTACATAAAATATCAGTGACAGCTTCAATACAAAAACATTGTTATCGGTATCAGCCTTCAAAAACCCATAAAGGTTGAACCCTAGTTATAATGGCTGTATAAAAAGTTGGTTTCAGTGGTGAAAACAAAAAAACAAGACTTAGTCCATCTCTATGAAACTGGTGTTCAAAGTGTTGTGAAGAAGTTTAGTCCTTGGAGCAGCTTTTAAGATTTCAAAGTTTGTTTCTGAAATCGATAAATCATCCAAATGCTCCAGTAGGGACATTGATGTATAGCAAATTAAAGCACTCAAACAAACTTTGCAACTTCCACGGCCATCATTAAGTTATCACTCTTCAGTTCTTTGGATAGTCCAGTAGATTTATTTCTATTCTCCATATTTCCTCATCGTCTCCAGACATAAACACCAGTGAAAGAGAAAAATCATTTTTGCCTGACTTTGGAAGTGAAAGAGATGAGTTTTTAAAGCCCCAACACAGCAGAAATAATCAATCACTGATACGGTACAATGGGCAGAATCTTACTTTTTAAATGAACGGTAGTTATCTTTGCTGACCTGTTGCTGACAGTGAATGATGATGAGTAATAAAGTGAGCTTGTCGGTCATGAATTTTGGAAGGCCTCCAAAGCGGCTCTCGAGGGAAAACGGTATCAGTGTAAAACCTAGCGTAGGCAAGAATCCTCCGGCTGAATAAGATGACATCTCCCAGTTACACACTGTAGTACTATGTGCTGTAGAGAGAGACAAACAGCCTTCAACCTTCCTGAATGGGAGACAGCGAGTTTGTGCAGCAGACTCCTGGACTGAGGCCATGATTGGGGAAAAAAAAAAGAAAACAGTGGACGAGTTTATAGGAGCAAGCACCACTCTGTTCTCTAATTACAAATCAAATTTACAATCAGATATTATGAGAGTTACAAAGGCAATGGTATAAAGTTGAAATAAAGCAATTCCATGCAAAAAAATGCAACTATTCAGTGTTTCCCCCAGATTTTCATTCTTATCAGGGTGAAAACACATTGCACTGAAGCCCAGATACTACTGTTATTACTATAATATTTAGTAGTTGGAGTGGAAGTAGTACTCTAGCATAAAACATATCCATGCAATCTTCTATTCAATTTTAACAAAATGACTCATTAGAATCAATTCAAGTTAAGTGCTTCCCATAGACAGCCAGTGTATTACACAATAAATATTTAATCAAACAAACTGCATCATATCCATCATATCAGAGGTGGACCACTCTGACTGGACCATGTATGATTTTTAATAAAAAGTAGTCTTGGGCCGATATTTGATATTATTGAATATTGCGATATTTTGTGAATATCGCGATATTTGTGAATAAATAATAATAAAGGGCAGCATTGGCCCCATATATCCGTCAAACCCTAGGATACTTAAAACTTACAACTCATAAATCCATCCTATCCATCCCTTCATCATCATCGTCGTCTTCATCACGAAAAAACTCCTACTGCAGAGGCAATCACTGTTCCGCTCTCTGAATGTTGATTACCTTGTCGTTTGATTGCTATAAATAAGTCGCTAGTCTCCACCGGTGGAATCACTTGATTGCAACAGACCCCACTCTCATCCGGACTCAGCGGAGGTCAGACGCTCAGCCTAATTGAATGTCTCGTTAGCTTGTGGAGTACCAGGGTGGTCTGCTGGTTCCTGAGACTGTCCTAAAGTAACCCTAAGGTACCAATCCCTGCAGCAACCGATGTGTCCGTTGCTGTCGGAGTGCCAGAGAGTTGTGTAGGAGGAGGAAATCAGGTTCTATCGATGTGGTTTCAGTTTCACCACAGATGTCCATAAAGGTCATCGATTACTTAAAACAACGTGGCATTAGCAAAAGTGATTCAGTAATTCCGTCATCTGAGAAAGTAATTCCGGAGACATCCCACTCCTTGCTGGCAGGGGCGTTAACGCTTCCAGATAGAACGGATGAGAGCAGCTGTCCGGCCCGGCCTCCCTCCGCCCCGCCGTGACCTGCGAGGTCCGCGGACATCCGTTAGTCCACTATCATCAGCAGCATTTTGTCCAGCTGGTGCTCCGGGGAGGCTCCAGCAGCACCTCCCAGGAGGCCATATTAGCCAGGCCGGGATGACCGAGGCTGCACACTCGCATGCCCGAGCCAGCCTTCCCCTGTCCCAGAGCATCGAGCGCTGCGTTCAGCTTCTATCATTCTGCAGAGCCGGATTCAGGGGGAGGCGAGGTCACGCCAAATTGCAACACCATGCCTCGAGGTCAGAGTAATGTGCAGCTGTGTGTTGCTGCTAAGTGGCCTATTCCCATGTAGCGCGACCTAACCGCTGTCCACAAATCTGCTGAGTGAAAACATTAGCGCGCCGTACTGGGCAGTCTGCCTGCACTTCAGCAATATAATCAGCTTGGTGTTGAGCCAGTGGAGACATTCAGGGCAAATGTTGAGTCGGTGTGACAATAAAATTGTGACACCGGTCGACTTTAATGAGATTAATTCTCTCCGGCGAAGGCACAATATCAAGCCGGAGGATTTCAAACTCAAATCATTTTGCAGGTCAAGAAAATGCTACAGCTATTATAAGAGTATTAAAGCGCACACCTGTTGCAAGAGGCTGTGGGTTCACTTCAGATGACACCCAGTGCATCAACCTTCTTCATATCAAGGACCCCTAATTTAGTCCGCATTAGGGCCACAGACCTCCATTTGCTGAGTTTTTGTCTCTCGGACCCAAATCTGAGAATGTTGTTATTGTTAGATATGATTTTGTCCAGAATCTCATGACTATCTGTATTGTAGGTAGAGAGACAACAGAGAAACTATGATCAAAACAGTCATTCATCTACATTCTCTAATTGTGTTAACTTCTTGTAAATGAAGTAATAGTGAAGTTTAACAATTCATCAGTTTGCTGGGGACCCCCTGGAATCCCCTCAAGGACCCCCGGTGGTCCCCGGACCCCACGTTGAGAACCACTGTTTTACAATACCAGTTACTGTACATCAAGGCTAATTTCCAAAAAGGCCCAGTCAGACTTATACACAAAGCACTCCTAATTGTAAGGTTAGGTGTGCATCAGGCCAGGCAGATCTATATATTGAGTCCAACTAAGATTTAACAGACTCTCTCACTGCAGCAAAAGCCAGGCAGTGGGCACAATTGGTGATACAGTGTGTACAGAACATGCAGCTTGGAATACAAGTGGAAAACTGTATGTAAGTTCGGAGTCATCACACGTCCCCTTGTTCTACGGTGGCCTGTGAGCTAGCTAATTAGAGCAGAGATCCAATAGGAATGCATAGCGAAGAGGTAATATATCACCATGCGAAATACTGGAATAATAATACTGCTTAGTCATTCGCTTTTTTGGCTTGAGAACGAGGCTTTTTAGACGTTGTAGCTCAAATGTCTTGTAAATGTCTTGGCCAAGTAATCGGGTGAGTCATTGGAATTGATCAACAACCCCATCAAACCCGCCCCCCCCCCCGAAGATATATTATGGTCTTTTTGTGCGATGAAAACCTTACTTTTTGCCCCTTTAAGGCTCACTATCTATGAAATATAGAGAATCCAGTCTGCAGAAGTGTTATCTTGCCAACCAACGACTTCAGTTATCTGACTCTATCCTTGAAAAAGTACAAGAATATGTTTTCATTCTGTGCTGTCAATCATTTTGTAAGAGTAGGTGTCACTTTTTTCAAATGGTGTAGATCTCATTTAGGAACCGAACTCTACTGGGAGCCTAGTCTTTGCCTGTGATTTTTAAATGAGATGCAAGCACAGGCTGGACCCTTTTTAAAGTCTGGTTACATTGTTCAAAAGTTTATTCTCCACGCTGCTGCTATGAATAACTCAGAAATAATTTATCCGCTTTTGATGAAGCACACATTTGATCAGCTCCTGTGATGGAGTTGACTTTGCCTCGTTGTTATGCGCTCCCAAACAACTTCTACACGCTTTTGAAAATGTCTGCGAACGCGCTTGGCTCGTATTATTGGAGCTGTTTGACTATTTATAAAAATCCTTAGAAACGTCGGCGTTGACCTTTTGATGAAAGAAATATTGGAGCGAGAAATGAAAACAAGTGCAGCGAGAAGGCACCGAAAAAACCGACAGAAGAAAAGAGGGCAATTTTGGCTTTACAAAAGCAAACATTTATTGATGACACCGAAAAGCGCAGAGCTTCAAAGCCTTTTTATTTATAGCCACCGCAAATTACCGACGGTAGAAAAGGGGGGGAATGTGAGCGTTTCTACCACTTCAAGCTCTTCCAAAATAGAAACGATAACTAGAGAGAGTCTGAGCAGACACAGCGAATCATGGGAATGTTTAAGCGAGGGTCGATAACGGGGAGGCTTATTATCTGAGGCTGTTTATAACCTGCTGCCGTTCTGTAACCCGACGCCGCGGAACTTTCATGTGTCGTGTTACGCAAGATCCCGGTGAGAAAAATAAACTCGGAAACCATTCAAAGAAAAGAAAAGGGGGGGGGGGGGGGGAGTAGTGAAAGTGCATATGTAAGCACGCTGTCCTCCGGAGGCACACACACACGCAGCCTGTGGCGGAGACGACACAGACAGGGATTGTCTCAGATGATAACATTTAAAAAAAAAAAAAAAAGACCTCGATGGTGCCCGACACGGAGAGCCACCTTGTGGTTCGCACGGGGAGGATGGGCGGATGGTGATGATATCATATCGGGTTCTCAGCCAAGACGAGCGGAGGCAACTTTAAACGAGGCAGATGGAGGAGGGAGACGGAGCCGGCTGGGGGTGGGGGGGGGGGGTGGGGGGGAACGCTGCATTATTCTTTTCCCGCACAATAAAAGAGACTCCATCCATATCGGGTTCTTGAGTACGTCTTTTAACTAGCGCTGCAGGACAAAGCAGACAAAGTCCTGGTCCAAAATTAGATATCTACCGTTTGAATAAAAAGGTAGACTCCTACTCTTATGATTAATTAATTGCACTTTATCTTCTTACTCTTTCTCTTTATATTTCAGGGACATTGAATTTTTAAGTTCGGGCATTTTTTCAAATACAAATTCTGAAGCCAGTCCCTTCCAGTCTGGCATACCCAACCGATGTGCTTAAAACCTTTAAGTGCCGATAAAAACTTTGTCAGATGGGCTCTGTTCCTAAAAGAAACCCGAAGTGCTGCAGTCCTCGCGCAACGGAAAAAAGACACCATAACTTAGAATACCAAGGCAAACAAGCAAACATACAGGGACTGTGCACAGGGGAAATTGCAAAAGAGCAAAGAGAACGTTAATGCGGTAAGACCGGCTAATAATGAAAAAAAAAAAAAAGTATCCAATGCCACCTGAGAAACATCAAAGCCATGATTAAAGCAGCTGCGCTCCAGATTTCCCGTTTTGTTTGCTTTTTTTTTTTTTTACAAGCACTAAAGGGTAAATAAATCATCAAAAGAAAGAAAGAAAGAAAGAAAGAACAGAAAGAGAGTTTGTTTACATGGCATAACAACTTCATTCTACACCAGGTGTCCTTTCTCCTCTGGCACAACAGGCAGGTGAGTTTTAATTGCACCCAGTGATGTAGTGGAAAACACAAAACTATGACCTCCAGTCCGTCACAGGCAAACAAGCGCCAGCATAAGCCAACATCAGTTCTACTTTTCCTTAAAAGACCCTATCCTATCTCGTGACAAACTTGCACTGTCAGCACAAAAAAAAAGAAAAATAAAGGAGGTAAACTCTATTCCCCAATGAAGAAGGTGAGTTTAGGTGGGTTTACCCTCTGATTCCAATCCACTTTAAATGTCACCTTGAGAGAACAGCCGAGCCAAGCCAAGCCGTTCTCCTGCATGTGCAGTAAAGTGGAAATTGGGATGGGATCGGGGGTGGCGGGTGGGTAGGGGGGGGGTGATGCTGACATCATCATTTTGCTCAATAATCATCACAGTTTTTTACCCACAGTTGAATTAAATAGCCTATAGACGCCAGAAAATTCACCCATTAAGTCCACATCCTCAAACTCCCAAGACTTCTATAGCCCCGGGGGTGTCAAAGGGGCTCTTCAACTTAATAGGCACACATTTTAAAACCGTGGACCTCCGTTTGATAGCATGTCGCCCCAGGGACCCCCCCTACGGGAGGGTTTTTGTCAGTGCTGAACTGTACGACTGCCCACACTGTAGCGATGAGAGAGAAACCTCTGCTTAGAAGAGTCATTCTTACACATCTAGCGAATGAAACGACAGTGAAATCAAACCATGGCTCATTTTACCCTCTTGACCCCCCCCCTAGAGGACCCCCCCTGGGCTGACCCCGGACCCCCCCGCTCGGACAGCCACTGCTCCACAGGACGCAGGACTTCGTTTTTTGACACGGGAATGCACGGTGATGTTTTGACCTCCACCACGCTGCCCCGCTTACTTTTTAACAGCCCCCCCCTCCTCCTCTCCCTCCCTCCCTCCTCTCCTCTCCTCTCCTCTCCGTGCAGCCCAAACCGCCACCGATCTGTCTCCCGGGCGGCATGCAACATGAATCTCGGTGAGGAAAAAAAAAAAAAAAAAAAAAAAAAAATCAGCATGCAACACGGAAAAACGACGCGGTTCTCCCCCGCAGCATGCGCGCGGTGGGGGGGTTAAACGCATCGGCGGTAAAGTAACACTCACTCCTATGCGTGCATGTCTGCCTCTGTTGAATGGGTAGTACTGTAGTTTGGTGCGCGGCAAAGACAACAGAACGCGGGACTGGCAATTGCAATGCAAGAGGAAAAAATAATAATAACTGTACCTGTAACTCCAAACTGTAGCCCTGGTACAAGTGTGTCGGGAACAACGTCAGCTGATGTTGCACTTGAAGGGAAACTGTATAATCCATTGACCAGATGATGCTAAATAGCGGCAGACTGAGCGGGAGACGCGTCTATCCACAGCTGTTGGCAGCAGTACTACACTGTAGTACAATCTGCCGCTGCTCTCCGCCCCGCCGCGCTCCTATTGGCCGCCTGGCACTAATCAGGCGTCAATTCACTCAGCGCTAAAGGTAGGGCGAAGTCCCGCATCTCTTATCAGGCAGGATCAGGCAGGAGCCGTGATAAGATATCATTACTTTGCAGTATAAAGTTATGTGTTGTTATGGTTATGAATATGATGAAGATGATTGTTGTTGTTGTTATTAGTAGTAGTAGTAGTATTAGTAGTAGTGTTATTATTATTAAATTACTATATTTTATAATTATTATTACATTAGCCTATATAATATAATATATAATATAATATAATATAGTTATTATTTTATTAATAATAGTATATTTCATAGCAAAATTATCATTATTCATATTATACATATTATTATTATTATTATTCATAGTAAAATTATTATTACATAGGCTGACTGACGACATTTCTGGGGACAGTGTGGAGCAATAGCTGATGACTGATAAGTTATTATTTGGCAATAATCATCATCATCAAGAAGAAGAAGAAAATAATCATCATATAAAAATCAATAATATAATAATACATACATATATATAAAATATATAGCCTACATATTTCGTTTTTGTTATTATTTTATTACTTGGCAAAATGTTATTATTTGGCATGTTGCATCATCATCACGTCACTATTCCTCCCTGGGAGCAGTAATTTGTTACACTGCTGGTTCTATAATTATTTTCCTTTACGCCCCCATAATTTGGCAGTGGCGTCTCACCTTCGGATATCGCAATAACCCAGTTACCTCTCCTGTGTCTTCCTGTGTGAATGATCAGGGAAACCAAACAGGCACAGCGCTGACGTCCAATGTTCCTGTCAACCTTTGGCTCGATAAAATGAAAGTATCGGGAAAACTTCCATTCCCTATTTAAACTAGCTTTAGTGTGAGAGGACAACGACTAATTGTGAGGAAAAACAAATAGATATGGGTTTAGTCTGCCAAAGTATGGGCACTCACCACACCTCGGACTAATTGAATCTACATTTGTTCTTGTTTATCATCATAATGGAGAGCAAAGATCAAGCAAAAAAAAAATCACCAGAAATCTATTTGGAAGCCATAAACACATCAGGGAGCCCTTGGGCACCATTTTTTCCCCATAGAACCCCATTAGACTGTTGATTTTTGAGGTGAGGTGAGCAGGTAGTGGAGCATCTGTACATGCTTTCACCTCAACAATGCACTCTTCCATTGAAGGTCCTAGACAGAAAGACTAGCCGCTGATGATATTGTTTTAGTATAGCTGAGCCAAGCGCTTCTCCCTGCAAGATTTGCCTACAAATACGGGGGTTGAGATTTACAGGCAGCCGTATAGCCGCGGGGCAACGTTTATGTGCAAATAGGGTCGGCTATGCAATTTGCAAAATATCTCGATCTCTGATTCTTTCAACTGGGTCAGAATATCAGGTCAGTGCCGACGTGCGTTTGGCGGGAGAACGAGCGGGCAAACGCCTTTCATCTGCCCTTGAGCTCAGTGCCCGTGGTCCAGATGGTTGGGACTTTCATGACAAGCTATGTTTGCAACAGGAAGCGTGTCATATCCTTGGGGGGGGGGGGGAAGGGGTAGAGCGTGCACCACATTTACGTTTCAGGCATTCATTCCGGAGCGTTCTCGCGACGAGTGAGCAGGTAGAGGGGGTTTCCGCAGGGCGCCTGACCGGTGATGCGCACGTTTTGGGGGCGGGGCCGTTTGCGGGGGGGGGGGGGGGGGGGGGGAATCAAACCCGAGACCGCTTTCCCCGGTTATATAGGAGGGCGGGACCCGAGGCCCGTCCCCGCCTTCCCTTCTGGAGAACGCCTCTTTTGATCACAGTTTGATCACGCCGGCCCACGGGACGCCGGCTCCCGCGGCTCCGAGAGCGAGGAAATGTGTCGGGGGGCCAGATGCTCTAGTTTTTGTGTTCATTTGTAGATTTTTATTGCATCTCGTTACGGGAGCGGTCTGATGTATTCATGATATGCGCTACGGAGGAGTGGTTGAAGTCGAACGCTGAATACTAATTCCGCCTCTCCTCGCTTCTTTTACAGTGCTTTCCAAAAAATCGGATTCCTCCCTCCTTACATTAGCGGCACCCTTCCAGTCAAGACAGATTTCTCTATAAAGCACGAGGAGATGACGCATGGGAAGCAAAATGTAGGACGTTCCTAAAGGTTGTGGATTTATGGGTGAAATCCCTGCCTCTGGTGATAGAAAACAATTTTCACCGGGTTCCCCAAGGAAAGGAAGCGGGAATCGCGTCTTCGTAGACAATGGATTTTCTCACCCAAGGTTCGAACGGGGGCGCTGCTCGAACCAGGCTGCGTTATTCTAAACACAGCGGGCAGATGCAATTAAGCTTTTCAAAACTGTCCCAGTTTGTTGTCGGGGGGGTTGGGGTTGGGGGGGGGGGTGGGGGGGCTTCCGTGTCAGCCTGCAGCGCACATGCCTGTCTGTTGCTGGCATGCGTTTTTTGGCTCCTGACATTTTTTTTGTTTTGTTTTGTTTTGGGGTTTTTTTGGGGGTTTTTTTTTTTGCCCGAGTCGCCACACAAAGGGAGCGAATGCCACCATCAGTCAATCTCTTGTCTTGTAGCCCGTAGCAACCAGCCAACACCATGAGCATCAAACTCACTGTGACCCTGAAAGAATGAACGAAAACCCAGCTCATTCTACACTTGCGTTTTGGTATTTTCTTGTGTGTGGGTGTGAGCGTGCGAGTGAGTGAGGAAGCAACGGTTTTTTGCACGAACGTACGTGTGTGTGTATGTGTGCAAGGTCAAAATAGCACAAACTGAATCTGCGCCCGTTGTACTGACTTGGACGTGCGAGGACAAAAGGCGGTGCAGAGGCCCGAGAAATCCGATGAAGACACAAATGGGTGAACAATCTTCTCAAACTGAGATGTTTAAAGCTGCACTCGGCGAGGTTTTTGGGTGAAAATACACCTAAGTCTTATCAGCCTGACTCATAAAGCGGGGCTGCAACAGAGAAGAGCTAGCCTAATATGTTTTGTTTCCACTCCGTTATTCAGTCTGACATTGCCTCCATGTTAGCCGTTTTCTGTGTGCGTGTGTGTGTGTTTGTGTGTGTATGGGGTGTTGCTTTTCCCCGAACCAATCACTAGTGGCTGACGTATCTGACGTTATTTTCAGTTACACAGATGCTGGGTGTATTTACTAACTTTACCAAGAATGTCGGCCGTTTTTGACAAAAATATGTTGGTTAAGGAATGATTTCAACAAATATTACTCTGCCGAAACGCCAATGAAATACTGCTGCATGAGCGGTTCAAACTTTAGTCCCGCCCACAAAGGCGCTGATTGGACAACACCAGACTCTGAGTCTGGAACCAGGCTAGAGAAGAGTGTCCTATCTCTGTAATTGAGATGCCATAGATTCACCCTTTGCTCAAACAAATGAAATATAAAACTCTCTCCTAAACAGCAGGATTACAGGACAATGAAGAAATTCAAACAGTTACCACTTGCTGCCACTTGGTGGCGCTAAGATGCAAAGTTGCCTAGGGTGGTTTTAAAGTAATCATCTGCAACATTTTTATAAATGTCAGTTTTGCTACTCTGTATCACCGACTGATCACCTACAGAAAGTCAAACTGCATCAACAGAAAATCTAAGGAGAAAGACATCACAGTACTGGACACACTGTTTGATTGACAGGTGATCTGTGGGAAGAGCAGTGCAGAAACACCACAGCAATGAGCGCTGAGCAACAAAGATGGAGACCAAATAAAACGAACACGGATCTTGCAGACTATCACTTCAAATGCAAAGTTTCCACTTTATGACTCTACATCTGACCAATGAAATGACATGCTCAAGTGAAAAATGCAAAACGGTTTCCCAGTTACCCCCATCATCAGTGCAAAAGCTGATGTGTGTATACATTCCCTGTGTGTGTGTGTGTATGTGTGAGCGGAGCTAGAGGAGGGGGGGGAGCTGTATTTGACACAGCTTGAGAAGACACCCCCCCGATAATACGTGCTCCTGGTGGACTTAAACCTAGCCATGTAGCTGGAAGAAATGACACCATGCATTATATCACATTCTGAGCGGACTACAGAAACTATTGCCAAAAACCCCATTGGCATCAACAGCCCCAAATTATCTGCATAGAATTAAGGATCTCCATAATTTTATGCTCAGAATTTGGAGCTCCTCACGCAGTGTGGGGGCAAACTTGGTGAATCTATTTGTGCAGTATATGCCAACACATTGCTTCACTTGCAATGCAGCAGAATAGTGTAAAATGGTGGGCCTTTAACACAAAACACTCCAGTTATTAAAAAGTCATCATTAAACATGATCCGTTTGATAGTTCTGTAAAGGTAGATGTAGGAATACTTGCAGTGTTTGTGCCAATATTCAGTATCTTTAATTTTAAGCCCAAAAATTCAGAATTTTATTCTTGTCAGGGTGGAAAAGCCTCAGAAACAGCGTTTAGACCATCATGGGACACTAAAACTCTCCATTGAAAGTGGGTTAGCAGTTCCTTAAAGGGAAGGTTCAGTAATTTTAGAGGCCTAATAAAATCCAAACCATTTTTACATCAGAGTTTTTGCCTCTGAGAAATCAGCACCAGCCATTCCTTTCAAAATCCCATTCAAGCGCTTTGAGCAAGTTCTATTCTCACTATTACTGCAGCTATGGAAGTATATGGAATGACTTGTATGTGATTTTTAAGAGTTATGGTTTTATACCCCATTGACTTTTGCTAGCATTGCTAAATGATAATAGGAGGCGGTTGCCAATTTCACAGAAGCGCAAGCTCTAATGTAAAAACTTTTGGCACATTCTAAGAGAGGGACTGATTAGTGATTAATAGACTAGGCTTAATAAAATCGCTGAACCTTCCCTTTAAGGCAGGGTGAGGCGGGTTTCATTGCAGGTTTTACAGACTGACACCCTGAAGCTGTTGAGTAAAATCCTCCCACACCACACTGGAATGATTTCTGTGGTCAGACATCAGGAAAAAAAAAAAAAAAAAAATTAAGATATTGACTAGTTGTAGTCAGGGAGGAACCAGCATCATATCGGGAGGACGACATCCGATTTTTAATGAAAGGCCAAAATCGACCTGGTTGGTCTAACCCTAACACACACACACACACGCACACACACATATACACGCATATGCACGCACACACATATCTGCACCTGCCAAAAAAGAGCAGAGGCTAGACAGAGGGGAGAACGGGCTCTGGGGACTCGCATGACAGCGGTGGAGATGACAGAGCCTGACAGGTGAAATATGAGGTCCACTGACGCAGGGGACAGGAGCAGGGGAATAAGCCAGCCAGTGTTCACACGCACACACACACACACCCACACCCATCACATTTTACCTTTCCCCTACAAATCCATCCCTTTCCCTTCACTCAAAATACTCATACATCACTGCAGAGAACGCTCGCACTTCGGGGTAAAAACCTTGAGGCGTATGGAGAGGAGACATTTAGTCGTTTAGCCGCCGCCCACCAACCCTCTGTCCGAAAGAAAAAGTGGAGTCATTTGTCAGCTGGTCACTTTCACCAGTTAGCGCGGCCTGGCCTGAGACCAGCGAAGTAACGATCAGCTGTGTCTCTGCTGTGGATTTCTTATCAATTCTCCTCTAAAGCAGGGAAACCATGGTGTCTATACTGAATAAACAGGGCTGCACTTGGCAGAAATAGTTCTATATGGGGGGTAACTTTATTCCCAATGCAGACAGAACGTCCCTCTCTAATGAAGAGGATCTCCACTAACACAGGTGTACTCATTATAGTCCTGTGATGTCATTTAATATATATATATAAATATGTATTTCTATATATATCCGGCACTGGGAATGAAAATTGAATGAATTTGCATTTTGTCTATAGAGGATTCCTTCTAATGTGATAACACCATAATGAGTACACCTGTGCTGCCAGGGCTCCTCTCTTTATTAGAGAGGGAAGCACAGCCATTATTCACAGACACTGATGAAGGCCGGGGGTTTTGCCTGCAATGGGAGGAAAGCGAACTCCCATATAGAACTATTTCTGTCGAGTGTGACACAATTTATTCAATACTATATTCTACTGACAGGATAATGCACCGCTAGGGATCATGATATCGGCCATTAGGACCATTTCATCCGAAGTGACTTAAATTTTCAGCATGAGGGGCCCCCAGTGGGAGAGGAACCCTTAAAGGAACACACCGAGTTCTCAGAGATTGTCCCATTGATCAGTTTATCCGTTAAGTGATGAGAACATAGACACCAAAATAATCCATGTGTGCCCTGTAGATCATTGGTAATGCTCCATGCTAACAGTTTAGCATACACTATGTTGAGTGATAGTAGGCTCCATGCTAACACTTTAGCATACACTATGTTGAGTGATAGGCTCCATGCTAACACTTTAGCATACACTATGTTGAGTGATAGTAGGCTTCATGCTAACAGTTTAGTATACACTACGTTGAGCGATAGAAGGCCACTAGCATTATCTCAAAAGTGAGAAAATGAGAACTTATAGCAGCTCTAAAGCTAAATGGTAAAGTAATCTTAAATAATATGTGGCCAGGTCTGGCAGCTTTGTGTAGGAGATTGGTAAAATATACATGAAATATGATGCAAAAATAACATACTGTTTTGGACTAGCAGGGACTACTTTCCCTAGTTATCGGGGAAAGTATACTTTCCCTAAATATCGGATCAAGAGTAGAATCAGGAAGGACAGGGGAAAAGAAAATTAAAGAAAAACATATGGGTTCACTCACAATGTGCATCTAAAAATGGGAGTATTTGTTGTGTTCTTTTATCTTTCTATTTTACTTGATTTGATTCTTTTAATGCAATACATCTTGCTTGTTCTTTTATATGAATTTTATCTTTTTATCTGTCTTTTATCTGCCTTCTATTGATGTAAAGCACTTTGAGCGGCATGTTGTGTATGAAAGGTGCTATACAAATAAAGGTTATTATTATTATTATTAGTTCCAAAGGAAGTGAATGTGGCGGGCGATAGGAGACTGTGTTCAGCTAAAAATCACCGTGCAGTGGATGAATACGTGGTTACTCACCTGGAATAGTTCCAAAAAATAAATGTGGCTACATCAGCTATACTGAGTTAATGATATTTCATTTTTTAAAATTTATGAATCTAGAAGCCATATAATAAAAACAACCACTTCAAATGACTAAAAGGTCAGTCTTCTTACTTTGATAATGCTAGTCGCCTACTATCACTCTACAGTACTAGTAGGTCTCTACTAGTGTATGCTAAAGTGTTAGCGCTGGAGCTCCAGAGCCAATGATCTACCGGAAACACATGAATGGTTTTTATGTCAGTTCTCATCTCTTAACAGGTACATTGACAATCTAGTCCAAAAACCTGGTGTGTCACATTTTAGTGTCAGAACATTAGTGCATCGCCCCTCCTTTAAGAACGCTGAATCTCACATTACGGACCACTTCCTAACCGATCACAGAGAGTCACAGTTGACCAGTGAGGCTGATTACATCCTTGTCTCCAAAACTCAATCTCTCTCCCTCCCTTTCTCAGCTCTCTCTCTCTCTCTTTCTCCCCTGCCTCTCCCTCTCTCATTCTCTAAGTAATGCAGGCTTTCTGATTTATATTCTACACAGACCTTCATGGTAAACGGGCAGATATGGTAAGCGGACATAGATGGCTGGACACACTCTAGCGCTCCTTTGTTGAGTGCTTGATTGAAATTGCTTGGTGCATCGCTGGAGCACACGAGGCAATTACTCACACACATTGCAATTATGAGACAATATGCCTTTGCAGACAACAGAATGGGGGTATAAAACGAGTATAAAATGCACTTTGCAGAGAGGTGTGTGCACATCGATGAATGAAGGGCTTTCAGGCGGCCATAGTGGAGGTACTCAGCTCTTACATTGTCAGAAAAAACGATACAGAGTTGTATCTTTTGTCACTGACAGCTACCTCTTTTTTGGACAGGGTAACAAGCTGTGAGCAGATAATTGTATTTCTAAACTGTCAAGATATTGTCTCAACAGAATTTAATGTTTCATTTATGTGCTGTTGTGGCCTTGGAAATGATCATTTAACCACTGATACATCTGATCAAGTTTAGCGAGCATACCATAGTATCTGGTCAGCTGACCATCACTGCCGGTCTTGTTGTAAACACATCTGATTTGCACACTAATATCTAGAAGCTAGGTAGCTAGCTGTGGCTAGTTTGTTTGGGTTAGCCTAACTAAGATGAATCTTCTCAAGTTACAGCTCGTAGCACTTTGGAGTAGAGGCTAGGCAGGCTGTCTCCTGAAATTTTGCACAAAATCTTAAAATGTAAATATGTGCTCTGTGCACAAAAAGGGAGAGAATTACGTGTTCCCACCATGAAAGGGTTGTGTAAAGGAGACACGACTATAAACATGAAGTAGACTGACATTGAAGTAAGGGCGTTGTGGTTGGGGTGGTGGATGGGCATAAGTATTTGCCTTCAATGCCGACGTCCAAGATTAAATTTCCAGCTTGTAAAAAGAAGATGTCTACAGTGAGTGAAGTTTTAATTTTTAAAGATTTTCTTATTTAACCATGACCAAAGCCTTTCCCTAACTTTAACTAAGTTGTTTTGGTTGCCTAAGGATAACCTTAACCCAAACCTTAACCAAAGTTGGTTTACTAAATTTAACCAGCCAACCTTTAGGTGAACATTCAGGAGTCATTCCTGTGTTCCCAGGGTCCTATGTTGCCAGGGTTATGTTCCCCAGATTTATATGGCACATAATGGGAACATGACAAAGGGTCCTATGTTGCCAGGGTCCTATGATCCCCAGTTCTAGGGTTAGGGACCTTAAAAATCAAATAAAATGATAACCATTGGTTTTGTTGTGTTTATATAGCTGTTTTGAAGCCTTGTTCCAATAAAAAAAACTGGATAATATTTATGAAATATTTTAACTTGAAACGGGTCAAATTTGACCTAATGTGTGTAAACAGAATATTGAACTGGGGAACATAGGACCCTGGGAACATAGATACGCTCCCAAATTTCGTGTCCAATTCGTTCTGTTGTCACACAATCCAATTTGTGTTTGATTGTCTACCTAATATCTATCTAATGTATATGAATGGATACACCCACACAAAAATCTTTTTCAGGTATCTATCTTTTTCAAGCCAGGTTGTTATATATTTCACTAATTCTCCGATGGACCTCCATGATGGTGCCAGCCATATTTGCTAGGAGATTTGAGGCAGGCATCGTGTGATAACAATTTATGCAATGCATGTTTTATGTTCGTCATCTCTCCATTCCAAGAGATGATCAACAATGACGTAGGGAAGGAAGTAGAAGGGCTAAAGATGGGTCCGGTAACGCTTGTGACGTCACACGAACCACTCAGAACCCTACAGTCTGAGTCGAGTCATTTGCTATCTGGCAGCCATGCGCTACTAGCCCAAGATCAGACTGCCAGCCCAAACACGCGCCTCTGAGTCAAAGATCCCCTGGCAGTCCACTGTCTTCCCCGTCTTCTCCCAAGGGTGATAGTCTTTGAACTCCCAGCCATCGCAGTGCCTCGCTCTGCTCGCTGCATGAAGCTGATGGCCGCTATCCAGGGAGCTATGACTCCACGCCGCTGCCAGGGTGCATGACAGCGAACACACCCTAAGGTGCTGTGTTCAAGACCACCATAACCCTTTGTCCCCCTTCACTTCTCATTCTTCGTCGTCAGGGTCAGACAGTTGCGTCCCTCTTTCTTGGCCATGTCTTTATAAACTCTTTGAGGTTTGTTTTTTTGGAGAACGAGCTTGTGAGCTTCACAGAAGGATTGATCATCTACAGCATTTTATTGACATCAGGTAATGGACTTTGTAAATGTCTTTACTCTATCTTCATAATAGTGTGCATTTGTCTTATTTAAAGGCATTTTTTGAGGGGTTGATTCAGAATTGCTATTTCAGTGCTTTATTTAATGCAAGAGTCCAGAAATAGTACTCACACAAACCTTATTTGCATACATGTTCACGGGCTTGTGAACATGTACCTAAACACACCTGGCGTGTTTCCAGCCTTTACACGGCCTTAGGACGCTTAACATGGTACAGCTGTTTGCATGACACAACACACATGCAAACGGTGCACTCAGAAACTGAACAGGCACACACACACACACACACACACACACACACACACACACACACACACACTCCCATTCAGGCTTAAACAGTGAGACAGACAGAAAACAAGACGGCTTGCTTTTATTTATGCTGCATAAATCAAATATACAGACATTTCTTTGCTGCTGTGAAAAGTGTTTGTCTTCCATAACTTTTTTGTAATTTGTACATGGAAGGTGTCAGGGAATTAAATTCTGTCAAGTGCAGCAGTTCATGTAAACATATGACATGAGGACTGTAACCCTCTCTACATCATTATACAACATTAGACTCTATAATAGAGAATATTATATTATTACAAAACATGCAACTAGTACTACTACTTGTACTACTACTGCTGCTTCTCCCACTACTACTAGTACTATTATTACAACTACCTCAACTACTGCTACTACTACTTCTAATAATATGAATAATAATAGTCTTTATTTATGTAGCATACATTAGCTAACAGCATAGTTTACAAAGTGCTTTACAGGAGTAAAAGGAGGAATACAATGAAATATGTAATAATAATAAGTTTATTTATATAGCACCATTCATACATAGCGTACATCTCAAAGTGCTTTACATTAAATAGATATATTATCATACATATATATACAGCACATATATATGGGGGGAATAAAAATAGGACACAGAAAAATTGGTTAGAATAAAAATAAATAGAATACCAAAAAAAAAAAAAAAGATAAAAAATAAACATAAGAAACAACACATTAAAAACAGTTACACAAAAGCACATTTGTGTGACTTTCCACCAAAACGTACATCAATTAGAACACATTTTACATTGCAAGTTAACACAAATGTGTGTCATCCCAAACATAGACATGCGGATGTGTTGAAAGTCACGCCTCGAATCAACCAATGCCCACATCCGCCCCGGCTTGCATTTCAACACACATTTGTCCTCTCTGATTGGTTGATGGAATAATCAATGGCGTTGGAATTGATTTAAGAATCAAATTATAGCCTCGTGGGTCAGCGGCCCAGCAGTAACCAACTCCTGCATTGTCTCTATATATATTGCAGCCTGTGCAGCATCTGCGGAGGCTCTGCCACAGACACAGCGGGCCTCCGGTCCAGCAGGGTGATTGATTAGGAAATACATGCTAGATCAGCTCCCCTCTGCACTACATGGAGCTGTATCGTTGGCCGTGGGCTCTGTTTGCAAAAGCCCATTTATCATGCCTCCCCGTCTCCGCTCAAACAGCGGGAGGGAAATGAACACTGGCCCGCAATTATGGAAGGACGGTGAAAATCCTATCCGACGTCTGACATTCATCCTGTGGCAGAGTGGTTCAATGTGTCCATCGGCAGCCTGTTGAAGTGTCTTTTAGCAAGGCACCGAACCCTTACCTGCTCACTAGGGATGGGACCATGTGCTTATCTCACGATACGATTCGATACGCGATATGAGGTTCACGATTCAATACAACCACGATACGATGTAATAAGTAAAAGTTCAATGACAAAGTCTGACGAAGTGCAGAGTTTATTTCTGAGCCACAAGTCTTTCTAGCGATGGCATTGGCTCGCTAGAATGTAAACAACAATTTTAAAATCCCATTACAAAGTGCAAATAATATAATGTCATGTTTCCTCTAATTTGGCACATTTGACGGATGTTTGTACTTGTACTTTTTGTACTTTCATCTTTGTAACTTTAAGAGAGGTTTGTGTTCTTTTGTTCTTTTGTTTCTGACATGGTGTTAGCCTTTTGGCATAAATGAAGAACTGAATATGTCATGTTTCCTCTAATTTGTCTCATTTTTGTCTAATATTTGTACTTGTACTTTTTGTACTTTCATCTTTGTAACTTTAAGAGAGGTCTATGTTCTTTTGTTTCTGACATGTTGTTAGGGGTGTGGCACTTGGACACTGACTATGGCAACTTCCACCCTTGGATTCATTATCCAATAGATTTGAAACCCTGTTCAACCAATTATCCAATGACAATTGTACACCTGGTCTTGGTTGACTATATATGTTGTTTGCCTCATGTCTTTGTCCACTTTGACTCTGATGAAGACACAGTAGTGTCGAAACATTAGTCTGTTTGCACAATTAAAGGCTGTGAATCAATCGGTGTGCTTCAGTCCCTTTTGTTTTCTGGAAGTTTGCTGTCCTCGAGCTGAGAAGCATCTGATTCAGCCACTTTTTCCTGGAAGATGCGCAGAGAACCCTGTTTCAACTGCAAATAATATAATTTAGATGAAGAGCTTGTGAAATTGTGATGGTCAAGCATCTCATTTGTGATTACTACAGCAGAGTAAAATGGAGCTAATATCGCAATTCATTTTTCTGCCCCACAATACGTATTGTCACATTTTTGTATTGCGATATATTGGATTTTCGTCCCATCCCTACTGTTCACTCACCATACACTGTTCTGGAGCATCAGCTAAATGCCTAAAATGTGAAAATCACCTGTATGCACGCTATATGCACTTACCCCAACACACACACGCCTGCACGCTCACAGACACTCAAATCGTTAAGTCGTAAGTTAACACACGCACACAAACTGCCCAGCACCCCCCCATCGCATGCTAGTTATTCAGTGCAGTGGAGACGCAGCTTTAAGGTTCACGCTCCAGAGCCTAGGTTAGACACCCACAGGCATGTTTCATGCCAGCCCCATGATTGGAATCATGCAATGTGCAAAAAGCCAGCATGGAGTTAACTTGATCTATATCGGTTGTTAATGGCCTTGTCATGCCATATCACGCAAAGGTCGCCCGGTGCACAGGTCCGCCTCCATCCTCTGCACCGGCTCACAGCCTCTGGACAGAACTGCACTTTACACTTCATTTCGTCTCCATTCAAACTGCCTAAGAATCCTAAAATGATGGCAGTTAGTGCGGTTAGTTCGATGGCGGGGACTTTTTGGAGTTATGAACCATGATGTTTTCATCTGCAGGAGTGCTGTGATCAATGGAAACTTCGCCGAGTGCCATTTTTCAGAGGCTGTCTGGGCCGGCGGAAAGTGGTCAAGCCCCTGTGAAATTGGGAGCAGGCAATCGAGTGCTGATCGGCTGGCCTGTCAGGTCTGCCAGGGTATACTGTAGATCCCACCAAGCCACAGCACTCCATACTCTGTGTCACTAATGTTGCTGGCAGGTCATGGGTCAGATAGTATTTGGAAATAGCTTTTTTTTTAGCCTACATACATGCCAGATGGTTTGTCACAGAGAAAAGTGAAAGTATTCAAAAGTCAGTTTAATATACTTTTCTGTCAGTGACAAGACTTACCAGATTTTGACCTGAATGAGTGGAATAGTAGACAGGAAGGATGAGGTCACAGCATGAGGATGGCATTGAAAGAAAGAAAGAAAGAAAGAAAGAAAGAATTTTGACAGAATTTGGGGAAACAAGGGTCAAACAAGATAACAAGCTACCAGCTTGTTGCTGATTGGCCCAGAGGGGGACTGCATCATTCGCGGGTGATGACATGTTTACTCTTGTTGCTTGTTTGCGGTGGCTTGTTTGTTGTTGTTGCTAGTGGTGATAGTGGATCATATTTAGTTGAAATCATCCCCGGGCTGGTACCTCGCACTCATCCTCACCTTGCCAGACAGACAAAAAAAAAAAAAAGGAGGAGAGGATTAAAGCTCAGTACCTCTGCCTGGGTGAGGGGGAGAGGGGAGGAAAACAATGCCGGGGCGTAAAAAAAAAAAAAACCAGTCGGTAAATCCTCCTCTAACCTTATTATAACCTCAAAGGAAAAAGGAAAATAACTGAGGCAGAAAGGGAAAATCCCCCCCAGCTCTCAGCCATGACATAGAGCTGATCACTCCTCATCAACAGTGTGTACCTTCAATTCCCCTGATTAAGCTTTTATCAGAGGACAAGCTGCCATGAGCCAAAACAGACAGGGGCTTCTCACTGCCTCTGGTCCGGCTCAGATACACCTGACTGATAGCTGGAGCCGATACTGGCCTTGTATTAAACATTGTATATGGGCTATGATGGATATATGATGCAGTTTGTTACATGCTTATTGTAGGATTGGTCAGTACTACACTGGTTGTCTCTGGGAAACCCTTAACCTGAACTGATTCTAATGCAACATTTCAATCAGATTCCACCTAAGTATGCCTGAATAGGTTTTATTAATACTAGTAGTAGTATTCCTGGGTTTCAATGGAGAGTTTTAGTGTCCCATGATGCTCTAAATGCAGTTTCAGAGGCTTTTCCACCCTGACGAGAATACAATTCAGGGCAATCACAGAATACTTGTGATTTTTTTTGCTATGAAAAATATCGAGTAACGACTCAAAATATCAGGTATCAGCTTCAATCCCAAAATATCGGTTTTGATACCAGCCTACAAAACTCAGTCGAACCCTGTTCATTACAACGTGACATGGATCTATAATGGAGCATCATGCAAACCCAATTGACCCTCTGTTGACCTCATTAGAGATTTGGTAGAGTAGTTTCTATATATACATTTTTTTTATTTTTTTATTTGTATCATTGTCGTATTACCTTCATTGTGCTGTAATTAACTATTGTAGCGCTGACAACCAAACAACCGCAACACCCCAGGACTTAATAAGCCAAGAATTAATAACCAATCAAGTCTAATTAGACAACTAACCACCAGAATTATCCAATTTTACTTTATTTGACTTTATTATGTGGTCACTTTCCACAGTGAATCCAAGGCAAAACATTGGTGACCACGGACTATAGAGCTGATGATTAACACTGCAACCACCAACATGTCTAACTGGTAGAGGAGCGCTGGTCCTCTGGGGGGGATACAGTAGACAGAGGGGGGGAAACCACCATATCTACAAGCATCCACAGATCAATGCCCCACAGTTAAACATACCATCAATCACTCAGACACACGGGACCCCAGGCACAGAGCCTTCCACCTACTCTGATCCATGACGATGAATAAACTATGACTCTTGGGATTACCCATCCCAATCCCAAAGTGTCGTGTTTTTAATGGCGCGGCTCCTTACGACTCCCTCTCTTGTTTATATAGATCTGGCACATGTGCAATGCAGTGTTGCAGCGTTCGGAAAGGAATATGAGGAGAGTGCTATTTAGTATTGGGTGAGTGGTAAGGATGTGATGGTGTCTGTTGTAGTGTTGGAGAGCAGCACCATCTTGAGGTGGCTCAGGCACAAGCAAGTGATGCAGAGCAACTAGCCTGTAAAGTTGCACCATGCAGTGCTTTTTATGGTAAATAAATCTGTAATTACTGTACTGTGTAATGGCTGCGGATTATTCACATATTTTTCAAATGATTCACATGCAAATGTTGTAGCATAGCAGAAATTAAGGCACTTTTGATAAAAATTCAAAAATATAAATTAATTTGTTTATATAATTTTTTAAATAATATGTGTGTTCCCTGACAACTATTGAAACAAATATCCTCAGATGTATTATTTGTTTGTGGAGGACTAGTTAAGATTTGTTATTTGTTTGTTTGTTTATTTACTTACCTTTATTTACCTATTTTTTTTGTATTTTATGTCATGTCATGTCATGTTATGTTATGTTATGTTATGTTATGTTATGTTATGTTATGTTATGTTATGTTATGTTATGCCATGTTATGCCATGTTATGTTATGTTATGTTATGTTATGTTATGTTATGTTATGTTATGTTATGTTATGTTATGTTATGTTATGTTATGTTACCACAATAAATGAGTACATAAGAATTACTGTTTTTGGAAATGGTTTCACTTGCTCTAGTGTTATCTCCCCAAACTACAGTATATGCAGTTCTGTACCAAATCATGAATACAAAACCCTTATCAGAAGAGGGTCCAGAATGGAACAATATCTTATCAAGTGGGCTCCTTTGACAAGAGGAAAAGCTTTGTTTTATGGAGAACTGCGTGCAGTGCTGTGTGGATATGAGCCGGTAAAGCATTCCTCCTCAGACGGAACGGAAACGAGCTGAGGAAGACGACAGTTAAGCAGGGGAAATATATCAGGGTTCACCCCTCCACACCTCATTTGATAGCATTTCAACCCCGACCGCTGCCATTCCTATCCAGAAACCGCATGCTGGCAATCAGGACTGTTTCCATTTAAGAACAAGCTTCCAAGAGGAAAAAAAAACCCCCCAAAAAAACCTAATCTCGGTTTGGGGAAACAAAATGAAGCACACCGTGAACACATATGGCTGTCACCTCTTTGTGGAGTCGGCATGGGTGGGTGGGGGGGGGGGGCGCCAGTCGTGCGCTAGTCGTGCCCACAGGGATGGAGCGCTGCCAGGGGAGCTGCGTGTTTGTCTTGGCATCCCGGCGTGGAAGGAATCAAGAATCAAGGAACCTTCCTGTGCTTCCAAGCGAGGGATCGAATATCAGTGTAAATGTCCAACAGCATCTCACCTCCCACCCTCCCCCCCCCCGGCCCCCCACCTCCTGGCCCGAGTGGAGGAGGAGAGGCTAGTATCCAGGGAGGAGACATGGGGTCAAGTAGTGTGGGAAGATCATTTCAACGTTTGTTTTAAGCTACTTGGAGCCCCGGTTTGGTGGGGTTTACCACATTAGGGGCGTTTCACATGGCGCCAGATCAGTTGTCAGTCAGGAAAGCATCCTAAATTGATTTTGAAATGGTCTGAACTTAGTCTGGCACTACTGTATTTTTCCATGTGGGAAGCCCTCCCCATCTGGTGGTGCAAGCAAATTAAAGCAATAATCCGTGACATTTTCATGGAGATAAATGTTTGTTTTGCTACTTTCCATCGCTTATTGAAATAGTAATTCAACCTGTACCCAGTTCATGAAAGCTCTTACATTTGCTGTTCTAAACACCCGGTGTCTGGTAGGTCCGGCAGCAAAAAAAACCTCTGGTGCAGCTGATGTGTCTTATGTTTCTGGTTTGTTTGGAATAACTGGAAGAAGAAGAACTGGGTAGTTAGCCTGAGCAGTGATAGCCACCATGGCTGAACAGGCAAAGAAAAGAGAAACTCAAACTGCATCAACAGAAAATCCAAGGAAGAAGACGTCACAGTACTGGACACACTGTTTGATTGACAGGTGATGGGAAGAGCAGTGCAGAAACACACCAAGGAACACTAAGCACCAAAGATGTCGACAAAATTTTAAACACAAAGAACTTGAGGATTATCATTTAAAAACAAATGCTAAGAATTACTTTTTAACCAAGGTTTTCCTGGTACTGGTGCCCTTTCCTTCTTACCTTCCTCCTGAAATATCCTATAGATCTTTGGAAAGTGAAAGTTATTGTGTTTTAATCATAATGTTGCACAGGGTCGGTCACATTTCTTCAGTCCTTCCTCTGATCACTATGAGCATTCTACTAAAGCAGGGGAAGATTTTGTCCCAAGAAACCCCATCTGAGAGTCATTTTGTTGACATATGAAAAGATTTATAACTTTGTAATTAATAATTGTACTGGCGCTTTAATGTTTGGCGCTTTAAAGTTATTTCCGTAACAGCACATGCTTTCCTCACAAAAAACATTTTTGTTATTTATTTGTTTGCTCGTTTGTTTATATATTTCTGTTTGTTATGTGTCTGTTATTTAATTTCATTAATTTTATTTTATTAATGTATTTTTATTCTATTTTACTCTTTATTTCTCACATTTGCATTCTGCTATGTACTGCTAGAAAAGAGAAGGGGAGGGAACCCATGATCACAATAGACAATCTGTCATTTTTCATTTAGTGTTAATGTCAACTGAGTGAAAAAATAATGAAATTGAACCATTCCTCATTTTGCTGGAACTCTGCAACTCTCAAGGACCTGTAACCCTAATTATACACTAACCATGCCCTGTTGAGCTGATTTAGTGTTTTTTTTAATGACATTGGCCCTCATGTAGCACTAGAGGGAGCCCACTGCCAGACCCACAGACCAGACTGAAACTAAAAATCCCTGTACTACTTCAAAGACATTTGTGTACATCATCTTTCATTATCTTATAACCTATGAATATCATGTTTGGGTTTAGACATGTTTGGGATTAACTCTGGTAACACTCTGTATGGCTGCCGTATCTATAGTGCCTTATAATGTGGCTCACAAGGAGTTAAAAGATATAAGATGTTTGTACTTATAATTCATTATAAGTTATACCTATCATGTTTTATGAGTGCTGATATAATGCATGAGTAAACGTTGCGTTCTTATAAAGCAGTATGAGTGCATGACAATCAGTGATGTAGTGGTACATTAAATTGATTATTGATTATTGATTATTTTGTGATGTATTGTGTCCTCCATATCTATTCATGGCCACCTGAAAGCAGTGAGGTTTTTGTCCGCCCCCGTCTGGTTGAATACCTCCTCTGTTCCGTCACTGCTCTCTCTCTCTGTGTGTGTGTGTGTGTGTGTGTGTGTGTGTGTGTGGGTGGGTGGGATGTGTAGCGATGGATGTCATTCGCCGATAAGATCAAGGTTCCTCCCTGATCACAGCTACAGAAACACAAACACAGTCTGGATAACCTGCGATGAAAGTTTGTTTTCTTTGCACGTTTTGAATCCCGTTTTTTTTTTTACAAATGAATTCTTCATTTAAAGGCACTAAGTGAGTTCCTCCTGCTATTGAAGGGGTGGGGGGTGGGGGTGGGGGTTGGGGTGTCACCCTACCCTAAAGAGCTGCTAATAGCCTGGCTTTCAACAGAGAGTTTTGTTTCAGAGGCTTTTCCAGGGAAAACACTGAATACTTGTCATTTTTTGGCATGGAAAATTGTCAAATGGTCAAATATCGGTGCAAAACACTGCCTATTGTCCGCTCCAATACAAAAACACCGGTATCGGTATCAGCCTTCAGAAACCCATCTCGGTGGAACCCTGCTCCGTAATGTTTTCGCTGACACAGCTGATCTATGACCTGATACTGTTGCCCTAACAGAAACACCATGTCGTTCATTATGCGCCCTGCAGGCCTGGACAAATAACAGTTCAATCTCCCATTCAGGGCCAGTGAAATACGAGCCGGCCTTTTCTCCAGACTCATTCTTCAGATTATCCCGCTGTCCACGGCTGGCACAGGCATTCCTCTATTTCTACTGTAACCGAGCTAATAATGGCTGTCACAGCACAAGGTATGCATTATATTACCAAGCTAGGAACTGGATCTTTGTGTTTTTTTTAGTGGTTGGGATGCTGAAATGCTCTCTGAACTGAATATGTCGCTCATAAAAGAACCCAACTCAGTGCAGATTTACACGTTTCTGAACATATTGATGCTTCCTTCAATCATTCAACATTTTCTCATCTGAAGTGTGTACGTACTTTGGCCTGCGATGCTGGAACCAAGGGGAAAAAATGGCAAGCAGTTGGACAGGGTTGGGGACAATTCTCTTTCAGTTCAATCAATCAGACAGGATTTTTCTTCAAAATGAAAGCCTTTATTATGTGAATGGCAGCTTCAGTCCCAGACAGGTATTCCAGAACTGGGGTAGACCATGAAAGTTCTTGAAATGATCACGAACTCTCAAACGCGATTGTTGTGGACACGAATTACATCTAGATTACGTTTAAGGTTTAACTGACAATAGCACAGATTGGACATGCCATTTTCACCTGTTCATCATGTGAAAAGGTTAGTTAATGGTTAAGGTTAGGCAAGTTAAACAACTCTCGCTCTGCATGCATGGAGCACATATTTGCATTTTAGAACAGGGGACCATTTCGCGAAATTTCAGGAGAACCAGGCTCAGACGTACTCATAGCCCTGCCTCTCTACATGCATCTGGACACTCACCATCCACATTATAAGGTACACCTAGCTAGTACCAGGTACGACCTCATTTTGGCCCCCCAGAACAGCCTGAATTCTTCAGGTCTTCATGGATCCAACAAGGTGCTGGAAAAGTTCCTCAGGGATCTCGCTCCATGCCGACTCACTCGGTTCCTGCAGATTCTTTTTTTGGTGGCACACTCATGCCGCGAGCATCCTGTTCCACCTCATCACAAAGCGGCTCTATTTCAGTGGTTTTCACTCGTCATACCATCGTGACCCGAGAGCCTGCTGGTTTTTATTCCAAGCGAACACTGCAGCAGCTGATTCCTCTGATGAGTTCCTCCTCTGTGGTTGAAGGTGTGCTAATCAGGGAAATCAGTGTTTGGCAGGAATGAAAACCCGCAGACTCTTGGGTCTCGATGGCACACGATTGAAAACCACCGCTCATACTGGGTTGAGATCTGGAGACTGTGCAGACTGTGTGGATTAGACTAAATTCACTGTCATGTTCCTGGAACCACAGAGAGACGATGGAGCTGCTGGAAGTTTCCGTTTGACGAAGGCCAGACTGTGGCCGTGAAGGGATGCACCCAGTCACCAACTATGTTTAGTTCCAATGATGCTCCATTGGTACTAAAAGGATGTGATTTGTACCAAGAAAACATTACACACCAGCAGCAGCCTGGACCTTTGACACCAGGCAGGATGGATCCATGCTGTTTATCGTTGTCATGGGAAAACCCTGTAAATTCAATTTGGGTGGTTTTCATGTTTTAATTTCAGTTCAAGGATTATGCATTTCTATGGTTTGAGAAAATTCTACAACCCTTGGTCTTCTGAAACCCTTTCAAAACCAGTTGGAACTATTGAAAACTCACAAATGCAAGGTGGTCAAGCTGAAACAAGGCTGTTTTTCTTAGGTCCTGAAAAGTTGACTTTTTGGAGGTTTTCACTTGACAGTGATGTTATGCCAAATTCAGTCTGTTGCACCAGAAACCAGGAATCAGGAGCAGGTATGGGGGTTTAGTGTCTTGCTCAAGGACACTTTGATAGGACACACTGGCTGTTGCAGGAATCGAACCTGTGAACTTATGGTTACGGGACGGTCTATATGACTATATGACTGCTAGGCCACCCTGTAAATAGAGGAGGAACTGTCGAAAAACAGTCCGCGAGGCTGATCTGCCACTTCAGTTGTCAGTTGTGTGTGTATACTCGTGTCTATGTGTGAGCACCCACACACGAGAAAAAGGCCTCCGGGGATTATTTTTTCTTAAATGTGCTATATAAACAGACAGTGCTGGAAAAATCCTCCCACTGAAATATCATTCTGACATCAAATTTATGAGTGTTTTCATAGCAGCTTGTGATTTCTAGTTTATTTAATCAGAGCAAACACACAGCCCCAAATCATCAGACATGCTACGAACAAACCACTTTCGAAGGCTCTGCCCAGACTTGATATTCTCATCACAGAGCGCCGATGGGCCTCGGGTCGGCTTTCATGAGCTTTGACTTGGCAATAACTTGCAGTGTAAACTGCCACAGTGAGCAAACATTGACAAAATGAAAAGAATATACAATTTTCTCCGTCACCACTTGAAGATATGACAGCAATTCTTTGTGAAATAGTGTTTTGACAAGAATAATGACAGAAAAGATTCAGATTCATTTTCTCTACTGAATCTGTAGCACATGAAGAGTTTGGTGCTGAAATATTATATGACTGTGAAAATGAAATGAATTCTGGTGCATTTAATGCATAATAACTAACCTAGGTCTTTGGTTAGCAAATTGGCAACAGTTTCACAGACTGCTTCTGTGAAAATATATTATATAGAAATGTTGAACAATATTCTTCAGGTAATGATTTTTCAGTTTTTTCTTTTTTATTTATGTATATAGTGTTTTGGAATAGAACCGTTCATATAGCCAGCTAAAACAACCGTTTACGTCATGCTAGTTAAGTGACCGTTTTCATTTCCTGTCACACACAGTAAACACTCCATTACCCTGCGTTATGTTTATGGCTTATTTCAACTAACTGTAATCTTTCACCTCCTGGTCTCGTCTGGTTTTGCAGGATGGAGTTGGTTTGGCGTGAGGGGAAACACAGTGTCACATTGTACCTTACAAGCAGGTTTGAGACAGTTACTTTCAAAACTAATCTAAAATTGTAATCTGCAATGTAAGACCTTGGAATAACCAAACTCAGTAATGTAGTTTGATTACTTTCAGTTACATTTGGATTTACTTTGCCATTATCAACCATAATTTGCAAAACTGTCAGCCTCTATAAACATTCTCACTATCTTCTTCCTTTCAAACATGCCAATAATCCCAATTTTTTTCAGATAGCTGAGTTTTTCACAGTGACTAATGGATTACAGTGTTTGTAATCAGACTACCGTATACCATTACATGTAATTTGTCTCTCCTTGATCCTGCTTATTGGTGCGTGGGTCTTCAACACACAGAAAAACAGACAATACAGTGGTGAGACATGGTGAGATAAGTGAATTGTTACCAGAGGGTTCCTAGTTGCAATCCTGGCTGGGAATATCTGGGTCCCCCACCCTGATACTGAATGACTCAAATTCTCCCTTCTCCCAGAATCTACGAGGTGCCAGCAAGACAAGACACCTCACTCACAGCTGCTCCATTAGAAGCCTGTGTTTGTGTTGCACTGGGCAGCTCCTAGGTTTGCAAATCTATAAATGAATGCGTGTGAACTTGGGTGTTGCTAAAAAAGAGAACGTGTACAAACATATCCTGGTAAATAAAGGCTGAAACATGCAAATGACACAGAGGTTAAAAATGTCAAGATGCGCTGCATGGTGCGGTTTAGTTCATTCAGCTTTTTAAACTGACTTTTTGCGGACATCATTTTGGTGCAGCTTCAACCACTTCCTACCTATGGAAAGTCACATGCATTCCTGATTACAGCTCCTGAATCTGCATTCTTTATCATTTTCTAAATGGAGCGGTGCCAGGAAAAGTAAATATGTAATGTGCGCTCATTTCAGGTGGAAAAAACTCATAAAGCTGTCCTCTTTTTTTGCATAAATATAACATGATGACATAATAAGTAGGCGGCCGCGGTTCAAAGCCGCCTCCTCGATTGAGGTGGAAAGGTGACTTGGAGACTAATCACTACTGTGCTGAGGTTGCTGCAGATGTGAAGACACTGAGGACATGATGGAAGTGATATGGGAGAAACATGGTACAAGTGTGGAGGGGGACTGATTATTATAGATAAGCAACTGACCGTCACAGTATTTAGAGTGGTATCAATATTTTGTCTCCATGTTTGTTGCTCAGCGCTCATTGCTGTGGTGTTTCTGCGCTGCACTTCCCACAGATCACCTGTCAATCAAACAGTGTGGGCGGGACTGTGACGTCTTTCTCCTTGGATTTTCTGTTGATGCAGTTTGAGTTTCTCTTTTCTCTGTCTCTTCAGCCATGGTGGCTATCACTGCTCATACTAACTACCCAGTTCTTCTTCTGGTTATTGTACACAAACTGGAAAATAAAACTTTCATGAACTGGATATAAGTTGGATCACTATTGTGCTATATCAGTCAAATAGAGAGTTGCAAAATGGACATTTATTTAAATATCGCAGATTATTACTTTATTACGGTTTGATGCAAGCCGCCCACTCATAACCAGCGATTTAGTGGTAAATAAAACGGTAAGTAAACTATAAACTATAATCTCAAATCAGTCAGCACCAATATAAAAACCTTAAAAAGACCCCATCCTCATATAACGTGAATCATTTTGACGCTCCTTACTATGAACTCAGATCATAAAGATTCATGTCAGGATAGAGAAGTGGAGGTAAACTCTACGATGATAACTGCATCCTGGTTCTAACTAACACAAAGCAACAGCTGCTTGTGGTTTCTCTATTGGAGATCAGTTTATGAAATTTACTTAAAATTGTTTGGCACGGGGAGGCCGAGACGCCAGCGACTGAACTTTCGGCATGATGTCATGACGGGTTTGGCTGACTCCGAGCCGCCGAGCTTTCCTCGTGCGTCACGCTAATGCACTCTGACACAGCTGAGGAGTTTATCGTAAATGTGCCTTGTGAGAGTGTGTGTGTGTGTGTGTGTGTGTGTGTGTGTGTGTGTGTCATACAAACAGGGATTGCAGAGGAGGATAAACCCGGCCCCGACGCAGATTACCCGCAGTTTTATTTGCGGAATCGAGTTTACCACCTTTTTTTAGGCCGACATAAATCTTTATTGCAGAAGTTGATAGTACACATCGCTGTAAGTACTAGCAGACTGATGGAAGTTATATAAGAATAGGGTATTTTAAGGAGAAATAACTAGGTTTTTGCTTCTATTGGTGGTTGTTTGCCTTATGATGATCAGCAGCTGGAGGTGATAGTTTGTATTTGCCACTGCATCATCAATACTTTACATCAGTGGTTCTCAACGTGGGGTCCGGGGACCACCAGGGGTCCTTATGGGGTTCCAGGGGGTCCCCAGCAAACTGATGAATAGTTAAACTTCAGCATTATTTCATTTACAAGAAGTTAACACAATTACAGAATGTAGAAGAATGACTGTTTTGATCATAGTTTCTCTGTTATCTCTCTACCTACAATACAGATAGTCTGGAATGGAGTCATGGAATTCTGGACAAAATCATATCATGGGTTTGAGAGACAAAATCTCATCAAATGGGGGGTCCGTGGCCCTAATGTGGTCTAAATTAGGGGTCCTTGATATGAAAAAGGTTGAGAATCACTGCTTTACATCACAAGCCAATGAGAAACATCTCCAGTATCATTTGTCATAAATTTCACAGGCTACAATGTCTAATGCCTGGAAAAGGTGTCTAATAATAGTTATTCATTCTCATTAGGAATCATCCAATCATTGGGTGTAATCATGCAACCAGATGTTCTATCTGTGGTAGCACATGATCCCACAAGTAAAAAATTGTTTTAATCAGGTCTCTAAAGTCAACTCACCTGGTCCCATGGCAGCGAAAAACTGCAAATTGCCCTCTTTCTCGCTGTGGTTATTTTTAACAGGGTCTCCACGCTTTTTAATGACCAATCATAAATCCTCGTGTTTTCGTCAAATATTTTTACAACCCGCGGCTGGTCGCACTGGTGACTGATATACACAGAAGTGCTCCCAAAAGCGGCACGGGCACGTTGACATTGGCATCGCAAACCCTTTACCCAGAGGCCAGTGTTTGCTCACATCCCCGCCCCGAAGAGGATAAGACCCAGTGAGAGATTTTTTTAAAAGGAAGAGCTTTAGCTGCTTGCTGAAAGCTACAAATTCAATTCTGAATGAATGAAGAATTTCCCACTGCTGAATGTAACTGTGATTTTTTTTTCTGCACTAAGAAAGCTAATCCCTCACTTGCCAAAAGCCAAATTTAATCATCATCTTTAATTGATATGACAGGAAATGCATTCGCCAACCGATCTGTGTTTACCGCAAATATTTCCTCACCTGTAAATTATAGAAAGAAAAATAGGAATCTTTCATTCACTGCAGGAGTCATTTCAGGGATCCGATCCAGGACTGGAGGAATATAGTTACTGGAACAGCAAACCTACAATGACATCACCCTCTTAAAACTAATGGCTATTATTCAAAAACATATGGCCGACGGCCACATGTGTAGTCCATCCCACAGCTCTCCCCCTACTCCCTTGTGGGCTTGTGCGAAAAAAGAAAACAATTGTTTCTGTGTTTTACTCTCCTTTCAGGTTATCCCACTTTCCCCCTGGATTTCAATGGCTGTTATAGTCATAATCTCACGCTGTGAGCGGCATTGAAAAACTAGTGAGAGGCAAACAGCCTGAGGTTCTGGGCGGTTAACAGCCAGAAGATTGATATGACTAATCTGCCAAATTGACTGTGATCCCAGAATTCCAGAGGAACCTGGCCTCAAACACAGTGTGTCAACCCATCCCTCTTCCTGAATCCTGCAGACAGGCCAGATGTATTAATGGTTTGCTCTCTAGCTCCAGGTCAGCAAAGCTGCCAAACACACTTCTGTGTTTGAATGACTTTGTAAATTTACACAGTCACACTCTCAGGTGAAGCTGTCAGCCTATAGTTAGACCAACACTGTCAAACTCTTTTAAAACAACATTACTCCAAAGCCTAAGCAGAAAGCATTTAAGCTCTCGGAAATGAGATCCAATCCAAACTGTATTGAACAGGATGTGTTTCATATTCATAACTACAGAGGAAATTATTTTAATGATATATTCTAAATTTGATTTGTCTATACATGTTTCTGCTTTATGACTGTGCGTATTATGCATGGCTGGGCTGCCTAGAAAAAAACCCCCAATATGACCTTTTTATGTTGTTGGCTACTGATGGTGCGCCATAAAACAGAGAATACAGCTATACCATTAAATACAAAGGATGTTTTTTTACAGCAGTTAGGGGAACGGCTGCGCCTTTGAAGGCACGTACATGGATTAAGAACAGAGAACTGCCTCACTTTTTAAAACCTCAAGGCTCAGCCATGGTTCAAAGATCCATAAAACAAAACATTTGGACCTGGTGAAAAAAAAAAGAAGGAAAGTCTTCTGTTACGATCAGCCCATTTGCTGCCAGATATTTGCGCTATAAGTCTAAATAACACTTTATTGTTTCCTCCTGTTAATGTGTGGACGTGGAGTTGCATCTTAAACCAATAGACAGCGGTGTCAAAAGTTGCCCAGCTGCGAGGTCTTTGAAAAGCGTAGGGGAGGACGGGGTAAGTAGAGCCAGTGGGTAAGATGAACGTTTGAGGCTTTATTACTTTATTATACATTAATTTAAGGCTGCAGATGGTACATTATGAGCTCATAAACTTACATGACTGTGGGCCTGATTGGCTATGTGAAGCAGTTTTTCAAAATGTGTGGGGTAAAAAGTGCCACTAGTCCTGAGGCAAACACCAACTTTTTTTAATGGGTTATACTTTTAAAACTGTATTAGCGACAGAAAATGTTATAATTTCCATGGATGCCGAACAACGTTAACTATACATAACAATTATTGTTTGAAATAAATACACATGTATTTTGAAATACTAGTGCAAAATGTAAAAAGTGGCCCCATTTTCCCCCTTTTTCCCCTAATTAAAGAATTGTACTTTTTCATCAGGTCAAAATTCAAGCAGAAACACATTGACACAAGCTCTGCTGCACATATAATTGTCAGTAGATAAGAGCAATCCATCCCATAAGACTTTCCAGTTGTTGAACTCAGCGGCATATTAGCGCCAGTGTGTGGCAGCAATATGGGACGGATAGTAGAACACTTTCCAAGTCTCTTGACGTGGAACAAATCAAAATAGTATTTCATCAGTTTTGTCAATTTGCGGTTCTCAGTGAAACGACGAATCCAACAGGATGTTTTTTACATATCGTCTCTTAATAGGACAAAGCTGCATCCTGGCCCTGGGTTTCTGGGGCTCTTTTGAAGACAGCTGAAGTAATGATTAGAAAGCAACGTCCACATCTGAGATATATTTTCCAATACCGAAGCCTGTTACTGGAACCAGATGGGCGAGACGCTGGTCCGTTTGATACTTCCTGGTTTTTTTAACAAGCCTTTTTATTGACAGGATCGGCGCGGCGTTTTATTGTTTTGTTGTTTCTCCGCGTTGTGGGGACATGATCGATTTCAACACGGGGGGAGATATTTGCCTTTAAACGTTCAAAATGCGTTATACCCAAAGTGATGGTGGTGTGGAATGTGAAATAGAAGCTGGCCAACAATCCGCTGCCCTTGTCAGCCTTGTTTTGATATCTCTATTGGATTCCGTGCACATTTGCGTGTTATTGTTGATGCATCAGATGAAATGGCATGGGAAAATCACGGCTGTTCGGCATGGAAACCGTATCCATCAGCGCGGGGCTTTGTGGAAAACAAATCTTTTGAATTTGACAGGTGATTAGACAGCGTTGCACTTTGGTTAAGAAAGCATTAAACTTCACTATCAGCACGAGCTGTTAATGATGTATATCTCAGGATTAGCATTTTACACACAGCATACCGAGGCGGCAACCGCCCGTGAAAACCGCAACGAAACCTCCAGAAGACGTCAAGGCGAGAATCCGGATTGTTTGAAGAGCACGGTCGGAGCGGAGGGAATCATAACACGCATGCGAGACAGATCCTTTCTCTCCAAAAAAAGCGTGAAAGTGTTAGTTTGGCTCAACCTGGGGGAAATATCGCCGTCTGTTTGACATGATTGTCAAAGCGCGCGCCGACTGTATTGGCAGCGCACGCCCCGCTTTGTTTTTACAGGACCAGACGATACGCACACATCACAAGCAAAGCGTGAAATGAAGGTTTACAGAGTGATAAGAGATCGCAAGGTCTTTCCAAGGCAGTTCTGAGATGCCAAACTACAATAGGACAATCAAGGCCTTATTTAAGCAAGATTATACTCTAATACCGCCTGTTTGCAAAGGATATATGAGGCTTTTCCGCATGGTGTCCATTTAAAAGCATGGGTCTATAATCAATCAATCATTATATTTCATGTCGTTTTTGAACCAGGCTGTATAAAAGTCTGCACAAAGATACATTATTGTTTTATGCAGAGGCATTTTTGTAGCATATTGCTGTCTTCACTTATCACAGTGGAGGATAATATCCATTTAGGCTACTGTTGGTGTTTTGCTGGCGCTTCACCAATAATGTCTCAGTAACAGCAATCTGTAATACTGGAGGCTGTGCAGGCAAATGAATGGAGCATCCATAATGTTCTTTTATGAAATGGAAACATGAAAAATACATATAAATCCATAAAAGAAAACAAAATGATATTCCAGACGCCATTTCTTTTTTTTCCATATTTATGTAAAATTTGTATGTACATGTAATAGGCAGCAAATGCACTGCTGACATTCAAATCATGACACAAAATAGTGCTAAAATGGACCAGCAACACAGAGCAAAACAATCCAAAACACAGATTTGGCATTTTTTTGCACTCAGACAATTTTTGCACTTTTAATAATGTGAGACTACAAGCCGGTTTTAGAAGACGGAAAGAACACCATTACTGACGGATAGTGATTACTGCAGCTATGTAAAAAAACAAAAGTAAAAAAAAAAAAAAATATTTGGCCAAATGTCAGCTGACAAGATACATGACAAGAAATCAGACTATTCTGCACCAGAATCAGATATTAGTTCTGGTACAACTAATCATTGTTTTGTTCTGGACTGTAGTTGTTATATTGTTAATACATATTATAGCATTACATATTGTAAAGAGCAGGCCATAACTGATGTGTATCATAGAGTAGGTTTACGGACTCTGATAAGCAGTTTGTGGATGTGTATTGGTAGTTATGATTTTGTCGTGAAGTAAAAAAAAAAAAAAAGAAGTATGTAAAAATAAAGTCATTGGAGTGAGGCAATTGGAAATGAAATGATCAAAATTAGCGGTAGTGCAGTCATTAATTTGACAAAACAATCAGGTCGCGGCAGCACTCTATCATACTAGTGTCAATAAGTTATTCAACAACTACCCTATCTGAAGCTGCTCTCTACAGTGTGGCTTTTAAAGCTAAAAAACAAAAATACCAGCAATTGTCAATTCTGTAGTCTAATCACTGATTCTATGATCTATTATTATATGATCAGAGCGAGAGGAACTTCAGCGGTTTCAGCGAAACCCGCCGACCTGTCTCGGATGTCTTTGCAGCACACTGGAAGTGTGTAACACGAGTATCTACATACATATAGTGGAAATGATTTCAGTGAGGAAGGGCTTTTACTACAATGTCCTTTTTCTTAACCAAACCAAAAAAAAAAAGAAAAAAAAAAAGGCAACCCAACCCTATAAACTGCGGCGTCACCGATCGCCACGTTCAACTAGAAATGGACAAACGGAGATTTCAAAGTATATCGGTAAAATATACAAAGATATATAGATATATAAACAGAACAATAGAAAGCAAAAGGTTTTGGGTTTTTATGGTTGTGCAAGTTCATATGTAGGATGAGATGCAAACAAAGGCGGGGGGGTGGGGGTGGGGGTCATATTATTTGAAGACGTTCTCGAAAGCGGGACACTTGTAGGTCTTGAGTTTCTTGATGGCCTTTTTGAACTCTTTGCTGGCCTTGTCCCACTTGTGGATGCCTGTGAGGAGGTACTGCTTATCCACCTTCCTGCCCATGATTAGATACTGGTTGCCCAGGTTGTCCAGCTGCTGGCAGGGGCAGTCCGCGCCGTTCTTCAAGTACAACACCAGCTTCCTCAAGTCCTTCTTCGTCAGGCTCCCCGTCTTCAGCATCTTCTTCTTCTTCTGCAGGATCACCTTGCGGTCCACGTTTTCCCGCTTCACCTCCTTGATTTTGGCCTTGAAAGCTGCAGTCGGAGGAAAGGGGGAAAAGGGGTTAAAAAAAACACACAAGTTTCTCGACATTACCTCATGCCTAGCGGTGCGTGGCGTCTCGTACAAAACGGTTGGTCTAAGGCCATCGCCTGCCGCTAAGGAGTGCTGGTTAATATTTCATGAGTACAAAAATGCCAGTCATGCACTGTAATCCCTCTGTGTAGCATGCTAGCAAAATGACAGAAAGGTCAGGTTGCTAAAGGGTATCAGTGGCAAATCAGCACCATCTCTTCAGGGAGGAGAAAGTATGGTAATGTAATTCTGTAAGGGATTGCGGGGGGAGAGGGATTATAAAGAAAAATCTTCCTGTCATGGGCATGACTAGTGAAAGTGTACGGGTATGGGAAAACAATCCATCTAGATTCTCATTTTACTGGAACGTTTTTTTTGTTTTTTTTTAACTTTTGTTCATTCTGAGCATGCACACATTCACACGTGGGAGCTGCCCAGTACAACAAAGTGTTTTCCTGCTGGGTACTAAGCAGAGCCACTGGAGTGACTGGGGGTTAAGTGTCTTGCTCATGGCAACCTTGGTGATAGTTGTGTGAGAGAAGGGAGAGCTTCATTTATTCACTGATTTAAACCAGCAACCTTCCAATCCCAACTCTCTGACCTTCCTAGACTCCAACCACCCCATTTATTTCAGTGAACACACCTAGCATACACTATGTTGAGTGATAGTTGGCGACAAGCATTATGCAAAGTAAGAAGACTGACCTTTTAGTAGGCCTAATAAAAAGTTGTTGATTCCTAAATTAAAAAAAATGAAATATCATTAACTCAACATAGCTGATCATATAGCCAGGATTAGTTTTGGAACTATTTCATGTGAGCAACCATGTATTCATCCGCTGTGCAGTGATTTATTTTTATTTTTAGCTGCACAGCTAGTCTCCCATCGCCCTATGGAAACAGGTAAAGTAGTTCCCGGTAGTTAAAACAGTTATTTTTATATCATATTTTATGTATATTTTACCAAATTCCTGCACAAAACTGCCAGGCCCCAGATTAGACCTACTTACCATTTAGCTTTAGTGTTGTTACAAGTTCTCATTTTCTCATTTTTGAAATAATGCTAGTGGCTTACTATCACTCAACATAGTGTATGCTAAAGTGTTAGCATGGAGCCTACTATCACTCAACATCACTCAACAACAGAACCACAAATGGCACAAATACAAATAAAATGTATTTGCAAATATTTCTGTAAAGAATGTTCTAATAACATATATGGCCTTTGTTCCTCACGTTGGAAAATGACCAAATGGCTTGTTCCTCTGAATAGCCTCCCTTTTCATTAGCTTTGATCACTAAACCCACCCAACCTGGATGAAAACATCAGCTAATTCTCTTGCTTATGCTCTGCTGTATAGAGACAGATGACTTGAGAGAAATTCATTGTGCCACTGTTGACTGAAAACATATTAGTGGCTCTCAACATGAGGCACTGACTGCAACATCGCAAATCTCTTCCTGACAAATATCTGGATTAGGGAAGCAGATGTATCAGGAAACTGGTATCAGGAAAATACCTAAATATAATCGGATATCTGTATCAGAGAACTTTCCTGATGTTGATTTTCTGCCTTTTCCACACATCGTCTAATGAAGAATAACAGATTGTCCATTATTTTGTCCATTGACCTGAAAGTAATAGTCTAGGTCTATACTGTTCAATAAAACTAACGTATCTGACTGGTATTCAGTATCAGTGCATGCTGAAAATGTTAGCATCAGAATCCGCATTGGCAGTGCAAAACCGCCATCGGTATGCACCACTAGTCTGGATAACACCCTCTTTTTTTGGCTTCTCCCTCTTTCTGAATCTCCTGCTGTTTTTTCGCTTTACCCTAATATGCCTGATCTTTCACTAAACTCTATTTAACCTTCTAATCTCTCTGTTTCCTCCAGTTCCCCTTTGGAAACCGAGCACGAGTCAGCCTCTGGTGGTCCAAAGCTCCGTATGCCTCCTCCACACATATCGCGCCGCCTCATTTTCCACTGACAGTGATGTGTGCGCAGCGGCGGTGACCTTGTGACACGGTAACATGAGAAAAACGTGGCACGCTATGTCAAATCTAATTCACTGAGCTCTTGTCAAGATAAAGCACTGAGTCGCGTCGGAGATAAAGCCTTGTGACCCCGCGGCGCGGGGAACACCCTCATGGCTGAACATGAATTCTGCTCTCATTGCAAGGGAGATCTGAGCTGATAAACCAGAACTTTCGCCTGATATTCCTCATCGTTTTCAAGAATCCACACAGCCAGAGGGTAGACACAAAATCCCTGCTGACTCACTTTGAGCACATTCATGCTGTTTGGCACCGGACCCGCTGGAAACCTGAATGGCCACTTCAAGAAACTGCTCTAGGTTTCATCTCTTCCATCGCCTTCGAATCTTCCCAGTGCTAATTAAAGTGTTAGAAAGGAACAGTCCTGTTTTTTCCCAGTATTAACAGTGCACATGGTTGGGATTAGGACTTTTATCCTCTGTCTTCAGTCTCTGAAACGGTCTCTGTGAGGAGGCTTAGTGTTCAGTGAAATCAAAATGGGCAGCGTTCATAATTAGTGAGTCATAAAAGAGAGGGTCTAGCCCACCCCTGAAAGGACTTCATCTTGATAAATCCTCCATCCTCATAATCCTTTGACTGCATTGAACTTTCTTTGCACCTCGTGTTGCTTAATCTCCTCCACCAGAGTGTACAGTAACCAGTAACGCCAAATAAAATAATTGTTTAAGGGGGAAAAGGTACTATCCTTAACTGAGGGGTAGTGAGACTGTGTCCTCACTTGTGCATTCCTCAAAGAATAATATATTCTGGGACTGTGCTTTAAAAAAAAATAGCCACCCATAACTATAATCTGCACAAGATTACAGACATGTTGAAATAACTATTTTCACTTCAGCAAAGACAAACATGAAAATCCATCCAGTAGGTGGTCTTCAGTGCTGGTGTTAGGTAAAAGTACCAAAATATTGTATTCAAGTAGCCTACATGCTGCTACATTGCTGATATTTGACTTAAGCAGAAGTAAAATTACTGGTGCTAACATAAGTAAAAGTAAAAAGCTCATGTAAATGTAAAATGTACTCAGAGTAAAAGTTACAGTTAGTCCATTGATGTTCCTTTTGCTATTAGCTATCTAACTAGCTAGTGAACTAGTGACAACTAGGCTCACACAAACCATGGATATGGCTTTTTGGCTAATGTCAACTAATCATGAATGAATTTAATAAAAGAGTTAGCTAACGTTTCCCTCACATGTTTGAAAAAAAGTATAATACTTAGCCTAAGTCAAAACATACTAAAATAAAAGTAATATTACTGACTTCATAAACTACACAAAAAAGCTGTTCAACTACATTAATGAAAATAAATGCAATTTGTTACTTCCACCCTTGGGTGCTGGCATGTCTGGCACTGTCCCTTTGCACTGAATGTGAGCTCCTATCCTTATACAGTGTGTAGGCTACTGTAATTCCCTCGGTGATTAAAAGGATTCTGATTCCAATAAAACAGCCCAATCAGGATCTCAGACTTCTTGATCCATGCAAGCTGTAGAAGGTTTAGGGGACATCTTAACCATCAAAGTTGACTTTTAGGTTATTTTGCAAAGTTTTCCTAGAAATGTCCCCATTTTTTCTGAGTCTGAGCTGAAAATATATAAAAAGAAATGCAATCCAGCATGCATTTCTTTAGCCAGCTGAGAGCGCATTACTCAAACAGTCATTTTCTGATGCCTATTTTAAACATTTAGAACAATGAAAAATGGATTCAGATGTTTATGACAGCACGTTCACATGACGGCATAAATTTTCCCTTGAACCGTATCAGGCAATGCGATTCTAAATGTCAACTTCGGTGGAAAATCCCCCTTTAACTTTGCTCCCTGACCCCTGGCCTGCTTTAGAGGTAGAGACAGGACCTCCAGCTTCCAGGGTGTCATAAACCCAGCAGGAGGGCGTGCACCGGTCCCCCCCCCCGTTCACAATAATGGAACGCGTCTGATCCGATAAGCCGAGGTGATCAGTGCCCCGGCGCAGGGGCCGCCCTGTTGTTTACTGGATCGGCATGGGGATGGAGCAATTTGGCAACGACAACAAAGTGAGCTGTCAGCGGCAGAGGAGAGATTTAATTGAAGGGCGCTGGAGTTTTTCGGGACAATGAGGTACCGTAAAACCTTAAGCGCAGAGATAAATTGCGGTGGGAACAAAGTGTTGAGTGGGATGCGCCGTAAATCCGTCACCAGCTGGGACGGCAATAGGAGGTGGAGGTGGTGGGGGGGTGGGGGGGGTACAATTTCATCAGGATCTCTGAGAAATCAGGAAGTGTCTTGGTTATCTTAGTTATCACCGGAGGAACCCAGAGTGCTGCACTAAAAAGTGACCTGGAACTCTTCCAAATGACCTACACATGCAAGCGCTAAAGCCAAAACGTAATGCGATTCTGTTGTATCAGCTTGAAGACACACAACCAACTTTCAGGCAACTTTTTTTTTTCTCCCTATTTAGTGCAACACCTCTGCCAGATTGTGCTACATCCAACCACCTAGTAATCAAATGCTGTCTTGCCTTCGCATTCCCTACTTTTATCAGGATGAAGTCCCACGGGAAAGTCAAATGTACTTGTGTAATTGGAGGGAAGCAATTACGCAGGACTTCAAACAATAGACACATTATTATTATTATGAAAGGAAAAAAAACAAAAAAACTTAACACTTAACTAAAGTGAGAACAGACCTTTCGCAATGCGATGCTTCCAGGAACTGAGCTTTTCAGTGGACAAAAATGCTAATTCGCTGCCAGAGCGAGGATATTTTACACATGATTGGTCCACGCAGATTAATAAAGACCCCGATGCAAGTCACTGATTCATTCCTCTGGCCTCGCTGCGGTTTTCCATCACCACCGAGTGAAAGGTCAGTCGGCACATAGTTTATGCCGACGTTCCAGATGATAAGAGCAAAGAAATCTATTATCTATCTTGCGGCCTGCACAGCGAAATCGTCAGAATTTCACTCTGACAGGGTAAAACTCAACACTAATGCCAATGTTTATATAAGTCCACACCCATCAATGTTAATGTAACACCATATCAGAGTGAACAAACTCTCCAATCAGCTAAAAAAATAAGTGGCACTGAAAAATCAACACTTATTAACACTGGAACTTTTGCTGTATGTTCTCCAAAGAAAAACAGACGGGCTTCTAGCTTCACCAAGCGCTCCTAAAACATGCCACTACTGTGTCCATCCATTCCCAGTCAAGTCAAAACTAGCATAATGAATTCGAGATGATGGCAGTGGCCTTATCTTCTGTTGGTGGGATAAAAAAACAGATAATGATTGCACCCAGTGATTTTATTCTGTTTTTCCTCAAGACAAGACATGAACTCTATTACTTGGCCTCAGCTGCTGTCGAGAGATATTTATAGTCGCAGTTTTCCGTTTTCATGGAAAAAACAAACAACTTCAGCCAAGCTTATGTAACATACCCAATGACGCTATCTCTTGTCAGACTATGTATTACTTGTTTACCCCGCCGCAATCAAGTCGCACTCATTTCACTGTGATGTTTGCCGCATTCCAGGGAAGGTCCGTCCCCTTGTGTGCTCAAACCTGCAGCGTCAGCAGATTCGACGCTCAGGCTTTTCTGTGTATCCTCACATGGCAAGGGTTAAGGGACTTATGACAAGGAAGCAAAACAACATCTGTCTTAATCAGAGATGAAACAAGCCAATAATGTGCCACTCTCCTCTTGGCTAACCAGGATGCAGACTGAAAGGCAAGTCCCGTCACCGCAGCATAAACAACGAGGCAATTCGTTAAACAAATAGAACTTTAAACTTTTTTCCCCGAGAACTGGAAGAATGTCTGTTTCCAATGCGTCCAGTCCATGTTTGCGCGGCCCTGGCACCTGGAATTCGACTCGAAACTGACAACTGAAGTTTTTTGGCCCGGCTAGGGAATGAAACATTAAAGAACGACATCCCGCATCTTGCCTATATCGTGCACATATCAGTGCTGGAAACCCTCCTAACTGCAAATCTGGTGATGTTCATGTTTTTAATTTAACTGAGGGGGGGTTACACTGTCCTTTTATGAATTCCATGACTTTTCATAAGTATGTTGGAGAGCTTCCATGACCTAAACATTTGATTCCTTCCACGTTTGTTGGTGTTGTTGGGCTGAAAACCATCTAATGCAATGAATATGTGAAGCAAGTTGTAAAATGCATTTTGCTATATTCCTGTAAAGTGACCCATTTGTAAAAAAGTTCCCCAGAGAATCAATCAAATTCCCAGACTTTCCCTGTCTGGAATACACCTCTCAACCCAAGGGAACGCTATGAAACCCCTCAAAACTAATTTTAACATTTAAAAAATGTGTGGTCGTTCATCTGAAAAAGTTTAAAGTTACAAAGTTTTCATTTTCAACAGCAGCAGCATTGTTATGCCAAAATTTGTTTCCCCTTAAAAATATGATTTCCCCTGGCAGCGTGTCTTCGCCTCGATGTCCCACCGGGGAAGAAAACAGCAAAATTGATTCATTTTTGGAGGATTGTTTTCCTATTGCTGTCTTTTCAAAGGGTAAAACAACATTTAAAAAAAAAAACATTTCAAAGAAATTACAAAGAATGAAAGTACACACAACCAGCGTGTACTTTCAGCGTGATCTTATTATCTCGAACCACAAGCGCCCATTGATTCTACAAGGAAGTTGCCAGGCCGTACATTAGTCTACTTGTCATTTATTAAGCACTTTCCCCCCCCCCCATAATAATTTCCTTGTGCAGCGGCAAAACAACACCACACACTGAGGACGAAACAAGGACACGCCGCCAGGGAAACACATTATTTACGGGGGGATACAAATTTTGGCGAAACAAGCATTTATCCTCATTTGTGCCATGTTACTCCAGTATGAGAACTTTATGAAGACAGTGTGCCAACCCACTGACCTCACTAAACAATACAGGTTTGGGGCCAGCTGAAATGGATTTTCTCTCTTTAAACTCCAAAAATTGCACACAAAAAAAACATATTTCTTACAAATGTTGATACACTATCTTGAACAAAAACTAAACAATGAATTCTATATCAGTGATTCTCAACCTTTTTCATACAATGGACCCCTAATTTAGTCCACATTAGAGCCACGGACCCCTATTTGATGAGATTTTGTCTCTCGGACCCATATCTGAGAAAATTTTTATTGTCGGATATGATTTTGTCCAGAATTCCATGACTATTCGCATTGTAGCTAGAGAGACAACAGTGAAACTATGATCTTCTCCATTCTCTAATTGTGTTAACTGCTTGTAAATTAAATAATGCTGAAATGTAACAATTCATCAAGTTGCTGGGGACCCCCTGGAACCCCCTCAAGGACCCCTGGTGGTCCCCAGACCCCACGTTGAGAACCACTGTTCTATATCATTCACTGCTCCATTTAGAAACCGATTTAAAGTGACTCCCCCCCCCCAGCAGAAACAGACTGAAGGCATTCTGACACAACAGACGGACCAGACAGTAGAGCAAACATCCCACTTTACTGCTGCGAGGGCCTGCCACATAAAGGCTTTAGTGCCACTCTCAATGACCCCAATTCATTAGTTACAGAATGTTAGCCTTTAACAAGCCAGACAGACCGCGACTTCGATCCAGGGGTTAAAAACTCCCCTTGCTTTTTCTCTCACCTTTAATCTATCTTGTTCCAAAAAAAGAAAAAAAAACAGACAGCCTGATTGATCTCACCAAGGATTAAAAGGGAATTACAAGGAACCGCTTTCCTGTTCAACGCTCTGTTACGACCATGATAGGCATGGAAACAACAAAAGCTCCATAGCTTAACCTGGAATGGAAATGGCCATGTATGGTCACATAAGCACTCCAGAAAAAAAAAAAAAAGGCAGATGCTTTACCTTCTTTCAGTATGTTCATATAAAGACTGAAGATGGAAGAGACAAGTGATGCGCACTCATGCTACTGTTTAAGGTGATTTTTTTTGGAAGACATGTCGCGGCATAATATAGTGGGGTGTGTCCGTGTGCGTATTTGCATGTTGTGTGTGTGTGTGTGTGTGTGTGCTGGCACGGTGGGTGCTGGGGAGGATGCTTACCGAACTCACTGGCACACATGTGCTCCAGCATGGCGTCTGTTTTCATTTCATTGTCACATGGAGGGCAGATGGGGGAGTAACCTGTGGAAAACAGAGGGAGGGGGGGGCAGTTTTGAAGTCATCAACGCAACTGGAAAAGTGGCAAAATATCAAATGCAAACCAAAGCAATGCATGGCAACGGTGCCTGCTTCCTGCGAAGCGGCGGCTGAGCAAAAGCAAAAACTGAATTATTCACGTCACTTTGCCTCAGCGGCCATCGGGGATGTGATTAGGAACAAAGAAAGCAGGAAAAAGCAGCAAAACAGTTAATTTCCCAATAGAAACGAATAGGAGTTAAAATGAAAATCTTAAAATATCACAGCCCTGCCCTTGGAGTCCAATTTAAAATGATGAATCCTGTAAGTGGGATGCGATTCTCCCCATTACACACCCATCTCTGTGTGCAGAGATCCTATCTAGTGTCTTGGAAGTAAAACTCTTGGTTCCCCCGGTCTCTCGGGCTCGTCTATGCTCTGATGACCTGACCTCAGTGAGGAATGTCCTCAACTTTTATAGCCAGCTGTAACTAAGAGCTGCAGTAAACACTCCTGCCTGCTATCTGCTACATGCAGAGAGATAGGCCTTTGGAACTTTTTCAAAACAGTGCTCCTTGCGACCAGTCTTTCCACTCTAATGCTCAAGAGCTTCGGTATACACCCTTGGATGGTTTGTCACATTGTGTGTTGGCATTGAAATAATTAAAACTGACCTCACTATAAGGTATAAGATGTCTACGTGTGAGAAATTCCTCAGGCTGCAATACATTTCCCCATTCTGAAGATGTTTTTCAGCAAAAGCACCCATGCACACAGACATTATTAATCCACTCTATTTGTTTTTTCCTCAAATCAAATCTATTCACTCAGAAATGAGAGTGTTAGAAGGGTGGAAGGAAAGCAGGAACCTATCTATGGCAATGATACACAATCCAAGTTTAAAGGAATGCTATGGCATTCCAACTATAGCTGACTCTATAGACAAAAAGCCGACTAAAGATGAAAAGCCAAAACGTGTTTTTGCCAAAAAGTAATTCGGTCTAGAGGCATATCTGTGAATATTTCATCAACATGATTTTTCTATTCTATTTTTTTAGACTTACCGCAAATGATCGCTCCATGCCAAACAGCTGAGCTTACTTTCCAAACAAACTCGGACGTACAAAAAAGGATAACAAAGTCTTGAAGCATTTAATCTAAACGGGCTGCGTTTCAACATCGCATATCTGAATAATATGCGCAGAGGGTAAAAACCAAAACAAACACATCGCTTTTCTCTCCGTTACCAGTTGTCCATTACATGTGTTTGACGAAGGCCTGCGAAAGTAACACCCGGGCGTAAAAGGGGCTTGCGAAAACAGACACTGTTTACAGAGTCACGGGGTCCCTCTTTCCCCATTCCGACTCGTTTCTCCTTTAAATCAATTATCACCAGCCTGTATTCGGCAGTGACGTGGTAAGCGCCGTTAGCTGACTTCTATTAACACCCATTAAGCAGAGCAGGTAAAGAGATTAGGACGCCCTTTGTCCCATCTTAGTCGAAACTGGTCAGATCCTGGAGAATGCTTGCTTGCTTGCGATCTACCTTCGGAAAGGAATATTCATGGGATTAATGAGCTGAAATGGAGCAGTGACCGAGTTCGCCTAGACCTAAGACAAGCCTGGCCCTGTGTCCTGCTGGGTCAGGCTGGTGGGGGGACGGGGGCGCTTGGTTTATTTATCGCCAGCGCTGACAACGAATGATAACAGGTGACGTCTGGAAGGCCGCGGAACTCTGTGTGGTCCCGCGCAAACCCAGAAAAGGGAGTCTTTCTCAAGAGACCGGGCTTCCGTCCATACCACCATGTCCGTCAGTACACTCCTACCTTCTTCTACCCCCCCATCTCCCTCTATTTTTTTTTGCAAACCACCCGGGACATGTCCTACTACGCTTCAGATACAGTAAGTGCTGTGTAATTGAGGTGAGACGACCTTAACCTCCCCTCCCCCCACTGTCGCTGGAAGATCCACAGTTGGACCCTTTATGTTCCAAAGGCGGTGCGAGAAACGACCCGCGGCGGGGCGCGTTCTAGAGGCGTATTTAAGGCGCAAGATTGAAATATAAGTAGGTTGATGATGTGATGATGGAAATTCCCCCTTTGATTTATGGGGTAATGTGAATGAGGCGATTGTACTTTCCCTTTTCCCTGGCATACGCCTCACCTGGGTAACGGAGCTGGCGGCTGGCAGGGACGCCGGCGTGAGCTATAAAACACGACGCTCGGGCAAGAAGTGCGGTCTCGAACAAAAACTATTTCGAATTCCCCAGGCTTTATCTTCCCCCAGGCATGTTGTTTTTGCGCATTTTTCGGGGTTTCCATGGTATTTGTCAGTCTGGCTCATTGGGGTTAGTACTGGAACAGCGCTTTTCCTGGACTACGTTGCGATATCTCCCCCGATGCTGCGCGAGGTGTCTGACACGGCTTGATTCAGGCTTCGCTTCATACCAGCGGAATCCCAACAGGTTTAAAGAATCTGCAGCCAAGGAGCCATTAGTGATAGATGATGGGGGGGTTGCCATGTCCTTGAGCGCTTTGTTTAGGAACCATTGGCTCCACTCTCCTTGCCCCCCCCCCCCCCCCCCCTTTCCCTGACTGCGTTTTCGTGCTCTCTTTTCAACATTATTTGAACAGTCTGCTTGTCAAATTCTCTTCATCCTTCCATCTTTCTTTAGTTTTATGCATTTGTCGTTGATAAGTGGGCAGAAAATGAGAATTAATAGATGTAGGTATTCGTTTTTTGCTGCTGGACGCCCTCCCAGCATTGTCCTCCAACTCAGCAAACACCTTGAAATAAATTACTACCATCTGTTAGAGCTTTTTTTTTCAATGTTACAACATCACTTCTTTGTCAATAGCAAAGGCAACTTCACGTTCGCACCACAGCTTATAGATCTTAGACTGAAAAGGAGATGTAACCGCAGAAGACTTTCTTTAGGCAGGGTGAGGGGTGGGGGGGGGGTTTATGTTTCAAAGTGGCATCAAATCCAGAGGGGTCACGGGTGAATTTCCCCCAAAAGGTTGTATTTGGTTTGTTTGTGTTGGGATTTGCATCTGCAAACAGACCCTCACCCCTGAAACAACATTCTCATGCCCATTTAGCTGCACTGGGTGTCAATTTTTACACTGTGGCAAAAGTGGTGGTTGTTTGTTCACACAGTCAAGCAGTTACTCTTACTTTAGCACTCTATAGTAAGATACATTAAGAACTCCTCAGATGATAAAGCTAGGCCTGCATCGCTCTTACAGAAGGACAACTAAGTTCAATTATAACAATTTAGCCACCACTTTCCTTGTGGCTGGCAGCATCCTATGGGATACAGAAGCAGGCTCTATCAGAAAGAATCCCCCCCCCCTTCAAAAGCTACTGTTGAGGTGCTCTTGAGCAAGGCACAGAAACCCCAACTGCTACAATGAAGCTGCTCAGTGGCCAATAGTAGCAGACTGTGTAAATAGTATGTGGATCTGTGTAAATGTGGAAAGGAGCTCACATGCGCAGTCAACCTTCCCTTGACAAATAAAGGTTAAAAAAGGATACTAACCAATAGAAAAGTGTTGTAAGTACACAATATCACTATGTAGGTACTTGATAAAACACTTAGAAGGGAGAGTTTAATCAAGTACCTACACGGTAATATTGTGTACTTACAATATTTTTTCCATAGGTTAAGGCACAGGTTAATGTCTATAATGAGGTCATTGTAAAATGTTACCAAAAATCGTAGTAAAACTGTTAATTTAACAGTAGACCATGGGAAGCCACAGTGACGCAGGCCTGTGAAAGCGCTGTGGCGGCTCGGCTTACCTGTGGGCTTCGTGGCCTCGGTTGCATTGGACGCCGTCATGGCAATGCACACGTCGTCTTGGGGGAACTTGTCGCAGGTGAGCATCTCGGGCCAGGGGAAGCCGAAGGCCTCCATGATGGGGGTGCAGCCGTCCCGCACCGCCTCGCACAGCCAGCGGCACGGGTAGATGGGCCGCTCCAGGCACACCGGCGCGAACAGCGAGCACAGGAAGACCTGCGTGCCCGGGTGGCAGTTCTTGTGCACCAGGGGCACCCAGCTGCCCGCCTGCTGCTTCACCTCGGCCATGGTCTCGTGCTCCAGCAGGTTGGGCAGCAGCATCTGGTTGTAGCCCACGTTGTGGCAGAGCCGCAGGTCGTCCGGGATGTCCACGCACTGGGGCGGCTTGCCGTAGCTGCGCCCGCCGTTGTACATGTCCGACTTCCAGCCCAGGTAGTCGTACTCGGACGCTCGGCACACTGACATGAGCGCCACTGTCAGAGCCAGCGGGATCATTCTCCAAAGCGGTTCAGAAGTACACCTCATGTTTTGCTTCTTTCTTTTTTTAAAACACACAATAACACGAATGCAACTCACAGTGCAGCTGAAAGAGAGGAATCAACAGACTTGCTTCGCCGGGAAAGAGAAAAAAACAAATGGAGAAAAAAAAAAAGTCCTGCTGATTAGTGTGCGTAAAATCGTATTAAGTTTGGGGTTTGGGTAAAGTCCACGGCCGGTCTCCTCTGGCTGCAGCCCCCGTTGCGCTCCTCTGGTGCGTCTGGCTCCTGCGAGAGCTCGGGGAGGTAAGCGCTCTGCTTGTGAGGAGCTGGGAAACAAGAGAAGATTGTAAAGTGCGCACCGGCCAATCGGAGCGCGTCTGCGCCTTTTGGCACTCCGCTGTCAGTCAAAGCGCTCAATTACCCAGTGCGTAAAACACGACAGGAGCCTCCCTACCCCCTCCATTACTCCCTTCCTTTCCCTTCCTTTGTCAAAACAAAATACTGAACTAAAAAGAAAAAGAAAAATCACCAAATGGCAAATGGTGGCACGCGAAAAAGTATTTTTGCGAGTAAATGACAGCTTGAGATTGTCACTAAATTGTCAGTTGTGCAGAGTTAACAGCGTGTTATTCCGTTTACAGAGCTCTGTATGGGAGTTTACCAGGCTTGCTTTCACTCCAGCGGTTCTCAAAGTGGGGTCCGGGGAACACCAGGGGGGTCCCCCAGCAAAATGTGGAATAGGTTAATTTCACTATTATTTAATTCAGTAGAAGTTTCACTGTTCCCACCCCACCTACAGCATAGACATTTATACAATTCTGGGCCAAGTCATATCTAACAACAAACATTTTCTCAGATGGGGGTGTTTGGGACAAAGTCTTATCAAATGGGGGTTGGTGGTCTAATGCAGATCTATTTGTGGGTCCTTGACATGAAAAAGTTTGGGAAGCTCTGCTGTATTCAACCTAATTAAACCCCACAGGCTAAAGTAAATTTGCTCATTCACAAGTGTCCATCTCCTCACAGCTTTGCCCCGTTTCATGATAAGACCGAAGGTGTGAAATCCTTCTATTTAAATGTCTATCCATTTGCATTCCATTGTGTTGTTAATGGTGCTTGCAGAGCAATAGAAAACAAAGTACTTAATTTGATTTTAAGAAGTGTGGGCTTAGCAAACACAGACTCGTTCAGGAATAGCTTTGCTGAGGGTATTTATCAAATTAATGCATTTTACAGCTGTCTCCGCCACAGAGACCACTACTCACCTAGAGGTTTTCTGCCTTCCACAGGACAGTCTAATGTTTTCTGAATTGAGGCCAGGAGAAAACATACTGCAATGTCATCAGATGCATGGTGACTATGCATCTGATTTCACTCGAATTGAAATTTGACTTGCATTTAAACTGGGTGCAAATGTTTTACTGAAACAAATAAAGTGGAGAAATATGCCAGAGATTGCTTTAAACCAGTGGTTCTCAACGTGGGGTCCGGGGACCACCAGGGGTCCTTGCGGGGGTTCCAGGGGGTCCCCAGCAAATTGATGAATTGTTAAACTTCAGCATTATTTCATTTACAAGAAGTTATCTCAATTAGAGAATGTAGAGGAATCACTATTTTGGTCATAGTTTTACTGTTACCTCTCTACCTACAATACAGATACTCATGGGATTCTGGACAAAATCATATCTGAGAATAAAAATATTCTCAGATTTGGGTCCAAGAGAAAAAAATCTAAACAAATGGGGGTCTGTGGCTCTATTGTGGACTAAATGAGGGGTCCTTGATATGAAAAAGGTTGAGAATCACTGCTCTAAACCATTTAGAACTGTAATCAAATGAGAAAAGGGAGACACTGTGAAATGTGAAAAGGTCTGTCTATCCTCAGTGAAGCCGTACATTGACTAAGAGCTTTTTTCTAGCAGTTCGCATGCCAAAGATGTGATGCGTGTTGAGGAGAGAGCCAGCCGATTCTCCAAAGTATTTTCGAGATGGCACCTCGGCTAACATCTTATATAAATGGCGGTGCCTTAATAAGGGTGTCTGTGTTTGTGGAGATGCTCCACAGACTGGTTTATGGGGTGATGGCATCCAACAACAGTTTGTGCATAGACGGTTGCTAAAGCAAACTTAACATTTAGGAGACAGGAGGGGGTTTTCGGTCTCTCCCAGACCTGGCTTTGCTCACATGCATGAGGAAGCCTCCTGTCAGGAGTGATAGGCCTGCTGAAAACCACCAGTGGGATGTTGTGCAGCAACAAGCCAAAACCTCCCCGAGACAAAGACATGCATCTAGTTGAAAGGTTTGCATTTAATTTCCATGTGATTGTACCATCCAGGAATGATGATGATCTGCGCGGCATATAAAGAACAAAAGAGGCCTTTGCAAAAACATAATTTCAGAAATTGACGTGGGTGACGCCGTTATCGCCGCCACACTCAACATACAGACATGTAAGCACACTTTCCAAACTTTGCACTTCGGCTACATGTGTCTAACAATAGGGAGACTAAATATTTGGACTTTCAGGGCCCTGGGGAAAATGGAATTTCCCGAACACTGGCTATCCATCTATATTCAACAGTGTTTAAATTCAGCATCTCACGTACATGCGCGTGTATCGCCATGAAAGGGCATTTTCGGGGCCTGGCAGAACGAACATGTATGTCATTAAGCATCTGTCATCGGTGAGCGTTGGCTAAACACTGGACCCGCTCAAGACCGCGACGTGAAGCGGGAGACTGACAAGGTGTACGTGCGTGAGGAATGGTGTGGGCGAGAAAAAAAAAAAGCTCTCTTGTAACCCGACGGGCAGAGACCAAAAAAAAAAATCTGTGTTTAAGAATGAAAATGTTTAGGAGTAACAAGCGTACCTGCTTTGTGTCAGGTAGCACTTAACGCATGGGGGAGGGCCGCATAGACCCCGGCTCCCCTATTTCAAGCTGCCTTACCTTTCTTTGGTCATGGAAGAAACAGAATTCCTTGCATCTCAGGTGATTGGCTCCAGACTTCGGTCGAAATGTGTGCAAAGAATTCTCAGCATTTAAAAGTGTTCAAAAGTCAATCTAGTTAACTTTTCTGTGATTGACAACTTAGCTGAACTCTCCTAATGAATTGAACCCCACCCCTCTGGTACGTCAAGCAGAGTAAAACAAATACGAAGAATGATTTGCAAATGCTATTTGACTATTTGGCCTCATTGAGTCTTTAGGAGGTGCCACTCAGTAGGAAACTTTGCATGACATTAAGATAGACAAAGCAGAACAACAGAAGTCCTTGGTGGTGGGGTATTTGTTTAAAAAGCTATTGTATGGATAATAAAGATCCTGGATATATCAAAAACCTGACAAGCAACATGATCAGCAAGTCACCAGAAGTCCATTTATTTCTCATAGAGCTGAACAACCAAGGAAACTCTGCCTAGCCCAAGCTTCTCGGCCCAGAAAAGTCTGATTTCTGTGCTTCCTTGTTTCCTTACTGATGTGATTTTTTTTCATGAGCAACACTTCTACCTGGCAAGTGCAAAATGGCCGAGAAATTGACTCCAGCCGTTCAAAGCGTCCCAGTTCTCTACAACTTTTATTTGAAAACTATAGGAATATGCTTCGAGAACGGCTGCATCCATCGTTGGGGTCCATGGTAAAGCTTCCATGGGAGTTTTTTCTGTTTATTTTTGATAAATGATACCATCAGAACAGTGTAACATTATGAAAGGCAATGCCAAAGCAGCAAAAAAACACACGATTTGCCTGTTTAAAACTTTGCAGCTGCTAGACCGCTACCTAGATGCGATCAGAGGCCCACAATAGGCCAGAGAGAATGACCCATCAAACATGATTGGTACACGTTCTCATTAGGAAGTCAAGCCTCTGTGGAAGGTGACCGAAGCGGTGAAATGCAGAATCGACCAACTTGAACTCATGCTGCTGTCCAGACCCGGTGGAAATCTCGAGAAAGAAGAGATTCTAACATCTCTGGTGGGGTAATCGCCTCAGCATCGAACTGAGCTCTGCAGACAGTTTATGAAGAAGGCGCACAGGTATTCTGCCCCCAGAAAACCACAAGTGCCCCTTATATTCCTATACAGCCACCACTTAAAAAAAACCACAAAAAAAAAAAACCATAGCTGTTGATCTCCAAATCAAAGCAAAACGTGACTCCTCGGCACCTGGAGGGGAGTTTCGCAAGACGGGAGCGAGCGAGCACGCGCGAGGCTTGCCTGTGATGACTTGTCTGGGATGCGCTGCCCTCGCCATGACTAATGCAGGCCAATTTGTGCCATTTAGATGCAGAAGAGGAGGAGAATAAAAGAGAGAGAGAGGGGGGGGGGGGAGTTGAAAAAAAAAAAAGAGAAAAACACCCCTTGCGCACTTACTTTTTTAGCTTTAATGATGCTTCTGTGCTCCCGAAGATCGGGGGCCAAAAATACCTCTCGCATAACTCATACCTCGTGCTCGGGCTGCAGGATTACTGCTCAGCGGGAGAGGGGGGGGGGGTGGGGTGGAGGGTGGAGGGTGGAGGGTGGGGGGGCAAGGGGGGGGCTGCTGCTTATCTGGCCCACATAGAGGTGCTGCTCCGAGCCTCGTCACCCGCGCGCTTTACGGGAGGGCTTTCTCGAGGCGTCTTTTAAGTTCAAGCCGCCTGCGTCCCACGCGGATACGCCGCTTCCTCGTTGTTGTTTGTTTGTTGGAAGCGAAGTTAGTCTCTCCCCCCCGCCCCCCCCCCCCCCCCCCCAAGTCACGCAGCAAAAAAAAGCTCTTTTATAATTGATTTGGGATGTTACTTTCGCTCCGTTCATCTGCGCAAGAAATAGCTCGAGCAACCGCTGCACATTTGGAATGGAAAAATTGGAGCTTTTTTTCTTCTTCTCCTTTGCGGGCAGCACCCTGATTCATAGTAGATGAGCCTGACCGTGGGGCTTGATAAAGTGCAGAGGAGCCATAATGCACAGCATGGTACTATCTATACGCCACTAAAACCAGAGGCCGGCTTTTCAGCTCTCTTCTTCACAATACTCGCCCCGGCATCTGTCCGCCCCGCCAGAAATGACAGATTGATTTGCGTCGAGGAGAAGAGAAAAAAAAAGCACACACACACACAACAAAACAAACAAGTTTTTGCGTTCCTCTCTCAAAGATCTAACCAAAGAAGTGACTGGAAATCCCACTATGGTATACACACACATGTCATACATTACATACAGTGGGCTCGGCGAGCATTGCTTATTTGCAGCGCTGCAAAACCGCACGGAAAGTCGGAAACGGAGCACGGGCCATCTACCGCTCCACTTTATCAAGCATCAGTCGGCGGTATATTTCGCAGATGTCTCGCGGATCCCTCGTCTTCAGACCTTCGTCTTCAGGTGGCGACGATGTGTGGAGCTGCGACTGATGAAGCACATGTTCGCTCTCCGAGGAGCACGCCCCCCCCCCCCCCCCCCCCCCAAAAAAAACCCGCTGAAACTCATCACCGCGACCGAGAGAGCCGTGAAAAATCGTCTTGAGAGACACGGAGTAATAAAAAAAAGTTCCCTCTTAATGAAGAAGACATCACAGTGAAGGATGTGTCGTGCTGTGACTGTGTGTGTGGTTAGAGGGGGTGGGGGGGGGGGGGTGGGGGTGTGGTGTGGGTGGGGGGGGAGCCGTAGCGAAAAAAAAAAAAAAAATCATACTCCGCATCCATCTGCGCGTAATTACACGGACTTTATACCAGCCCCCGCAATACCCTATTCATCATCATATTCTGTTGTATTTATTTTACAATTGGGTAATTATCTTTATGTCAGCGTGAGTGCCGGGCCCATTCCTTTTGACTGAAATCAGCCAAGAGTTTTTTTTTTTTTTTTCTTTTTAAGGGGGGGGGGGGGGCCTGGTGGGGCCCCGATGCAAACGGTTCCCACCAAAAAATACACTCAGAAGTTTAAAGCTGCACTGAGGGCGGCTCCGAAATCCCGTCGGTAAAGCGCACGCAGATTAGAACTCGTTTTTTCATCAGCCAAAGATGTAATGTTGGCGAGACCCAGGTTTCAGAGACAGTTTTGTTTTTCAGCTCTTTCGGTTTTGATTCATCGCTGCCTGCGGGTGGCGAAGTGTCTACACCCAACACCAGAATTTCATTTGGACAAATAGAGCGATCTTAATTAGTGCAGATGGGACGCTCTTGTCTTTGTGATTTAGGCCGATAAAGACGGGTGCGTTTTTACATAGAAGTGTTGCCTATAGTGCAGCTTTAATGTTCGATTTTTCATATTAAATATAGCAATAATGTATTCGGTGTAGACTTTACATCTAAACACCATTACTCAAGCGAGGTATTTTACAGTTGAGATGGATGGCAGGATTCGAGGTGCCCGCCCTGCAACTTTCCATCTCTCTCTCTCTCTCTCTCTCTCTCCCAATCGAGGTAGGTAAACCACTTGAGTGAAAGCAGTCGAGGATCTTTTTCACCCCGTACTGCTGCTGCGGGGACACAGAGATGGGCTCTGTGGCACCAAACCCTGCTCTCTCCCCATACACACCCCCTGCCCCCCCCTCAACACACACACACACACATACACACACACACCCTCCCCTCTCCCCTCCGGGCCCTGCCTCGGCCGTGATGCATGCTGTCTATTTGACACAAAGCAGGGCTCACAGGGTGCTCTGGCTAACATTAACATGCATAAACATTACAATTAATGGGCCTTTCGCGACGGGCGCAAGTCTAACATCCCGCCCCACCCCCCACCCCCCTCCGCCCACCCTGCCCACCCCCCTTCCCCGGCTAACGAATTAAGAGCCATTCTTCACGCGATCGATTATGTCCTGTTCATCACCTTGATGGTAATACTGCAACCGCACTGCAAAAACGATAAACAAACCCAGCTGCACTCTGCTAACCCCCCCCCCCACCACCACCACCACTCCCACACACACACACACACACACACACACACACACAGTCCCGAGCTACCAAACTGTGTGGGGCCTTTTCTTCTTCTTCTCACTCCCTGCTGAAGAAATGGAAACTGCCCATACTGTGGTCAATGAGAATAGCCAATAGGCTTTTCAAATGCAAAAAAACCCAAAAAAACCCTACATCTTTACTACTGGTTCTCCGGCTTGCATGCTGGCAGCAGATGACTCATCTGAAACAATGACATGTCACTAAGGTGAAGTATCGTAATTACAGCCTGCATATTAGATTAGATTAAATTCGATTAGATGAAACGTTAATGATCCCCGTAGGGAAATTGGGCCATTTGCAGTATTAAATAACAGGATACGGCGAAGAAGAAATAGGCTAAAAAAGTAGAGAAAATGGGGGGTATTAAACATGTCCAAAGAAGGCCATTTTCAGTACGCCAGTAGGTTTAACAGCATTTTATCATGAGCCGCTGCTGCTGCCCATAGCTGGGGTGATGCAGGCCAAATGCATCATTCTTGTCTTTGAACAACCAAACGGGAATCCTTCCAGTTTTCTTATTTTTTTAGTTTTTTCTCTTTTTTTTCCCCCGTAGCGACCCCAATGCGGGTTCAACAGGAACCCATTGCAGTTAATCAGGAAAGCATGTTGCCCCGAGTTCAGCCGTCCTCCACAACTGGAGATTCTTTCTTACCACCCCGCCCTTCTCTCTCCTCATGACACTGGAAGAAAACAAAACATGTCGTCGGGAATGTATGAATTTCATAACTGCTCTTCGACAGCCTCGAATCCCGAATCCCCCCCCCCTTCCCCTCCCCAATCCCTGCAGTTTTCATAAAGTTACTCGCAGTCGCTGACATATTGATTTATTGCCACATGCATGTATTTAGTGTGCAGAGAGCAAAGATGGGTGGCAGAAGCTGTCCCATGTCAAGCTGTCCCATGTCAACAGGGTCCAGGGTTTTTCTAGAGGTTAGTGATCACCAATCAAACCTCATTAGCATTTGTTTGCAATGCCAGTGCGTGCCAATTAGGAGTAAACCTTCCTCTCTTCATCACATGCAAGCCATTCCACTTATTTGCATGAATTTTTGTGGTGTCATTCCCCATGTTCCCCCAATTTCTCAGAAAACCAAAGCAAACCTGGGTGAAAACTCTAGAAATGTCCCAAGATGGAACCGTGGTAGCCCATTCACACTTCCCTTTAACCCAGTGGTTCTCAAAGTGGGGTCCGGGGACCCCCAGGGGTCCTTGAGGGGGTTCCAGGCGGTCCCCAGTAAAAAAGGGGAATCATTTATTTTCACTATAATTCCATCTATAAGTAACACAATGACAGAATGTATGACTATTTTGCTCATGGGTTTCATACATTTTCTGTAATAAAACATCTAAAAGCAAAAATCTTATCAGATGGGGGACCCGGGGACAAAATCTTATCAAATGGGGGTCCCACTGGTGGTCTAATTTGTGTCAGTTGTAGGGGTCCTTGACGTGAAAAAGTTTGAGAACCACTGCTCTAACCTAAGGAGGCCCTCAAAAAGCCCCCCGAGCAACAGAGGCAGAGGGACGTGGGGACGACCGGAGCTATTCCCATCCATCCATCCAGTTCCCAGCCCCTTTAGCACCATGGGAAAGCCAGCCAAGTGAGTGTGGGTCAGGTCAACCTTGTCTCCTCGCCTGACTGTCAAAATAACAGTACCTTCCCCTCAGGCTTCCAGCACTGTCCGTCAGACCCGGGCTGCCGAGAGCCGTGGCACAGAGGGGTGGAAAAGCAATTAAATCAAACATGGGTGAGTAGCTGCAGGACAAATGCCTCGTCAGCGTTTTTCAGCTCAGCCAGAGAAAAGCTTGTGTTTTTTTGTTTTTTTTCTCAAGGAGGGGTATTGAAAGGAAAAAAGAGTATTGAGACGGAGAAAGAAAAACCCTCCAAAAGAGAGACTAAGACATTTTGTGTCACCGGGTGACCAATGCAAGAGGTAGGCGCAGGGGTAAGAGAGACATTGGCCCAATTCAGAGGCCTCTTTCTTTCCCTCGCGATGGCCTAAAACTCAGGGGTCAGACTATGTGTCCGACCCCTGACCCCCCGGTTCACGTCTCCCCGTAATTACCTTTGCGCATCAGCCCTTCGGCCACCCCCACCCAAAGACAATGTCACAATTTGTCTTTTCAATTGTCTGTCAGTCACTCTCTTACAGGCCTTTTCAGTGGGCGTATATGGTTTCTTTTTCCATTTGTATTTATTTATTTATCTTGCTCGGAGAGGTGGGGGTTGTCTGGCCCCAGAAACAGGGAGTCTTTGTTTGGGCTGGTTTCACATGGATATAGCCCCCCCCACTCCCTCCCTCCCTCCCTCCTCCTCCTTCTCCTCCACCTCCTCCTCCTCCTCTACTCCCCTTGCCTTCTCTCCAGCTCCCCATAGTCAGACCCCGTGGATTTTGTTTGGGGGGCTCGAGGGTGGCTGATCTCAGGGTCATTGTACATGGCATTTCCATAACCATTGACCAATCAATGAGACTCCCCCCCCCCCCCCACTCTTGCGAGCCACTGAGGTGCTCTTTCACCGCTCCCTGTCCTTCTTTTAAGGTACATATACTGTAAGGCTGAGGTCCAACTTTGTCTCCTTCTTCAACCACCGGCTCTCCAGAATCCCTGGCTCAGATCCTCGGGTGATTTTGTTATATAATACATCTGAAATGACGGATTAAAACAAAACGCCCGCATTGCAAAAATCTCGTATGCAGGAATGTATAATATTTGGTTCGACTCGCGGCCGCAATGTGGTGCTTCTATTCAGGTCGACTGTTGTATGACCTACTTCTGTTGGTTACTGTGCTCTGGCTCTGATCAACCAGAGAAAAGCCAGTGTGCTAAGCCCCTGTCAATACGCTCTCTCTCTCTCTCCCCCCTACCCTCTCTCTCTCTCTCTCTCTCTCTATCTGGATTCAGTGTTAGGTAAAACAGCTGGGAGCCGGACCATTCGAGACACAAAGAGAATGTACTGTATTTGAAATATCGTATTGGCATTAGTGAGTAGGAAGACTGTCAACTAGAAGGTCCTGGTTCAAGGCCCTATGACAGCAAGCAATGCCCTTGAGCAAGACACTGAATTCCAGGGTTGTTCTATAGCTGACCTCTGACCTCCAGCTGTAGGAGAGCAAGCAACTCTTTGAGGATTAGCAATTACCATCAATCACCAATAATAATAATGATAAATGTAAATAAACATAAATAAGGGCAGAGAGATTGCATTTTGGCGCCCCCTGTTGAAACACTATTGCCCCATACCCTTGCTTTGTTTAGATCGTGATTGATTGGATTACAAGACAGACAGCATCTGACAGCTAAACATGACTCAAACCTTTCAAGAACATACATGAATATACCTACAATTCAGATAATAATAACTTGCTGAAAGGTTGATGACTGACAGCACAGGTTTGATTCATCAAGTCCCCTCTATGTACCAATTTAAGGAATTTCAATTTACAATGTATCATTTGTTCAAATGTATTCGCCTCCTTATTCAAGTGTCTTTTCTACATTGTTCCTCAGGGCGTCAGTCATCACTTCACTGTTGTTTTGCACTTGAACTCTTCCCATAAATTTTCATCACCCTTGGTTACATTTGGGAACATTAGATACAGCAGGAACATGGCAACACTTCAAAATGACCCATTGGATTCAAAGCGGCGCTTGAGAAAAAGCTAGTAATTTTTGCTACACAGGGGTTTGTGCTACCTTTTTTCTCTTCAGCTACTCCTTCAGATGTGATGCTTTTTTCTGGCTAGGCACTCCTCATTGAAAACAGTTGTTGAAGTGCAGCATTACAAATTAATAAGAAAATGTCTGTTGTAAACAACTCATCTCAAGGTATGTGGTCTGTAGACTTCTTGAAGGGTGGTCATCCAATAACAATAGTCCCAGTGTGAGCCTGTTCTGACTAAAGGCTTTTCCAGCACCTTATTGTTTGGCAATCATTGCATGAAATTACACAGAACGTACTATTTCCCCACAGAAGACACAGCGTTCCAAGGAATGGTAATGAAAGCCAGAGGAGACGGAAGACGATTCAATCTTGGACCGTGTAATCTCAAGCGGTTTTGGAGGGATAAACACAATCGTTCTTCCAGACAATTTGGTTTGCGCAAGTCATTCATTTTGATTGTCTATCATGTTTCTTATGAACCACAAAATTATGACAGTGTTGGGAGAGAGATCTGTACAAAGACTGCGGTTTGCTTTGATCAATCTAATTTGCTCTTTGTGAGAGTGGTGAGAATTTGTACGAGTGGAAACAAAGCAGTGAGAAGTCGGAACAACACAATGCAAAAATTAAACCTCAGTGGTATTTCAAATTGTGCAACAGATATACATTCACTGCTTGACTTAGTGTTCTCAGCCTGTCACATCTGAGGAGGAACTGCAATAAAGCACTAGCGGTAAAACTATTGGGGCACTAAAAGGAAATTGGGGCAGATTGGAGTTTTAGATATATACAAACGTTTCTGGGAGGCAGAGCTGCTCCGGAGGTGGAAATAATCTCATTGGTTGAGTTAACCCTCAGTGGGCGGCGCTAAAGAACCACAGTTTCTCTGGCTGAGTAACATTAGACTGAAGCTAGTGAAAAAGGCAAGAGGTAAGAGAGGAGGTAGCTGATATTCTGAAGCCTAGAACTCTTACTTTACTAACCGGAAAAAATGCAACTTAGCTATGTTAAGTTATCTAGGTTAGCTAGTTAGCCTAGCTGTCCTTCCAAGTTCAAACTAGCTATACTAGCCTATACAATTTACAATTTCCCATTTGGCAGACGCTTATAGCTATCAAGGTAAGCTAGTCAGCTAGCTGCTGACCTTCCAAATTCATATATGAATGAAAAAAAGAAGTCATTGCCATTTATATTTTATGTATATTTTGACCAGAGTTCCTTCATTGCCATTCAAGTTTGCTAGTTAGCTAACCAGAGCAGCTCTGCCTCAGAGAAATGTTTGTATACCTAAAACTCCAATATCTTAAACAGGTTGTTTGTACAATGAACTTTGTACAATGAACTTAACAGTTGGTCCTGTGCACACCTGAGTAATGTTGGTGGCAAGTGGGTAGAAGGGTTGGTATAAAGAGAATAGGCGTGCTCGACTCAAGAAACATTTGCTATATAGAAAAATGTCCGCACTCACGTATTACTCTCCGCTGAAGAAGGCCAAGGGCTGAAATGCCTACGTTGCTGTTGCCTCTGTGCAAATAAAACACTGCCATAAACATATACAGAACTGTGCAAAAGTCTTAGGCACCCTAGATTTTTTATATAAATTTCTTAGAAGTCTTAGATGTTTATTTGTTTTCTGCATTAGTGTGTCAGTAGACTGCTGTTTATTGTAAATTTTTGATATTCAGAAACTTTTCATTTCATTAGTTTTGAAAGCATGTTTGCTTTATGGATATCTTTGACATATGCCTAAGACTTTTGCACAGTACTGTATATGTGAGTGCGGACATTTTTCTATATAGAAGGGTTGGTAACCTACTAAAAACATAGAGGATGGACATGCTGGACTCAAAAAGGCAAAGAGAGACAAAGTAACATGCAAAAAGTGTTCATGCTGAAAGCTGTATTGCCCAAAACATGCTCCTTGCGATTGCTTCATTTCTCGAGCGTGTTGGCTGTTCTTTCAGTTTACACAACATGCAAAGAAACTCCCACATCTTGTCTCTTTTAATGATAATCCACACATACTTCAGTCTTGTTACCTTCCGCAGGGAACGGATTGATGTTTCAAATGCGAGTTAAAGAGAATGTATTATAAACATGTGAATTTTCAGATCAAAAGACGCGTTTGATGTGAAAATACAGCTGTTGATGTTGTCAGCCGTTGATTAAGGCTAGTATATTTTTCTTTTATGATGAACCATGTTAGTTTTTGCAAGAGGTCTTCTCTGTTGTGGGCTCGGATAAGTATTTTGCCATACAGCCTTTATGTACAACATCTGTGTGTATCTAACCAATCAACACCACATTATTCTCTTCTATCTTCCTTGAGATACTCTGCCAAGCTGTCATTTCTGCCTCCTCTCTCTCAGTTCAGTGCCGTGATATTCCAACTGTATGATGGATTAATATAGATGAGCATAAGGCAAACTCATATCTAGATTGTGAGCAAGCAATCAAACCAAGACGCTTTGTCTTCCCACCAACATTTCTCAAATTATTAAGGGTGAGTTCAGCAATAAGGTTATGACAGTTCTTTTCCATTCATAGCATTCCATTGCACAGGAAAATGACTGGAGCCACATATAAATCAGTGTATTCAAAACTGCACCAAAATCCAGCTAAAATCCCTGTGAGCTGTTGAGTTATTTTCACAGAGGGTTACGATAAAAACTCAATTTAATTTCTTTTTTTTGGCTGAACAAGTAAATTACAGCTATCATCAAATCATCAAAAAGCTGGAAATGCCTAAATTAAATCATCCCCAAATCACTTCCCAGATACAATCAAATGGCATTAAAATATACCAAATAAACAGGGTCAAGATTATCTCTGCTTTTGGCTACACCATAACATGCAAGTTCATTCTTAAAATATGGATTAAAAATTACATAGTGTGACTTTGTAATTACACTTAATTTGATACTAAATTCCCAACTGTAATTATGTATTTTGACTGGCTATATGATCATGATTCTGAATTGTTTCACACACTATTGCTGATATTGTTGAATTTATTTTTAGATCATGAGGGCCGCAATGGAAATAAGGTTTTATTGAGACATCCTTCATGATGAGTCATCAAATGAAAATAAAATCAAACAAATCAAAACGCCTACACTCATTCACAGTTATCAAATGCATCTAACACACTAGTTGATATTCTTTACATATGATTATTTCATTGCTAGGGTTAGGGTTAGTAGTTTCCATAACTATGACAGCATACTTTAACATCTTAATCAGTAAACAAATCTATATTCCACAGCGTTCATCATTCTATCCGAGAAACAAATTTCAAAATTGTCAACAATTCGCTGTTGTCTTTACATACTTTGATGCCTGGACTGCATAAATCATTTTCTGGACAACAAGCAAAACAAATACAAAACCAAACAAACATGCGGTCAGAAAAAAACTGGTCCAAATGCTCATACTGGTCCGAAAGTTTTGGCCCGCTGGTTTTGTGAAGGAACGTTTTGGTCATTGGAACTGTGAAGGAATGCCCAGCTATAAAGATTTCTGCTTGTTAAGTTGGACATTTGGGTACATAGGTCTTAAGTGAGCAGTAGAGTTATGTGGGTTATAAGCACTCTCACACACAAGGCTATAAAGCTGTCTCGATTTAACGGGATGATTAATGCCTCTCAGACTGCTGAGCGAAATATGAGGTAATCTGACTCCCCAATCCCAGTCAAAACATGCCCAATATGAGGGCAACCCACATCCTGCTGGGATGAATAGGGAGCTTTTGCCATTCTCCATCATTCGCCTCTATTTTGTCTCACAAAATACAACTAAGATAAGTAAGATTTGCATTTAAGATATACAAACCTACCATGCATAGACCAAAATATGAATATATAATATGTCTAAAGGTGGCCAGGATAGTACATCAGGACTGCGTGGATCATGTGATGATTCGCATTTCAGTGCAACAGGGTGGCTGGGGAGGAGGGGAGGATTGGCACCTACAGGAAACGGTGACTTAACCAAGGGACTTAACAGCACCAAACTGATAAAAGACACCCTAAACAGGATATTAAACAGCTAATAAACATTTAGAGGCATGTATGTTTCCCTTTAAGTGCTTACCAGGCATCTTGAGGAGAGTGATTGTTTGAATTTCCACGGGCTGTTGAGCGCACGCTGTCGACCGCATGTGATGCAGTGACTCACGATGGAGGTGAGGTAATAACGTCGCGTCATTACGTTGGTAATTTGGGGTGGCATGGGGGACTCCTGAGTGGTACGCTCGAGACATAAACCATGTGTGACTTCAGCGCCGTACGTGCAGACGGATTCTTCCATGAAATGACGGCAAACGTCTAAATTCGTGAATTTATTCACAGTGTTGAAAAACTCTTTATACTGGACGTGTCTTGTCAGGTTAAATGGGTAACCATTCGGCTCCATTTAAAGGTGCGGTAGGTAATCTAAGGTGGCTTTCACACCAACATCGTTTGGTGCTGACGTTACCAACTTGGGGGATGCCCATTGTTCCGACGGCCCATTATTCCGGAACCCCAATAGTCCGAAAAATGTCCACCCTTTGAACCGAAAGCCCATTTGTCCGACAGCCCTTTATCCCGGAGGTGGTTGGGTTGAGGCATGGGGTCACTGAGGTTAGGGTTAGAGCAAGCTTACTGTCAAGGCTGTCAGAAGCCACGGTTGTGGATGGAGCCAGGCATGGAGTATTGGGACTACTGGGGTTTCAGAATAATGGGCCTTCGGAACAATGGCATGGCACCATGAACTTGTGGAATCAGGAGTCCAAAAACCAAAAACTTGCTAAAAGTTTGCACAAAATCGGCGGTCTGGGTCCTCTTCCATTCGATCAGTGGTGCAGATCATTTCTCCTGTGAAAACAACTTTGATAAAGTCTGAACCAAATAGAGGAAATGACAATATGTGCGCAATGTTTTGTTGGTTCACGGCGGGTTGTTTAGGTTTTTAGCCAAATTACAGCAAAGAGGAAAGAGTTTACGACCCTAGCTTGGTCGGTATTGTGATCACCTAGCCAGTAGCAACTGTGGAGTCATTAACGATATTCTATTCTCTTTTTTTCACCACGGCCAGTAAGGAGGCGCAATTTTTCTTAAGTGCAAAATGGCATACCCTCAATATTTTAAGGAAACAAATCTATATACACTTTTTATTGACAGGGGAGTCCTTCTGTCTTGTCGACACTTTTCCCAAGTGATCTGGCCCTTCCTTATATATTATAAGCCTTGAAATGTTACAAGCTAGAGAAAAACCTACTGGTTGCCCCAGAGTGGAAGTACATCCGATGCATTGCAGAGGATTATGTTGTCAAATTAAAAGTCCCCCAAATGCTACAGAGTCGTTCAATGGCAAGGTGTAGCATTATAATGTGAATATGGCATTCTAGTTGATTTTTTTGTACTCCCACCAAAATATCTGTCCAATAGGTCCGCTTGATATTAGCCAGTGTGACACGAACCAGACCAATACTGTGTAAAAACCTAGCGAACTCTGGTTCTGGTTCGTACTTTAAAAGGACTGTTATAATTTAAAAACGCCCTAAGATTTTTACCGTCCCATAGCACAAATTAACCATAATATACTGTATTTTCGAGGGGTTGATAGGGTTGTTGATTAATTCCAATGACTCAACGATTACTCGGGCCAGCTGCTGAGATTTCTGGCTTTCAAAAGTCACTTTCCAGCCTGTACTCTGCTTTGGAACGCAACCTCCCCACCCAGTGGAGTTTCGAGACACTCCCAACCCCCCCCTCCAACACCTACTGCTGATTCCAACTGCTCAACGATGGAGGACAGTGCTAGAAGCAAGCAAGACGTTTCAGCTACGCAGACGAAAAATCCTCGTTCTCAAGCCAAAAAAGCAAATGACAAAGCAGTATTATTATTCCAGCGTTTAGCTTGGTGATATATCGCCTCTTTAAAAGCTTACTCTTCTCTGTTGTGAAAGTGCAACCCTATCATTTGTGTCACTTACAGGCCACCGTACGCTGTGCCAGAGACCTGTCGATGTTGTTGCAATTCCTGCTGGCTGCCAATAGAGGTCAATAAAAGTTGTAGATTTCTTAATGTCCCTTTAATATGGTGTTACAGTACAATGCCTCAAGCAGTGCAGACATGCTGGTTGCTGTCAGAATCAGCCCAGTCCTATTGTAGTGCTGCTATGTCTATGTCTTGAACAGAGAAGCACTTTGGGGCTTCGGGGGCAGAGAGGACATTAAGGGATATACGGATTTCAACATAGCAGCAGCAACACAAGAAACAGCTTTAACATTTACTCTTGGAGGAGAAAAAAAACAGGCAATGTGTTCCAGTTGTGGGTCCTCACTTGTTAGTCAATTGGCTGTAAATCTCTGTTTAAAAGGAACCAGCTTGCATCTGGACTCCTGGATGTTTGGAGCTCATGCCAAAGCAAGAAAGGCCCCAAACCTCACTGAGATCTGGATGGCTTCAGAATGATAATGACCACTGTCAGACCAAGTGGTCAGTGCATGCTTGTCTGCTGTAGGATTATGCTGGTATGCAGTGCAGGCAACAGAAAGAAATTGTGGTAACATAGATAGACTGGGTGGATCAGTTGACCAGTGAAATCTCCATTGATTCCCTTCCAATGTCTCTGTTGAGCCAGAGATCCTCTTCCATTTATTACTGTCTGGACTAGGAGCACTATGCCTTAAAGTGGCTATCAGCAAGGATCAAATATGTTGTCAGTCATAGAAAAGTATACTAAATTGACTTTATATCAGTATAAACTCTCTGGAATTCATTTTATTGTTCTATGTGGTGAAGCGCGCCAATCTTGTACAAGCAGGTTAAAGTGGTAATCCGCAAGATTCTTGTTGAATTATTTGGCATCTTTAATGCTCAGCACTCATTGCTGTGGTGTTCCTGCACTGCTCTTCCCACAGATCACCTGTCAATCAAACAGTGCGTCCAGGACTCGTCTTTTTCCTTGGATTTTCCGTTGATGCAGTTTGAGTTTCTGCAGGTGGCGCTCTGTTCTTGGTTATCGCCGCTCATGCTAATTACCCAGTTCAGCAAACCAGAAACGCAAAACACATCACTCGAATCACTATTGTGTTATATCTGTCAGTGGTAGGGATAGAGTGATATAGAGCAGTGGTTCTCAACGTGGGGTCCGGGGACCACCAGGGGTCATTGAGGGGATTTCAGGGGGTCCCCATTATTTCATTTACAAGAAGTTAACACAATAGTTTCCCTGTTATCTCTCTACTTGCAATACAGATAGTATGGAATTCTGGACAAACTAATATCTAATAATAAAAAATATTCTCAGGACTAAACTAGGGGTCCGTGATATGAAAAAGGTTGAGAATCACTGATATAGAGAACAGCAAAATGGACATTTATTTATATGAAAATGTTATTACTTCAAAAAAAAAAATGCATATTCCTACAATTAATTACCGCCATCCTTAGCTCTGGATTGGAGCTGGATAGCAATTGAGCTAATTTCAAATAATTTAGAGACGCATTTTTTTTAATATATTCCCATACAAAAAGGTATAACAGCGAATACACTATACTCTTCCAGTGACTCTCATCCCAATGCTCAGAGCCATTCATCATCCACAAGGCACAAAGCTGTTCATTATTGAATTCAGCACGACATTTTTCAGTTTCTTCAAACTAGAGAACACAGTGAGCGAGTCCACCAGCTGCTAAATCACCTTAAAGCTGATCCCCCCCCCACCCCCACCCCCTCTGAAAACACATTCAATCCCGCCGCTAATAGCAGAAAAAATACCCTCGCAACCGTGCCTCTTAGGGGTATTAGAGCTCAAACCCGGGCCAAAGTCACGACGGATTTTCACAGCCAAGTCGGTGTTCTGAGCGAACTGAGCCCCGCGAGGAATGCGTTTTTCACAGCCATCCCCCCGTGCATCACGAGGGCCGGTTGCTGGCTTTCAGAGGGGGTCATTAGAGTGGATCTGTATAAATGTAAAAAAAAAAAAAAATCCCTCCATTGCCCCTCCGCGGGGTTTGTTTGTCTCCTGGCAAGGGGAGAGGCCTTTAAAGCCCCTCTGCTCCGTGATGGCCGGTCTGGGAGAGACCACTAATGAGTACCATTTGGGCCCTTCATTTACAACACATGCTGGTTAATAGCCCACGACAATGGTTTTACTGCACTGCTCAGGCCGCTCATGCTGAAGCGGGTCTCTAATGGAAACACTATACATCCTCCCTAGATGACCACTTCTGCCCCCGGTCCGCTATTTATAGAGAGCGGCCGCAGCTGGACCGCTCACCGCAGTAAATGTCACTTTTCGCATGAGTATTTACCTTGCCGTGGCCTTCTGTGAAAACCATATTTGTTAATGAGGTAGGAAAAGAACAGGTATTCCCAGACGGTGGGGGCCCGATGTAGCTCAGTGGAGAGCAAGGCACGGACACCGGCCGAGGTTAGGGGTTCGATTTCCACTGGGGCCACCCATACTAAAAAAGCATACGCTCTGGCACTGGAATAAAACCAACTGGTCTGGGTTCTGTACCACACATTCAATTGTGTGAAAATTATAGCAGGGGGAGAGGTAAACCGCAGCCTGTGAGGGAAAATCTGCTCAATTCAATTTTTCGTTTTTTGGTTTTCACAACTTTGCCTAAACCACCCAGCCTAACCCTAATCACATAATTGCGGATTTGATTAAATTAATCATACTGCTTGCTACGCTCCAGAAACAAACTAGCCCAGACTTATCGCTATGTTCAGACATGGCTCTATTACAGGAGCTTGATAGGACCCATCAAGCATTATGGAAGCATTGTGTATGGAATCAGGAATGTCTCATATATAAATAGATGTGCGAAACATGATTTACAGACATACATCATGACTTGGAAATAAACAATTGTGATTACAAATGTGTTTTCCTATACACTAACAAATACCACCCGACTTCTCTAATGCCATCCATCATCTGAGTACATGTGAAACAATTCCACGTATTTCCAAGAATATGCATGCAACATGTTTTCTCTATTCCACATATCAATATAGAGAAATATAGAGTTGAAAAACAGATTAGACATCTTATAACATATCAGACATTAAGGATTACTTTGACTCAGTATCGTAATCATCCATAACACTAAAAACAGACATAGGTTATATAGAACAAGCAATAATTACATGTTTTAGATCTGTTTTGACTTTGTTAATCGGTGATGTGTTTGCAGCTATACTGGCTGGGCTTATTGGAGAGCCCGAAATCTCACCACAGCTATCAAAACTGTGTTTGATAATGGACCTAGTGATGTTACAATCTGAAGAATATGGATAAAATATACTAATGGCTTTATGCTGTGTGAATGGGACCGAGGAGAGCAACCAAAATGTTGTAACCAAACCAAACCAAAATTGTAAAATTGTTCTGATTGATTTACGTGGGATTTGACCAGGAGTAAATCATGTCATGGTTGCACCGATGCCTGTCATCATGCATTAGTGGTGAATGAATTTTGCTGATGTTGATGTGGAAACCAACGGAAAAAAACGAATTTGCATCTGGTTCTCAGACAAATTTCAAGCCAAGGAACCGCACACCTCACATAAATAAAAAACGAAAAAATAAAAACAATCAGAAATTATTCTCTAAAGGGAAATTCCACTCTCAGATCCTCTTACTGTATCGCCAATCTGTGGTGTTCAGTGTGTTCCAGGAGTTATTTTGAGCGCTGTAATTGAACTTTTTATTGAACCCACTTTCCCTCAACCTGTCTCGTCTACTTAGTGATCTCCTAAATTACCCAAAATGCCTTTCGACAACCGTTGAGGGCTGGTGTGACTTCATTCAGCTGTAGGTTGTACTGTAGGTTAGTGGAGTAAAGTTAGTTTGATATTGGATATTCGCTGGATATTCATTTCTCCACATTCAACAACAAGCAAACAAGTAAAAGGACGTTCATGAATATATTTGGGATTACTGGAAGAGCTGGAAGAGGAAGAACAATTTACAACTACTAGTTTCAAAATGTGAGAAAATATTTCTCTTATGTGACCTGGTTCAGATGGGAAACAAGCTATTAAAATTTGAATGTGTTTATACATCAGAAAAATATTTTCTCACATATTGAAACCAGTGGGTGTAAATTGTTCTTCCTGTTCCAGTAATCACAAATATATTCTTGAATGTGGTTTCACTTTTTTTGATTGATGGAGGAAAAACAAATATCCACCAAATATCCAATATCGGTGGATATTTGAAGTTTACTCCAGTTTTTACGTACAAGTGGATGGAGCAATAGTGATAGTGATAGTGAGTCTATAGAAAAAAGCTCAAGTTTCTTGTTTCTACTCTTGTTTCTTGTTTTTCTCCTGCCAAACGCCATTGTAGCTGCTGGAAATATCTCAACTTGACGTCCTATCGTCTACATTTGGCCAGTTATGCGTGGGAATAAGAAAAATACGCCATCAGACAGAAAAATGGACCCAGGAATGCAAGGTACATCACCGATATCGCATGGTATGTGGGACATTATGTCTCATTATGTCATTATGTCTGGTGTCTGTGTGTGTGTGTGTGTGTGGGCACATTCTTGTGAACACAGTAACTCAAGAACAATACATGATAGAAAGTTCATACTTACCCCACAGGCTCCCTTGTAGAGTAGATGATCTGATTTTGGAGCACCTTGCTGCATAAATTTTAATTTTAATGAAGAACTGGTCTTTTTGAAACTGGAATAACTCCTTAATGCTCTAAGATGCAGAGTTCAAATTAATACAACCCATGTTATCTGAAGACAAGTATGTTGACATAGAAATATTTAGTAATTACTGAATTCATTAAGTTAATTAATGACCTAATTAACATAACTGACTATGTTTAATGTATCATGGTGATTATGGCAGGACATTAGGTTGCTCAAGTGCCTTTTGTTTTGACAGTGTTAAAGTGTTTTAGGGTGGATTTTCCTTTAATTCATTTAGTCTGTTTATTCTCACTGTTCTCACTTTCTGTAACCAGCTTTCACACCCTGGATTTATCCAGTGTGTATGTGTTAATGTATTCTGGCCAGATTTGAAGTCAGACTTTGGGGAAATTGACTGGTAAACCAATAGGCTATATGTACATTTCTACGGTGTCTTTTTTTTATGGTGACTACCCATTTTGAACTCTGAAATAAATTACTACTATTACTACTACTACTATCATATATAAAGTTTTTAAATGTGGACAGATAACAGCACAGCCTTGAACAATATAATTTGTAAGAACAAGAAACTCAAACTAATTGATGTTTTAAAGCTTTTCAAAATCTTATAAACCAATGTAACAAGGAATCTGTGTTCCCTCTTTGTCTTTTTTTATTTTGTTATTCATTTGTTCTTTTTTGGTCCCTGTTGATCACCAGTTGATTGTGGGTTTTTTTATGTAGCTCTTTTTTACTCTATCAGACTTCTACTTAAAAAAAAACGTATAATCGTTCCCATCTCGGAACCTTTACTAAAAGAAACGTTGTTCCCCTCCGGAAACATTACTTCGCAGTACATGCTAGAAGCTACTAGCGGAAGATAAACAGAAATCTTCAACATGGCAGAGGTAAGCTAACGATAGCTAAATCATTTTGAACTTTGCTGTTCGAACGTCGGGTGTGTGTTGTTGGGCAGCTAAAAACGTATTCACAATATTCTAGTTTGTAAGTGTGTTTTCTCAGGGCATGTCTTATTGAAAATAGAACGAAAGTTGACCAGCATTAGCCTGTTAGCTAGCTCGGTAACTTGACAGGTAATGTTAACTACACCTTTGCTAACGTTAGTATTTCTATAAACCGACTAAGACATGCGATAACGTTAGCTCACTGGTTATTATTTCAACGTGGGGCCAAACTGCACATAGTAGCTATGATAAGTAATTAGTAGTTTGCTAATTAACTAGCCTGCTCATAGTAGCTGCTCAGGAGACCAAACATAACCACTAGCTCAACACATTCACTCTATATACAGTGTGAACAAGAAGTTAGAAACGTCGTGGATAGATAATTATAAAACGTTTTACTCCTGTAATAATACAATGATGGTTGTACTATGATTACTATGATGAGATAAGATACACATTAGCCCAGAACAAGACACAGAGGAAAACAAATATTCTTGGCAACTCCCAACGAAGAAAATAAGTTGGCCAGTTATATGACTAGTTCAGAAGATCCAACAATCTGTTACAGTGTCCCAGATGAACATTCCATGAGGAGAGATTTTTCGTAAAGATAAAAAAAAAAGCTGTTGCTGATATGATATGCTTATATGACTTCCAGTAAATGTGTTTTAGCCGGTATCAAATTTGTGACCAATGAATAAAGTTGCAATGAGGAGAAACCATATCTTGAGCTCTGCCAGCTTCTCTTGGCTGGTAGATGTAGCCTACAGGCTGCTGCAGAGGAATGATCATGTGTCCTCTTTGCTACATTAGCTGTTTTTTTTTTCTTTTACACCAAACAACCAGGTTTGTAGAATTTCTTCATCATAAAAAGTGTCCCTTATGTAAGCTTTAAAAATAACAGGCATTGCTAATATGTAGACACTAGACCAGTGTTAACTTGAATGATGAAAATCATGGCAAAAATGCTCAACAACCCTTGCATGGTGCAAGATAAAAAATGGCACAGAATTCAAGCAATGAAAACATAGCCAAAATAAAAACTCATAAACTAAAAGCCAGTTGATTTATATTAAGTTGATTTATGCTCAGTGTTTGAATCACCCTCTGCCTCATTTCACCCCTCTCAGCTCTCACTGCAAGAGACAAACAAGAGTATCCTGACTTGCACCGATACATTATATAGTCCTTAGCTTTTTGTTAAATTCCAGAGATTATTTAAACTGTTATCCCCTGTTTTCACAGACTCACAGCTTGCAGGACATGAGGCAGCAGGCGGCCATTGCTGCCAAAGTCTTCATCCAGAGGGATTACACCAACGGCACTGTCTGCCAGTTCCAAACCAAGTTCCCTTCGGAGCTAGAGACCAGGGTGAGATACACCACATGGCTGTGTTGATTAGAAGTTATAGGTATATACTATAACTTGAGAGAGGTCAAGCATCACTTTTACACATTAACTTGGTACACGGGTGATTTTGTGTGTGCAGAAGTTTTCTCTTTATCTTGTGGATGATTTGATATTGGGTTTTCCAGGGCCACTCTTAGTAGTAGAGCATAGCGGTGTACAAGTTATTTTCATGGGCTGCTCATATCATTGCTCATCATGATTCTGTGCATCCAAAGCTTGAAAGCTTCTTCCAGCAAATTTTGATTTCCACACAAGATCAAAATGACCTCTGCATTACTTCAGTACATATTCTGCAGATTCTGGACCAGTGTTTCCTCTTTAATCATTTAGCAGCAAGAACACTACCATGACTGCTAGACAAAATGGGAAATTAACGAAACGTAATTTGACTTTAAAGCTCCAACAAATTTTAGCCTGAAAGACTGCTGAAACTAACCATATCAGAATGGTTGTGGTTCTAGAACTAAAACTGGAACTGAAATCGCTGTGGATATGGAACCATAACTAAACAGTACTGCCAGTTATTTGCTGCTCCAAAACAGTTTCAGAGGAACCCTGCTGGACTCTGTCCTCATTTGAACTTCCAGGGAAGTTGGTTTCAGAGCAGGCATCGGTAATGATGTGAAGAAGGAAGAGCAGGTCGCTGAGACTGAACAGGCTCCACGCCACATTAAAGACAGTGCCAGCTGAACGGTTCAGAGTTCGCAGGACAAAAAGCAGCAGTTTTGCAACGCGTGCACCACATGAAAAGAGCAGCTTCACAGCACTTAACCACTTACTGGTGGTTTAATGGCACTTCCCTCTTGATTGGGTGGTCTCTGACTCCCTTGTTTTCCTGTAGGATGCATATGCACACACACACATACACACACACACACACACACACACACTGAATGGCTGGACAAATAAAGAATGCTTTTCCTGTGGGAGGTAGCAGCTATAGTCCCCTATCATAAAAAAGTGCTTCCCACATATCTTTTTATTATTTGCTGCAAACCCAGTCTATCAAATATGCAGTGTGCTGCCAAGCTGTTAAGTGGGCTTCTTTTTATGGACAGTTCTTCGTGTCACTTTGTGAGGATGCTTGCAAAGCGTAACGCTGACAAATGCCTCATGTTCTCCAACCAACATTTCTCTGCTTCAACATCTGATTTTGCCATGTAGCTTATCTTCCTCTGCAGGGGTCTGCATGTCGAAGCAGCACATTCTTGCAGATGATTATCTGAGGCTGTGGATTTATTATTGTTGGTAGCTCTTTTCTGATTTAATGCTTTTGGAGGGTCGGGCCAAAGAACTGGGAAAGTACTCAAAGTTTTAAATGTACTTGGCAGCTAGTTTGCCAAACCAGCCAAGACTGTTGAATTAATTGGTAACTGTCAAGTTTTCTTGACCTGTTTCTACTATTTTCCTTATTCAAATTTACAGACATGTCTTGGGACCGCGGCTATATCCTAAGGTCATACTATGTTTAGCGGCTGTTACAGTCAAGAGAATATTCTCTTCCACACTCCATCTGTAAGCCCAGTTCAGTCTTGGGAGTTTGCACTCTCATCTAGCTAGCAGCAACATTTTTGGAATGCTAAAATGGCTGTGTCAGACGTAATGGAAAGATGCTCAGGCAGAGAAATGTGGTTTGAATCGCTGCCTCTGAATTGGAAAATTAGAAGGAGAACAAAGGCTCTTGACGGCGGGCACCAAACACGCCTAAGACCACTGATCTGTTGGAGCTTGTTGTTGCATTCCTCGGGCACATGGGAGCAGAACATTGGAGGGTTTTCAGAGGCCCAGGAGGCCCCTGCCTGGCTCCTCGTCTGGTCTGCAGGCTCCTTCTTTTCCCCCGGCCCCTCAGTATCGTGGGGAGATCACCAGGTCCGTTCTGGAGACTAGCGTGGAGACTAGTGCTGACATCCCAGTCAAAACAGCCTCCGAGTCCAGCAGTCTCCCACCCTCAGCCTACCTTCCGTGGAGCTAGTCTTGATTTGAGGAATTCTTGAGAAAGACAGGTCTGATTATTAGCCAGCCTGTGGAGGGTGGGATTGTACTGAATGTCAGTGCCATGAAGGATTCAAATATTCCTAAAACTGTCTGCAGTTTTGATGGGACCTGCTGAGATAGGGTTTTGTTTTATACAAGGTGAGTCCAAGTCATTAGACAAGGCGAAACCGTCAAGATCCCCTCTTGGATCTTTCTTGTGCGCGTCCTGCTGGGTATTAAGTGAAAACATTCGCTGAGCATACGGCCAAGGCATCCTAATAATTTCAGGAGGTGTTTCCAATGCGGGAAACGAGCCCAGCATTCCCTTGATGAATTACAAGTCCAAGAAAATTCACCCGCTCATTTATCTAGAGATGGAGGAATGCTATCCGGTGCTAAGGATTGAGCGTTTCCATTTGAGTTTCCCAATCGAGGCAGAAAGCACGTACTTACAAGTTACTGTCCTCATTGCTCCAAACATAGACCTGGCCCTGTCACTCCTTGTCCAATATAGACCGCTCATCATCTTGACCTTTTCGATCCTTCCTGTCTGATCCGATCGTTTCAGATTGACAAGCAGCAGTTCGAGGAGACGGTGCGGACGTTGAACAACCTGTACGCCGAGGCCGAGAAGCTGGGCGGCCAGTCCTACTTGGAGGGCTGTCTGGCCTGCCTCACCGCGTACACCATCTTCCTCTGTATGGAGACTCACTACGAGAAGGTGGGAGACGTTGCATACATGCATACATGAATAATAAACCCCCCATTTCAGATACAGATTTGGATTTAGAGCCAGAAAGTGAAGAGGTATCTTGACTGATGCACATAGATCTATCAATGAAGTAGTCTATACTTTACGTTGGACATGATTGAGTGGGATTAGTACTGTAAGGAGCTGCTGCTGTGTGAACATTCTAGCCTGGCTGTAAATCAACAATTTTATGACCTCTGCGAAAGCTTGCAAAATGTATATGATTAATATACATCTAAAACTGTTGGCCCTATCCATACGGAATGCAAATGAATCAGCATGTCAGTGACGTTCCCTGTCCGACGGATTTGTCTTTTAGCGGACAGGAGTGATCCGTGATGAAAAACATTTGGCTCGGCTCGGGTTTTATGGGCGCTCATAAAGTCATGCGATTTGAATCGACTGGTCGTTACCAAACTAAAAATGTAGTCTGCTGTTCACTTATTCAGCTGCTATTCAGCTCAAGAATGTGGTGGGTTGGCCAGTTGTTTACAGTGGCTGCTTGGTGGCCAACCAAAGATTTGCTAGTTGGATCCCAGGTACCAACAGTGCCCACTGCTGCCAGTCAAGGGCACCTAATCCTTATACAGTATGTTTTGTTCCAACTTGTCTCAGGTACAGAAAATTAGCTGAAATTGGTTAAATATTGGAACAAAAGACAATTGTTTGCCGTGTGTTAAGTGTGAGTTTTATTTGTCCTATTATTTGCAAATCATTTCTAGCATATGTTTTAAACTACCTAGATGGGGTTCTACCTCAACAGAACAGGTCAGATAGTGGCAATCACAGAAAAGTATACTAAATTGACTTTCCATCAGCTTAAATTTTCTGGTATTCATTTTATTGTTCTATGTGGTGAAGCGCACCAATCTTGTACAAGCAGGTTAAAGTGGTAATCCGCGAGATTCTTGTCCAATTCTTTTGTCTTCATCTTTGTTGCTAAGCACTGATTGCTGTGGTATTTTCTGCACTGCACTTCCCAGAGATCACCTGTCAATCAAACAGTGTGTCCAGTACTCTGACGTCTTTCTCCTCGGATTTGATGCAGTTTTTGTTTTTTCTTTGTCTGTTCTGTTTTTTTTACGAAGAATGAATGTTTCATTAATTCCCTCATGACAGTCAAACTCAACACAGCGTGCAACACACAAATAGGCAATGAGTGGTAGAATGTTTAAGACTTTATTAAATGTTAATGAAAACAATCATAATGTACTCAGTCTTCTACTTCACTGATGGTATGCTCTTCCATGCACACGCTCCCGTCTCGTCTCATTCCTCCAACCCACTCTTGACACAACTTCAGAGCAAACCATGTGCAAATGTCACGAGTTTAATTTCAAGAAGCTGTCCATTGCCTGATTCCTCGTACATCTGGCCTGACGATGCCTGATGTTTTCTTCTGTTCTGGAGTGATGAGTTAATCCGCGTCAACATGTCCAAGTCACGTAGACGAAGAAAACCGTCTACCAGTGAGCGCTCCGGCTATTTTTGTCTGCCTTCATGAGAAGATTATGGGAACGTAGTCTTCTGGGTCGTGCATCGCCTATAAATTCAGTCCAGCTCGGGCTTTCCTGTGCTGTTTCCCATCTAACCGCGTTTCCCCCCCCCTCATGCTTACATCTTCTCTTTCTCCATCATCATCAGTCTATTGGGCTGCAGGCATGCGAGTAATCATTTGTGTGAACTTAGTTTCGATAGAGTTTTGATGGTGCTGACTGTCTCCGTGGATAAATGTAACAGCCGATGATGGAGCATGATGGAGGAGAGGCAGGAGAGACTAAATTTTAAATCTCCTTTGGCCTTAGAAGACGTATTTGCATATGCTATTTGACCCAGGTCTGCCCTAAAACATGAGTTGCGGTTCGTGTAAAGGTAAAGCAAAAGATTCAGATTCTCCTGAATGGTAGAAGGACATTTGCACGAAGCTCTGATGGGGTCGGGGTCAGTAATCGTGCTTACACATTCTGCGTGGAAGAGTCCAGCCAGGGGGATTGGCATCCATTGGAGTTGTGACATTTGAAAAGTCCTGATTGTTGTGCCCTTTCAGGTCTTGAAGAAGATTGCAAAGTACATCCAGGAGCAGAACGACAAGATCTACGCCCCGCGAGGCCTCCTGCTCACCGACCCCATCGAGAGAGGCCTGCGAGTCGTATCCTTCCGCCTCGGCGTCTGTTGTAGCCAGGAAAACTTTTTGTTGTTGTTTCACCTCTCTCACCACTATCAAAGTTTATGTTTATCTCATAACTGCAAACGGTGAAATCCTAAATAGATGCATTACATTTTAATTTTAGGCATTTATCTGACTCTCTTATCCGGAGCAACCTAGAATGAGTGGAACAGTGGAATAAGCTGGAATTCTTAGATCACCAACATTATAAGCCGCCACTTAAGGAGGTCAAGGGTCAAAGAAATATTCCTGTCTCTTCAGAATGAACATGTATGATGGAGAAGTGTGAGGTTAAGACATAAGAGCGGAGGAGACAAATTGGGATGGCTTTATTTTCTTTTTCAAGACGAGAGTAATATTAAAGTAGAGGAGGACAACATGGGAGATGGGGTTGTGATTTAAGGGGGTCTTGGAAGTATTTCAAGAGGAGATGAATTACTACAGCAAAACACATGTTTGCATGACTGATGATGGCATCCAGATTCAGTGCCATGATTTTAATTCAACCAGAAAAAGCTTGCTCTTGATTTGTGACGTGAGGAGTATAATTAATTTTTTCAGTTTTTGCTGGTTCATCTAATTTGTGATCGCTTTACTGCCTCCTTTCTCTATACTCAGCCAGATGCGGCCCTAGTAATTAGTCAAGTATCACTTACATCTGAGTTTGTGACATCCTGGTCCATAAAAAGCGATGGTACCACTCCTTTCTTCAACATAATATTGCTAGTAAATCCAAGTGTTTTTTGATGGCAGTTGCAGCCAAAGCTTATAGACAGATTGAGCCTAATTCTTCCTTCTAATTATGCCTCCACTGCATACCAGCATTTCTGTATTTGGAGAACAAATATGAGTATTGGAACTTCAGCACCCATCGACAATGCATGATGGAGGCACGGTGGATTTGGCTAGTTCAGCAAGCAGCCAGATGGCTACGAGGCACCTCATTAACTGTCAACCAATCAGAAGTGTTCATCAGATGCCATTTATACCGGAAAATAGATTGGATCTTTAACATGGTTTGATTCTGTTGACAAGCAGAGGTATAGTTTCTCAACAGGCGTTAGTTCACTGACAAATATAATATTATTAACATGGCCTTTGTTAACCAATACCACAAGATTGGCAAGTGTGATTCTCATTGCACTGGGCCTTTTTTTAAGTAGAACAATGAGCTTTCACAGTGAGCTAATGTGAAACTCCATTGGATACAGTGATTTACAGGGCCTAGTGTGCCCACCCCCCCCCGCCCCCCCTCCTCCCCCCTCCTTTCCGGGAGGCTGCAGGCTGCAAATGGAAAGCAGCAGTCTGGGCAGCTTACAGGAAACCCAGCGCTATGTAGGGATACCCTGTAATAACACCAGATAAAAGTTTGTATGTAATCCATAGCATCTGCATAAAATCAGCGGGTGCAGAAACATCTTGGCTTTTCCAAGTGTGTGTGTGTGTGTGTGTGTGTGCAGGGTGACTCAACATCCCAATTAATTGGAGCTGGGCGGCGATGGGGGATTAGGGATAACAAAATATGACTGAAATTGTTCACAGCTGAGCTTCGTTCTCTCTCTCGCCCATAATTTTATAGGGTTGACGGTGATCTGGATTATTTCTCCGGCACCACCGCGCTGCTGTGCTGACTTTGGCATGGGAGCGCCGGGGGGGGGGGGGGGTGATCGACACGTGGAGATTGACAGGAATGTCTCACCTGCGCTGTTGTTTTACCCTCCAAACCAGAGAAACCCGACGACCGTATTTGCAAAAGTCTGACGATGTGACGTCTTAAGCGCTACCACCTGAATTCTGAGTGTTTATATTTTCCACCGCTGTCGGAACAGGTCCGAGAGACCGAAATTGTCTTCAAAATCGCTTTCTTTTCACTCCTTTCAAAACATAAAACTGAAACTGCTGTTTTCCTAATGACCCTGGAGCCTGCATTCTCACCATTTTTTTTTTTAATAGGAAAGCTTAAAAGATATCCGGTTTTAGAATTTTGGAAGAAAACGCACCTTTTGAAATTGATTGAATTGATAGTGAAATGATCCCAACCTTGCTTTCAAATGCCATTCCTTAACTAGATCCTGTCAAGATCGAGGTCACCATCTTTGAAGACAGGAGCCTGGGTAGATAAAAGCCGCCATGGTGAGTCTCATCATATTATACAAGGACTTTTTGCAGAATCAGCCGCTATTCCAGATTTGACACTTTGGCACTACTATTCATCATAATATGCTATAAAAGCAACCTCGGTTTCTGGTGCACATTCATTTTCAGGATTTTGAACACAAATTATCCTCTTAATTATGGGCTCGAGTGGGAAAGGAGGGCTCAGTGTTTATGTGTCCCACAGTTCTTTGCGTGTATGCCGAAGGCGTCAGTCGGAACGACATGAGTTTGGCAGAGAGAAATCTCACATCAAAGTGTAAAATCTCTTCATCTGTGAGGAATACACGCTCACTACTTGACAGACAAGTAGGCTGTTTTATACGCCATTAGCATACCATTTGGTACAGCTTTAGCGTGGGTGGCCCTCGTGGGAATCAAACCCTGATGGCGTTAGCGCCACAGAGCTACACGGCCGCATTTCATTCGCCGTTCAGGTCATTTCGTCGCTTCAAAAACATCTGCACCTTGATGCACGATTAATCAACTCCCGGCGTAAACTCCCAACATTAATCTCCTGCATCGGACGCTCCCTCTCGTTCTGTGAATTTATGACATTGGAAAGCGCCGCCGGCGCCCCGCTGCGCGTAGAGCGAGTCGCCAAAAATATAATGATCGAAATATGGAGGGGAGGACGCCATCAATCTGAAAGATGACTTTTTCCGGGAAATGTTGTCCGACCGGGGAAAATATCCTCTTCCTCGTTCGCCGCGTTCAACAATTCCCTCGCTGTCATTAGCGGCATTCCTCGGCAGTTTCGCTCTCCTGCAGCACACTTTTCATTCGATCAGTGAAACCTTACGAGACTGCACAGCGCGACCGGCAACCGCAGATGGATTTTATACATCCACAGATCATTCGCGCCTGGCAGACGGCTTAAGATTTTTTGGGGGGGGGGGTTTTGCCTCTGGAGCACCACATATCGTCCTATAAATCGTTTCAATCCTGTCTTTTCCAACCTCCCGTAACTTATTGCACGTGACAAAGAACATCATTTTCTTGTTAGGATCCCGGGGTGCGCTCTTCGCCGGGCCAGCATCGCACACCTTGCACAGACTCCGCGCACACGGCCTTTTAAGTCCGCATCGTAGCAGACACCGCGGTCGGCCCAAGTAAGACATACCCCATAAATATTTTTACCTATGGGGAATGTTGTGTTTGGCAAACCGTTTTAAGGCCGCAGACCCCCGCGGACGCGCCGCCCGCCTACCGAACAGGCGCGCACACACAGGGATTAATCTTCTTATTTGAAATTCCTGCCAAGCGCCGCTATACATATACATGTCCCGGTGAGGAATGTAAACCCCGAGTCTTTTATAAGTAGCTGTTGAGAGAGGAGTGCGTTGGAGCGTTGCCATGGTCGAAGGAAGGGTAAACCGCAGCCGGCAAGCGGAGCATGCACGCTCGTACAGCCAATCCATCCTTCCCAGTGTTTAAGCCGCATTGTCCCGCAAGCTCTTCTCCTCTGGGCTTAGACTGATATATCAGTTCGCCAATGCTTTGGGCCGATATGGGCCTTTTAGTACAGATTGGGTATTAGTCAAGAGTTCTAGTGTCCCATGAAGGTCTAAATGCTGTTTTAGAGGCTTTTCCACCCTCAGAAGAAGAAAATTCTGGAGGAAAACACTGAATCCTTGTCATTTTCTTGTCCGGCTATCGGCAGCTTTCGGCGCAAAAAAATATCAAAAACCCCATATCCGTCGAATCCCCCCACCCCCCCGTCATGGCTGGAGGCCCGGCGCGTCGAGAGCGCTTCTCGGGCCCGTCCAGGAGCCTCCCAGGTGAAGGGGCCGAAGCAGCGTGATGGATCAGCCTCTGGTGGGATGACTCCAGACAGCGCCGCAGGAAAGACAAGACTTGGACCTCGCGCAGCCCCGCGGCCGCTGAGAACTCATTTTAGAGGCAGATGGCGCCAAGTCGGCGTCCTGGCGTCTCCTCCGAAAAGACTCTCTCTTACCCCCCCCCCCCATAAGGCGCCGCTCGGCCACAGCAGGCGGACAAACCTGTAAATTAGACCAGACGTGCGAGAATATTGTGTGTCGGCGGGGGACGTTGGACAAGGTGTACGCAGAAATGCTTTCATTTGTTCTGTCGGTTTCTTTTCCGTGTCTGAAATGAGCTTTTTTTGGCTCACCTGCCAAGAATGAGTTTTACCGGCCAAAACAATGCACATTCTTCATAGTCACCTGAATCAAGCACTCGGAGAAGCATTCAAACTGCCAAAGACACGTTCTTCCCAGCTTTCCTGAGCTTGGCCGGTGTCTTGCATGCTGCATCCTGGGTTAATATTGCGGTTTCCTTAGCAGATGCCGGGCTGAGCGGAGCTACAGGGTCTGCAGCCGGCCCAGCACCAGGCGGAGGACCACCAAGATCTGCACCCTTAATACTGCGTCTCTACAATCCTCCCCTATGAGTTTACCCCCACTAACTGACTCATGTATGTACAGTATACTGTCTCATTTGTGCCTGCCAAGTTTTAGTCGCACTGTCATCTATTCCTGCCGTTCCATAACCCCCGTTTCCCGTTTTTGTGCCCGCCTTCACTCACACCCCACTCTGTCGGCCAACTTACTTCTAAATTTCAGTCCCAGCCCATTGTCATTTTTTATCAATGGCAGTAGCACCCCTGCCCCCATTAAACTGTCGAGAGTTAAGTCTGTTATAGTTCTGCTGGAGTGGATAGAAATGACGTGATGTACGCACTGATTCACGAACCGCCTGACAATTTATTGACATTCACAAATCTCTGCTAAGAGGAAAACTGGGAGTCATTTTCATTTGTTTTGGGGTAAAAAAATCTTGTGGAATCATGAACTATTGAACTTCTCGATTATATATATATATATGTTTTTCTGTTTTTCCATGAACGTCGGACGTTCTTATTTTTGAACAATTAAGAAAACACACAGGGTAATTTATGATAATGTTTTTGGATCTCCCAAGGACCATGGAACTCGCCCACACCCATGCGCTAATTAACTGCCTTGGACGAACTCGCGATATAATTTAATTCGAGCCGCAAAACGGAAAAAACGGTCGTTGATTTGTGGGATTTGTTGCATGCGCTGTGGCTTGAGTTTGGTCGGCTTTATTAGTTCTCATGCGTTGTCGCTAGAGAGTTTATCACCTTCAGTGCATGTGTCCTTTGTAGGGTTTGACCTTGTAATTAACCGACTAAACCTACTTTGTCAGGCTGAGACCTGACTGGCACCCCAGGCATTCCAGTCAAACCGTTACAAATTATCTTAATGTATGTATGTTCCTCTATGTGTATTAACTTAAGTCTATTACTTTTGGCCTGTACAGAGATTGTCCTTTTGCGTTTTCAAAAACCAAAACGGCCTGACTTGTGCTTGCTCTGTATTGTGCATGTTATGTTAATAATGCTCTCAAATCATGTCTTTTGTTAACTGTGCTATGCATAGTATGTGGTGACTACTGTTGATTTTTTGCCATACATCGACTCATGTCTGATAACCATATGTTAAACTTGTGAGGTTGCCTTTTGACTGAAGTATAAGAAGTGCTCTTGTTAGTTGACAGTGCCTGCAATGGCTTTGATTGTTGCCTTTGTTAAGAGTGGGATCATGTTCGTCGTGTCTCGGCTTTGTTCCGTTACCGCTAGCAACCAACACAAACCCAACATGACGACTCCACACGCCGACTCTCGACTGACTGTGTTATTAAGCACCTGACTGAGAGAACCTCAGCTTATGTTATCGCAGCCTTACAGAAGGTTCAATAGAGTAAGTGCGGCTGATAATATTTAGCTTGAACCATCTCAGACATCTTGTGAATGTGGTCTGTCAAAAACTGAAATAACACTACAAATATGTATAGGTAGAACTTCCTTGGCTAGTTATTTGAATGCCATAAAACATTAACATCAACTATCCTGATTTTTAATTATGTAAATATGATTTTGCCATTGATTTTTACAGTAGAATTTTTTTATTTAGCTGGAATTATTTCTGTTGAGATAAATTGTTGGAACTTTTCTATGTTCTTTTTTTTTTAAGTTCAGATGCAAACTGTTTTCTTAATCTCAAAACTGTATGGTAATAAAGAGAATGTACATCTTTTACACCATGGTGGCCTCTGCTTCTCATTGCTTTGCCGGGTTTTTTTTTTTTTATGTCGGTTGGTTTTCAGACTTAATGTCAATTTCAGATTTTACACACGCAATTGCACCGAGAGCAGACCCGCAAACGCAGAGCGTCCTCAGTACTTATTCACTATGATTTAGAGATGAGGAGTTCGGACCGAGCGCTGGACCGACTCCAGGACTTCCCTTCAAGTTGGTCGGGTTTCAAGGGCGGTATTTTTCTCTTGTCCGTAAGAGTTATGGAGCGGGACAGGCCTTCCTAAATCCACCAAAGTAGCAGTATTTCTCACAACGGAGGTGAATCGCGACCAGATGAGGTTGTGTTCTCACAGGGGGGCGGCAGGTTGGCGTATAGCGAGAAGGCAGACTCTCCCTCGGCCGTGTGAACCCAGGCCTAAGCGTCCCGCCCTGCTGAAGAGACTCTGAATCCCTACCAGCTTTAGGGCTGCTGCTCTGTAGCTGAACCTGACCTCTGTGGAGGGGGGCAAGGGAAAAGAGATTTCCCCTGCAGGTATCAATAAAGTTGCACATACATATACATACATCACATTGTGAGGGTTGTGCGTCTATGGAAGCAGGACATGACCTAGATTTACTCAGAAGAGAAGACCTTCTTTTTTACTCTTTAACTCACTGTGTCACAGATGTGATCCTAAAGAGATGAACGTCAGTGTACCAATGGAAAAGCCTCACGAAAAAGAACGCAAGACTGCTGCGACCGAGAAAAATACACTCATTTAATGATTAAGTGCCACAGCAAAAAGACTCTTCAGTGCTTTTGACACTAATGATGATCATCACTGTCCTTTTTGGAAACGCTGCTTTCATCTCACGTCAGTGGCATTGTTAGTGTTCCTCCAAATTGAGACCACATTTCCCATAAACCCCGTTGCTTTATGTCGCTTTAAAGCGGCAAGAGCTTCTTCAGCCAAATGTTTTCTCTTTGTCTTTACTGAAGAGGATCAACATGTTGGAAGTGATTTTTCCATCAGTTTTCCACTCTCTCCACCATCTGCCATTACTCGAAACTCTGAAAGCTTTAGCTCAGTTTGCTCTGGAAGAACAGCGCCCTCTTCCTCTTTTGTGCCGTAAAGCAATCCAGCAGATTTCCCGCCAAATCTGACAGTTGCAAACAATGTAGAAATTGTCTTGCTGATAGTCATGCTTGTTTACAGTAATTATACTAATGTCTCAAAATTATTTTGGTAATGATTTATTGATGTTAGAATGCTACAGGCAACACCTTTATATTCTTCTTTATCTTGGCATTATTCTTTTTTCATGAGGCTTTTCTACTCTCAAACATTGATGAGTGAGTTTCATCTCTTTTGTGCCTTTGTTTTCAGTTTGACCTACCAAAGGATCCTCTTGCAACTTGAACCCGGAATAGAGTAGCATAGCCTTTTCTGGAATTTTCTGCAGAAATGCGATCCTCTGATTGCTGTCTTAACTGGGAGCAATCCGATTTCTGATGTGGTTTCTTCTGTGCCACAAAAGGCTAAAAATCAGACCTTCTGTTCTTCTGTGTAAATGCAGCTAAGCTGAAGTCCAGAAACATTCCCATGCAGACTTTAGGGGGAGCTGAGACAATATAACCTGTTGCTTTTCTTCCCGGGCCAGGAAAAGGGAAGAAAAAAAAAAAAAAAGAACCCCCCTCAAACATATTCCCCTGGTTTCCCACTGGTCATGGAACTTCTGGAATATCATGGAATCTAGAGAGGTGTAAGTCAGAGAATTTGATCAATTCTTTTGGGAAGTCTGGGAATATCAGGGAATTTTACAAAGGGGTCACTTTACAAGAATATTCCAGAATGTGTTTTACAACTTGTTTCACACTCTTGCCCTGCTTCCATTCGCTCCTGCTGCCCCTTTATAAGAAGACATGAATGGATTCCATGAGAACATCAGGACAGTCTTTTCCAAAATAAAGTCCAGGGACCCGCTGGGGTTCGTGAAGCGGTGCCACAGGTTCCACAACAAAATTAAAAATAGTTTCATTTCACAAATATCTTCGTTGGAACTTGGCACAATGAGAGAATGTACAAGAATGGCTATTTTTTTATTTGGGGTTTGCTGATATTTGACTAGTAGTAAAAATTTGCTGATTAATATTGGCCAGTTGATGTTGTCCACTGCTGATATGAGGGAAGTTTCTCCCTATTTTTTTTATTCTAGGGGTGGTAAAACCTGAAAAAATTCATTCGTATGGGTTTGAATGGAGAGTTTTAGTGTCCCATGATGGTTTAAATGCAATTTCAGAGGCAAATCCTATAGGGAGCCCTTTATAAATTTGGGGATTTTTATTTATTGATTTTATTTTTTTTGCATGAAACTGGTCAAATTTAAAGATTTTGAATAACAGCACAAAATTTCCAGCAGGTTCAATCCAAGAATGCCAGAATCGGTATTGGTTTTCAAACCTATACAGGTCAAATCCTAATTTTAATCATGTTTTTTTTTTCTGTAATTCTGTACAAAATCATAACAAATTCTGTCAGGTAGCAGGAGTAGCAGGGAGAAATTCAAATGGCTGTCTGTGGCCTAATGTGTATTTAATTGGGGGGGATCCATGACATGAAAAAACAGCAAATATGCCTCTCTGGCTGCATATACACAGATTACATGCGGTTTCTCCGTGTTTACATAGCTGCGAGGAGATCAGAATATGTGCCTCGAAGGGTTAAAAAATCCCATCCGGTGCTCCCTGTGTGAATGCGGCCTTCGCGGGAGCCGCCGCACATCTGTCTGAACCTGACCGGGCTTCGCGGCTTTCTCGGAAAACGCCGGCGTCGGGTGAGAGAAGCACCTTACGGGTTCCTCCTACTGTGTGATTCAGCCGAGTTTACACTGCAGCACAACAGATTGCCCAAACAGGAGAATGTCTGGCTCCGCTCCAACATCCACAGCTAGTCTTCTCCCACAGAGAAACCGCCATAATTTAAAGACCGCACAAAGATTTGGAGTAGCTTAGTGCCTCAGTTCTAAATTACTGTACTTATGACAACTGTAATTCATCGGCTTTATGGTCTATTGGATGTACTCCGGCGTAAAAAAAAAATATATATATATATATATATGTAATTGGACTTTACTGTAAACATCCCTCCTCTCTGCCAGCGGGGCTTTGGAAGGAGATCTGTGGCAGATGGTGAAAGGGAAGATCTGTTGGTGTGGTGAAATACCGCTCCCATTGTTTTGGTCAAGGAGGCTTTCAAGTCAAAGCGAACAGTTAATTGTAACCTACTTCTTCTTCTGCAGGGTTTTTTTTTACAGGAGGGAAGAACACTGTAATGTGGTTTTCTGGCCACAGGAGGGCAATCCTAGACCATTTCAGGAACCAGTTGCAGATACTATATACTGTATGTGTGTGTGTGTGTGTGTGTGTGTGTGACAACCTCTGATAGATAACTGGAAGCACAGCAGACCCACCTCCTACTATTTTTTCCCCTTCCAGCAGTCTCTAAATGGGTTATATATCAGTTTATTGATATTGGCCTTTTATTAAATACCAATATCAGCCAATCAGTGTCACCCTCCTCCGATATGATGGCGGTTCCTCTCAGACCACAGCTACAGAAAAACAACTCAGTTAAAACCTGACATGAAATTAGTTTTTTCTGTGCATCATTCAGTGCATTTATTCACTTAAGTGTTCAACATTTTTGTCTTAATTGTGAACTGCTAACCCTAAAGTCGTTCATTAGTCTTGGTTTCAGCGTTTGATGAGAGTTGATGAGAGTTTTAGTGTCCCATGATGGTCTGAATGCTATTTCAGAGGGTTGTTTTTTGGGGGTTTTTTAAACCGTGGATACAGTTGTGGTGGAAACACTGAATACTTGTAATTTTTGGCATGAAAATGGTCAAATATAAGCGCGAAATATCAGCTATTGTCATTGGCATCGGCTTTCAAAACCCCATTTTGGTTGAACTCTACTTGTGACTGCAGCGCTGCCAGTTCGGATCTCATTTGGACCGGCTAGGAAAATGTGGGTCAAAACCTGGAGACAGAATGTGGGCGAAATCCTTCCTCAAATATATAAAAATGTAAAAAAAAAAAAAAAAAAAAAACTGTAATGAATTCCATACCGCAGCAAAGATGTGGTTGCTTCATAACTCAGACCTTTATTATAGTTAACACACAAAGCACGTCGTCTTCTTACACTCGATTCAAGTATACTGTTAGTATACATAACGTAGCCGTTCAGCTGATCAACACGTACTGCACCCTCAGAAAACAGAGGATCAGTTTGGTAGCACCATTATAAAAAGTACAATAAAACAGGATTCACACATATTATTGTACAAAAGTAAATAATAAAACAAAAAAAAGGACTAAAATTCTAAAATCCCTGACTGTTACGACAATAAGTTACTAATGTGTTGGTTCGTTGGAAATGGTGAGAAAGGAGGAAATTTAGCTTAAAACAATATGTGGCTGTCTAAACAGGCAGGAATCATATTCCATGTGCTTTCTCAGCGATGAGAAGATCTATCTGTGCCACAACGGTGGTGTTATGTTCTTCCCATGGTGCAGGACAGTCCAGTGAGTGTTAATGAACATGAAGACTGGAAAACAGTAGTGAATTTGCATTAATATACATATATATATATATGTAGACTGAACTGTCCTAGGGTCAGCATAGGTGTCAACTGATGCTCTAAGCTCTGCCATTTGGTCACAGTCTCATTTCAAAGCGTTTAGACACGAGGGACTAGTTTCATGGGAGATGCCAAAAATAACAACAAATACTGTACTGTTACCTACAAAATGAAAGACTAGTGATGGTACACCTAATGTCATGTACTAGCTAAGAATGTGGGCATTTATTAAAGGCATTTAGCTGGGGGGGAGAAAAGCAAAATGAGGTCACATATCAGCTTCTAAAGCGAAACATGCTACACGTCATAAATAGGAAACACGTGTGAACGTATCAGAACAATAAGGCGATATCTGGGAGTTCAATATTGATCTTCGCTCATCTTGAATAAGCTATTGACCAAATCCGAATATCATTCACTAACAGTGCTCTGTGAGTGGAAAAGCTGCCGAACAGCGCCTGGTCAAAAAAAAAAACCGAATAATAAATCTTATTTGTGCCTGTCATGGTCATGCATATGTAAATGATATGTAAATCTCATTATTATTCACTAACTCTCAACCCCAAATGACTGTAGCGCATATAAGGCGACGTAAAAGAAGAATTTGCTCTTTTTTCCCCCACGTGGTTCCTAGAGCAGATTTCAGATCAAGAGAACGCACCGAATTACGGCGGGACTTGAACGCACCGCGGGGAGCTTCGGGGGTAAAGTTTCAGCCTGGGTGGATTAACCTTAACGAGCGAAAGCAATTTGGCGATGAAGGGGGGCTGTTTGCGAGGGCTCGTCTCTGTGCCACCGCTTGATTTGCATAAATGACTTTGTGGATAAGATGCAGAAAAAAATGCTCAGACGCAAAATTCTGGATGTAAAAGGCACGAACGCATGTGGAAGAGTACGGCTCGGGGGTGCGTCCAATTATTTCCACGCGCAGACCATCGCCTTTGTGTACACAATGCTTTGCAATCCTCAGGCAATCCGCAGACATCCGAACTCTCCGGGGCGAGCTTTGAACAAAGAGTCTTCTTATTAAAAAAAAAAAAAAAAAAAAAAAAAAAAAAACTGCAGCAGAGTCGTGCGCTTCAAAAGAAGACACACTTCGTGATGACATTCCTCCGCCGCCGCCGTACCTGCTGAAATATACTTGCTGTGTTTTCTTTCATCACTTATTCCAAATAAAATAATAAAAAAAAAAAAAAAACAGGTCTAGAAGTCAGAGGGGGGACACAGGCAGCTTTGCCGTTCTCTTAATCTGAACCAGGGAGGCGGGTGGGGTTAGTTTAAGGCTGTAGCTGCCTCTGTTTGGGAGGTGGGAGGGGAGGGGAGGGGGACTCGTGATGATACATCGATACATCAAATACACTTTCTGCTGGGGGGGGGGAAAGGGAGGTGGAGGTGGAGGTGGAGGGGGGGCTGCTGCCTTGTTTGAATGGGGGGGGAAACATAAAAAAAAAAGGGGGAGCTTGACGCCGGGCGAGGCCGGCAGTGGAAATCCACCGCAGATGGAGGCGTGTAGCTTGGTCGGTGGGCTTTGCAGACGGACGAGTCTCTCCGCGGTGGTGGTGGTGGTGGTGGTGGTGGTGGGGATGACCGGTCCGGCTCCCCCCTCCTCTCTCGTCGGCCTTTACCTGTGGGTCACCTGGTTGTTGAGGAGGCCGGGGAAAGTCTGCTCCGATTCAGTGCTTAATGAGCCGCCTAGGAGAGCGGGAGCAGGGGGGGGGGGGGGGGGGGGGGGGAGTTAGAGACTTGAAAGAACATTCGGACCACATCCGCGCTTTGTCCTAGTTTGACGTCTGCTGATGTGAATCCTGGGTTTTATCCATAAGCCCATAATGGCAGGACACACCTGAAGATGATAACACTTTCTAAGACTACCATATCTATAGTGCATTATAGCTAAGCTATAAGCAAAGCTGCTTATTTCATGGCCACTCACCAAAGACATTAATCATTTGACACTAAATATTGGTTTAAAATTACTTTTAAATCACAAAAACACTTTCACCCCCAAAAAAACTTGATCTTTTTGACACAAAAGACCTCAGAATGCATTCACTGGCCAATCAGAATTGAGTTTTCAAGTAATAAGGATTTATAATGCACTCATAAAGCCTTATGACCAACACATTAATGCTTATGATGCCTTATAGGAGCTCTCAAAAACATTATATAATTAATTTATGATCAATTCTAAGTACAAGCATCTCATGAATGTTTATAACTAGTCATCTATCAGAGGTTGTCATAATTCATTTCAAGTTATATCTATAATGTTTTATGAGTGGGTTGATAAAATGTAGCAGTAACCATATGTGTTCTAACAATCTTGGTCATAAACATTATGAATGCATTATAAATCCTTATGAGTGCCCTTATAATGATCTATAGTCATAGAAAGTGCTATCAAAGTAAATTCATATACATATGGCTTATTAACGAGATGTAGAATTCTGTGTAATTCTGTCAAAGGTAAGCTGTTATCTTGACATTTTAAATTGACATTTTAGAGCAACTTGCAACGAGTGTAGAAGAAGCTTCAATTCCTAGATTGCCGACAATAGAGGGAACAAACAGTAAAAGGTACAATGGCAATAAATAGAACAAATATTCCTGAGAATTACCATTATGGCAGCTGTACATCCATACGCGATGGCCGTCATATCGACATCTGCATTTCATGATGTTATTGGTGTAGTCCGACTCTGGCACTTCATAGTTGGGATTAATAATAACCTGTGAGAGAGAAGACATGGAGGATTACTCATCAACAAAAGACAAGTATAGATGGTTGCATGTTCAAAAATGTCACTGTTTTGTAATTAAAAAGCCTCAATGCAACTAATAAGTTATATTTCATGGGACAGATTTTCAAATACTCTTCAGTCACAGAAGGATAAACAACACGGAGAGGGAAGGATCACCTGGAAAATATAATCCCCGGGTTTGATGTCAGTGATATCGATCCACTGGCAGTCGATGTCGTGCCTGTAGGTATCCCAGCAGCCCACAGTGATGCCCTGCTCTCCGAAGTTGGCGCATTCGTATTTCTTCTCAATACCTGCAAAAAACGAAACGGAAAATAAGATGAGACAGTGAAGGCGTACATGACCTATATGGCCCATAAAACCCCTTCAAAACCAATAATAACATTCTAAAAGTGCATGATTTTGTCCACATCCATGTGAAAATCTAGTTTTTTTCCCCTCCAAATTCCTGAAAAGCAGACTTTTGGGAAGGAATCCTAGATGTGGGTCCTCACCCTCGTCGCACTCGGAGTCCTCCAGGCAGAAACTCGCTTTGTGTCCTTCTGCCACCTTGGTGCCGTTGAGGCTGAACAGGTCATAGTGGGTGAACACCTCCATGCTATGATAATGTCTGCAAGACAGACGGGGAAAATACATGAAGTTTTCCAAAACCCCAAAATTACAGCACAGAAATACATGTGCAGCTACAGTACAGCCTCTGTCCAAACGCAGCAGACGTCCTCAAAAGTCCAAGAAAGACTTTTGACCGCAAATTGTTTTTTGCACCGCTATGTGTAAATCCCACAACATTCCTGGAGATGGTTTGATTTTCTGAGTACGCCCTGTCCGGTTCTGCCAATCAGGACGAGGTGCCAGAGGTTTTGATGTGTGGAGAGCCGGGCCGTCATGTGAAGCTGCCAACGGTGCGCTGCTCCTCCAACCGACCACAAAAATCCAGAGACTTGTGTTTTTTTTGCAGCTCTAGCTTTAGCGTACAGCACACACGGTTGATTACAGGGCAGCGGCAGAACGTATGGAATGGAAAAGTGGCTCCAGAAAGAAGTCATCACGGAGGGTTGAATCATCTTATTTCCTCGAATCAGGTCTCATTTGAGCTGTTTTTTCCCAAATGATCTGGGGGTTTTTTTTTGTGGTGAATTACCAAACAACGCAATGAGTTCACGCGGGGCTTAGATTCTTTGGAATGGTCACATTATGAAATCTGGGCTAAAACCTAAGGACATATAAATGAGGCCTCGTAAACTGTGGTACCGACCTGTGACAGTCATGCCACACCCAAGAGTGGCGGCCAGCTTTGGGCCGGAAGTCGGACTGGCCGTTGTTGTGGATCTGGGAGGAGAAGCGCAGCAGGCGGCGGTAGGAGTTGGCCGGGGCTTGGTTGGAGGTGGTGGACAGACAGTTCTCCTCGTAGGCGCACTGCAGCATGAACATGGGCCTGTCCTCCATGTAGGTGGTCTGCTCCACCGCCTGGGGGTTCAGCACCAGGTCAGGAGCCGCTGCAGGGGCCAGGCCAGAGAGGAGACAAATTTAGAAATATGGGGGACATGGTTCTCACATTGGCAAGGCAGCTTTGGAGCACGCCAAAATAAATGAGCAGTTTTCATTTTTAAACGGCATGCAGAGCCCTGGTATGATTCAGGGAGGAGGCTGGAGTCTTAGTTCAACATTTCTCAGAGGCAAGTCATTTTATTGGTTGAATTAAGACTTAATGGGCGGAGCCAAAGAACCACAGTTTTTCAGAGCGCAAGTTAACTGGCATACTTGAATGGCAAACACGGAACTCAGGCCAAAGTATAAATAAAAATATAAATGGCAATGACTTCTTTTGTTCGTTAATTCATGACCATGGCATTGATAAGCTTGGAAGGTCAGCAGGCTAGCTAACTAGCTAACCTAGATAGCTGTAGGCTAGTATGGCTGGTCTGAACTTGGAAGGTCAGCTAGGCTAACTAGCTAACCTAGATAACTTAGTATTACAAAGTGCATTTTTTCAGTTTAGCACAAATCTATTAGCTACCACATCTCTTACCCCTTGCCTGAATTCAGTCTAACATTATATATTCAGTTGCCAACTTGCTTCCAAAAAAAGCACCTATTAAAGTGGCCAGATGATGTTGTATGCTAATTCGCATATGGATATATAGATGCTACAGCATATATCCAATTTGCATGCAAGTACTCAGCATATTGAGCATCAAAGATTTGACATACCAGCTGGCACAACTGTCTTATTGAGTATTTAACCCTCTTAACACCACTCAAACCTAAAGTAACATTCAAAGATTTAAAAAAAAAAGTCAGAACCTTATAATTCAAAGCTCCTGACATGTCAACAGGTTGGAAAACGTTGCTAGGTTTTTCAGTAGTTGCTTTTTTTTTTAGAAATGAAGTCACCAAGGTGGCCTGAAAAGTTGCTAAACCTGGCAAAAAAGTTGCCAAGTTGGCAACAGTGTAACAACTGTGGTTCTTTGGCTCCGCCCACTGAGATTTAAGAGAACCAATGAGATTATTTCTGTCTCCAGAGCAGCTCGGCCTCAGAGAAATGTTCGCAGAACTAAAACAACAATCTGCATTCAGGAAAGGGTGCTGTCTGAAGTGCAACTGCTTATCATTCTGCGCTGTAAACAGTGTTTGAAAAGCCCAATTCCTCCCTGTGGGAGGACAGGAGCCCTTCATTTTAATGCTGTACAGGTGTAAACAGTTAACAGGTAATAGTTTGTCACTCCTAGTAGCTACACACACACAGGATCACAAGGCAGCAGTGCCAAATGGTCAGAAACCTGCCATCGATTATTTGGCTAAGGCAACTTGTTCCAAGGTAAAGAAATGAAACAAATGGAAGGTACACCACAAGTGTTCTTTTCTTCTATATAGCAAGTGTCACTATGTTCTGATACTACGCGCGAGAGGTTTGTGTCAGAACTGCAAACAAAAAGTCAGGCAGTGCAAACGAGAGAGCTGGCAGTGTAGCTGCAAAGCCGACAGTGATTGCAAAAGTCTGATCAGTGAGAAAGAAGCAGAGGGAACTGTAAACAAAAGTACACAAATAATTTGTTTACAAGTTATAAGTTTTACTTTTGAGATTACTTTTTTTTTGCTTCAGTGAGTTTTATTCTCTCCTCAATTCTTATTTTTGTTTGATATTTAAGAAGTTTTGTTTGATTCTATTGGGACAAATCTGATTCCATAGCAAGATAGCTTCAGAGCATGCCAAAGTAAATCTGCAGGTTCATTTTAAGACTGCAGTGTCCTGTTATGATGCAGGGAAAGGTGCTAAATCTTTAATGGGGAATTCTACTTTTCTGTGTTGGGAGTTTTGAGCTCTGATTGCTCAACATCAAAGAAAATGCAATCCTATGGGATCATCAAATTGCAATGTTTTTATCCCCACCAATTTAGATAGATTTGAAATGAAATTCTATTGCTGGGTATGGACACTGGTGGGAAATCTTCTCCAGCCACATTCAAGTGATGAATTGAAACTTCAGAGTGAAATCCAAACTGTCTCCTAAACAGCAGTGAGCAGCGCTCTGTGCAGAGAAAGCCGGACTCACCAACGTTAGATCTTTTCCCTCTCTCGTCTCTTTGGTATCTTTGGTATAATGCATCACAGAGCGGCCTTACATCATTTCTGGGTATTGTTCAAATTTTTCAAAGGTATCTCTCACTGGCAACATGCAGCGTTGCCTAGTGCAGCTTGAACAATATGAGTTTTGGCATCTTACTCTCTGAACAGGACACTCCGGCAGCATTGCGCCCCCCTCCTTTAGCGCAGGTGAGGTGGGCTCCATGGTGCAGGCAGTGGGACAGCGACATCTCGGTACCGGAGCAGCGGACCCCGCTCATCACCACAGCGTCGGCACTCACCTCCCCAGGCCAATACCACGTCTCCTGTTGAGAAAACATGACCCATGGTACATAATTGTGGTATAATTCACCAATACTCCACTGGTTGTCTTTAACCTTTTTAACTTTAACTGATTCTAGTGCAACATTTTGATCAGATTTCACACAAGTATGAATTAATATGTTTTATTAGCATTAGTATTATCCTTGGTTTCAATGGAGAGTCTAAATGCTGTTTCAGAGGCTTTTCTTCCCTGGTTCCCTGAGTACAATTCTGGAGAAAACACTGAATCCTTGTATTTTTTTTTATGTTTGGGCATGAAAACGGTTAAATTTAAAGATATTGAATGTACAAAAAGCAGCTATCGGTCGCTTTAATCCAAAAATTATTATCATCAGTATCAATATTGCTTTCAAAAACCCATATTGGTCGAGCCCTACAGTGTGTGGCAGGAAACTTGCTTTTTTTGTCCACCAGCCACAGTGGTTTGTACATTCCACAGTCCACCAATACCACAAGTACATTTTTCGAATACAATACGATCTCCAAATGATGACGGATTACCTGCAAAAACTGGCTGGAAGTGAAGAAAAACTTTGCAGACTCAGCAAAAACCTTCAAGCATTTAGCTGGTGGTATTTTTCCCACCCTGCTCCCAATGAATATTTTACTGATACATTGCAGCCATTTGGCACCTTTTTGGAGGAAAACAATGTGGGCACTTTCAAAGGAATACCATGAATTGTTGTAGAGAAAGGCGATTTCCCATACTGGCCACTAGAGGGTGCACCCTGTCCATTTACAGCACTGTAGATGTGACAAATAAGTGAGGATGTGGTGTTGAAAATCCCATATTTGGACCGGCCATGTCAAACAGGCGATTGGATATGTTGTCAAAGCTATTTTCTTCTACAGAGAGTGCAACCTTAAAATAAATTTCAATTCCTAAACGGCCAGCATAACAAGCAGCCAACAGCAAGGGCTGGGCTGCAAGGATCAAAACAACACTGCCCACACAACAGCAGTAACAAATGTTCCCGTGTCCCTAAAATATTAATGTATAATGGAACCGCTGGGTAAAGAAATGAGCCTGGCAGGCAATGTTTTATCATAATAAATGCCAAGTTTCATGCTGATTCATTTCATAATTAAAAGGCACTCCCATTATAATAGACAGCACTTCTCCTCCCTGCCTTGAGCTAAACTTGACATCCTATAATCATCCAAAAATCATTATTTTACAATTTCCACTCATAAAGCTCGAGTCTTCATTCCGCGGCTCTGCAAACACTTTCTAAAGCCGTTAGTGTGGAGGGCCCCCGCTATTACTGTTATCACGCTGCACTGTAAACGCTGCTTGAAACGCCCAATTCGTCCCTGTTGGAGGAGAGGGGCCCTTTATCTTAATGTGTTACAGGTGTAAACAGTTAACAGAGGTAACAGTCCTTCACACCAGATGGGCGTTTGTCACTCCTAGCAACTACACACACGTAGAAACACAAGGCAGCAGTGCCAAATGACATCTGACATCTATTATTTGAGAAAGGCAATGGGTACAAAACAAGTGTTCTTTTCTTTATTATGAAGTGTCAGTGTGTTCTGTGTTACTAAAGAAGTTGCCAATAAGTATCTGCACCAATGCCGCCGAGACAGATTTCTGTACATTTATTGTACTTGGCAAGTAAAGTCATTCTGATTCACTTTCAAAGATAAAAAAGATTCAAGACTGCTGGCTGAGGAGTTAAAGAAGTTTTTCTAGCCTCCTAACAACAGTAGCATCAAATCCACATGCATAGATCTATGGATATCTGTCTATGGATCACAACGAAATGTCAGAGATGCAAAACAATAAATACTGAAATTGTACATTCAGCCAACTTATGTTCTAAGTAGTCTTACAGAGTAAAATCAACGTTTCATTCATGACTTGCTCATCAGTGACAACTAACAATCAATGACTGTAGGCAGTTTTTCATTTCAAATAATAAGATGCTATGATAGCCTGGATGGTAATTTTGTCAAGGGATCTCACATGGTTTCCTGACCTCAAGTTACTGTGTACTATTTGGTATCCAAGCAGCCAAACACGACTTAAAGGCAAAAAAAAAAAAAAAAGTTCTGGGTGTGCTTTTGACTCAGCGCAGCGCTGCAGGCTATGTGACGTTGGTGGTGTGTCAATAAAACATAAAAGGTACCTAGAAACATGCCCTCCGTCCCCTTGGTGGAGACCAAAACCCGCACCAAAGATCCCAGCGCACTGGCTGCTAATTAAAGCAGGGAGCTAATTGACAGCGATAGTCAGTTACACCCATAGGAGACGAGCAGTCTTGATGCATAGCTTTGGAAACGCCTCATTCATTCCATCCCAATCTGTAGACGGCCCCAGGAGAGCTCCCTTGGGTTGGTCCTTCAGGTTCTGTTCCATCATCAGCTGGTCGAGACATCAACTGAGGTAGAAGTGGCTCATTTAATCACATAAAGGCTAACTTTGTTCACACACAACAACAATGTGCCAATCATAAACGGATGGCAGCGAGACAGAAGTTTCATATGAGCATTTGCATATGGACACCCGAGGGAAACGCATGTTCGTTCTCCCCGCGATTCAAAAGGTGAACTCGGCCGAGAATAAAGATGGAACTAATTCCAGCTGACATCAAAGAATGAGAAAGAGAGGAGAAGGGAGAAGCCACTTAGCGGGTAGCTCCGAACTTAATCCTCGCTGAATCCGCACGAATGCGATGATAGACCTTGCCGGATCAAAGCAGGAGAGGACTCTATGAAATTAAGAAATGGATGTGGCGGGATTACTTTTTACAGAGTTTCAATCTTCACGCCACACGCAGCGTAATTAGGAACTTAAAGGAGGAGGTAGGGTTTCCGTGGCTTGCTCAAGGGCGTTTTGACGGGGTTGGCTGATGTCGGCATCGAACCGGCGACCTCCTGGATACGGGTCAGGGTGTGGGACGGCTCCCGCTTCGCTGTCTTCTCCCTCCTGGCTCCCCAATGGTGGAATGACTCAGTCCAGTCAGAACAGCAACTCTCCTTGTTCTGTTCAAAACCGATCCATTCTATCTCTCTCCTTCGCTCTTAAGTTATGTCTTGTCCCAGCACTTGTTCTTATATGAACAGACCTAACATGTTTTTAAATCAATACAAATGTGTCTATTTCTGTCTTGAGTCATGGCTCCCCCTTCTCCTCAGTCAGTCTTTCTAGCACAATATAATGAAGTAAAGCTACCCAAGTGGTGCAGAAAAACAAAACAGAGGAAAATAAAAAGAATCAACTGCTGCTTTGTTGCTGCTAGCAATATTACCACTGCCTCCGAGCTCAGCCCCAACTTAAAGGTAATGTATAGAATGGATGGACTGAAAACAGTGAATGTTGGGACTCAGGGGGCCCCATGTTTGCCTTTGCCTCGGGCCTCCAAATCCTTAAGTCCGCCCCTGCCTAAAATATGAATATAAATGTCCCTTGTCGAGCAGAAGTGGGTTGTCTCGTACCTGGAAGGCGTTGCTGGCGAAGCCCAGGCCCAGTTGTCTGCAGACCACCATGGCCTCCATGGTCCCCCAGCCGTCGCTGCACACCGTCCCCCACACCAGAGAGCCATTTCTCTCTGCCAGCACCTCCACGCGGCCCTCGTAGGGGTTACGGCCCCCACTCAGACGCAGCTACGTGCGCATGAACACAACAGAGACACGGACTTCAATATAGGGAAAAAACAATTCATCTTATTCAGATGATATATAGGATAAGATCGGATACAACTTTAATGACCCTTGTGGGGAAATTGGGTCACAGCAAATGGTAATAGGATACAGCAAAGCAGCATATAGAAGAATATATAAGAATATATATAAGAATATAGCAAATAAGATATAAGATAAGATAAGATAGCACTTTATTAATCCCCTTAGGGAAATTCAGGATAAGTGTAATGGGGTGTATTAAATGTAATGTGACCAACAAGTCCAATGTTTCAAGAATAATTGAAGTGGAAATGTATGAATAAAGGCTATAAAAAAAAAAGTGAGTTGCAGCATTATGAGGATGTAAAGTAACAGCAGTCAAACATACTGAGACAAAGAAAATATGTGCAATATGGAAATTACTAAAAAAAAAAGTATCAAATCGGTGAGAAATTACCAAAATATCAAGATATATGCAATACAAATGAGGCATAATATGGGAATATGAAGAAAACAAATGTACGTTTATAGCTTATGTGCATGATGTGCAAAATGTGGACATGTATTGTAAAAAAAACTATTCACCTTATCAAATATATTCAGATGTAGATGACATGCATAAAGAATGTGCAGGAAGGAAAAGATTGTATTTTTTTGTGAACATGTTGCAGTGTTTGAAGTTTTACACTCACCCGCTCCTGGAAGCCCATAGCGGGGACGTTGCACCTGACGGCCGCGTCTTCCTCATGGCTGCAACCAACAGACTCCTTGTTGAAGAAACACTCTGTGATGGACTTCTCAAATCCGGAGCACTCCACCTCATTCATATGCACCGGGCCCATACCTTGAAAACACAGACGCAAGAAGGACTGCTTTTTTTGGGGGGGCTTCAGAGTGAAACTGAGAAGTGAAAGCAAGTGTGAGAGAAAACTGTAACTGCAATGTAAATTTAGCAAAATATTCATGTTGAAGTACAGAATGATGCCGACGGCTGATCAAACAGGAGTTGAAGGGGTAAATGGAATTCATGTGTATTCATCTCTCCTCTGAGCTATTTAGACATCTTTATCTGCAGTGACTCATTGTTTTCCCCTCTCTGTTATGGTTTAGTTTTCTTACCTGGCTTTCATTCCTTTAGCTGATGCTTTTCTCTGCTGTTTAATTTTTTTTGACTCTGTTGTAAAGTGCTTTGTACCTGTTTTGAAAAGTGCTCTATTATAATTTTTCCATCTGACTTTTTTCTTCCAGAACACAGAGTAACAGAGAGCTGTTCACAGGAAATCATGAGGGAGAATCAAATGATGATTTTTCCAAAAGGGAGTCACTAGCATTCCCTCCGTCTCAACTGTTTCCATGTCCAATGTGCCATTATACTGGAATGTACTACATCTAAGTCCCTGGTTGGGGATGTGAAAAGGATTCTGAAGAGTTCCTATTCAGAAAAAAACCAGTGTGGAATTCTTTCTGCCAGTTATGGGGGTACACGGCACACGCCTAATTAGAGGAAACCATACTATTTTCCACAGTATATCCTGATAACAGGTGAGCTGGGGCCTTACAACCTTTTATAAGCCAGTTACAAGGTTTCTGCTGAGTCTGTCGTTTGAAGTAGGTCAGTGACACATTTAGGGTGGGGGGGTTGGGGGTGTCCAAACCTCCAAACCTGCTTTGCCTGCTGTAAAAAAAAAAAAAAAGAAAAATCTCCATGGCAGCCAGTGATATAACACTGCTGGTAGCTGTCTGGGAGGAAACTCCTCTGTCGAGACCATAAAGCGGGACTGCTAGGAATGAAGGCCGCCATTAGGAAAAACCTTGTCAATAAAAGAGGGGGGTCTTCCTCTGAGCTGGTCCCGACTCCCTTGGAGGCAAAGGCTTGGCTGTCCACATGTGAAGAATTTTGTTCCAAAATCAGATATCCGCCATTTCCAAAAAGTGACAGCCACTGTTACAAAATGATTGACAGCGCAAGAGTACTTTTTTGTTACTTTTTCAAAACTTCAGTCTTATCAAGTCATTTATTACATATTTAGTCTTAAAGTATTATTTTATGCTAGCCAGAAGAGCCATCTCCATGTGCTAAGGAGTCTAAAGAGCCTGTAGTATTTTCATTAGGTCCTTGTTGAACTGCCATGTCTGAAATGTCTGTGGTAGTAACCTTTATAGGCCAGCTGATGGACTGCAAATTGCCGATGCTAGTTTTGCTTTTTCCATTTCACATTTCTCTACAATTCGAATTGCTGGTGGAAGCGTTTGGCTAGCTAGTAGGTTTCCTGATAAGGTAAGTTGTGTCATTTTACAACATTAGGTTTGTTTGTTAGGCTTCTTCTTCTTCAAAGTTCTTTTTATTGAATTTCCCATCAAATCACAATTACAGGTAGAATGATCAGGTAAAAGTTGTACAGATAAGGTCATCCCAACCCTATCATTATTTGTTGGGCTTCTTTGTTGTAAATAAGTAAGTACGTAACTAAGCGTATGGTAGCAGTAACGTTAGTTGTTAAGTTGTAGTAGTGAGAAATTATTGTTGATTTGATTTCTGATTTGCCTAGAAGCTCACAGCTAGCGAGCATGTAACTAGCGCTAAGCTAATTTTCAGTTCTTAAAACAAGTGAGAAATTCTGCCAATGAGGTCGAGATAATTGCACTTTTTTCCTATGCAGTTTCACTTAGTTCAGGAATTTTCTAGAGAGTCAATATCTTAAGGCAGAATAAGGCAGTATCACTCCACTGGTATAAACACAATGACACACACACATGACCCAATCTCCAGAATGTTTTCACTTATTTCAAGAGAAATAATTTTAAGACTCAATACTTGATTGACTTGTTAAGATGCAATTTTTTTGCAGTGTGGTACTTTTTGGTTGGAAAAATGCCAGCTGTTTAACAGACTGGATCGACTATATTTTAGAGAGTCATGAACTTCAGGTAATAACTTTCCAAAACTGAATACAGCAATCTTCATATATACTTCCAAATCAATATAACAGTTTCTACCAGCTTGCTGTAATGGATTCCCATATTCACCTTCCTACACAATGTAACTGATCCTATTCCACTTAGCCAAACCACTTTCTCCATCAGGTCCGTGAGTTCATGTTACTCTGGTCAGTCGGACTGTGGGCTGAAGTAAAAGGAAGGGATGGAATTACTGCCTGTGAAATGTTTGGGATATTTTCATACCTAAACATTTGGTAAGCAGATGTACTGTTGCTACACAGTCATAAGCTTTCATCCCATGCCATGCAGGCACTGCATGTCCATGGTTCCTCCAACAGCAAAGTCTGTAATTCTGAGCTCACTGTCAGGAGACTTTCAGGTCTACTGTGTATTGGGTTAGCCAGTCCAGGCTTTTGGACTTTTCTGTCCAAATACATACTTACCCTTTTTCTATACCCTTTTCTTTCTCTTGAGTGTATTCTCTGTTAGTGAATATCAAAATCCTGTGAGGATGCTAGACTAAAATGTGGTAGTGACAGATGCTCGGGACAAGATGTGGCAGATTTTGAATGAAACCCGACTGGTTTTGTTCCAAACTTAGATAACAATCTATCTTTCAAAATTATAAACAGCACAAAATTAAAGGTAATTATGGTACTTTTCAAAGTATAGTAACTTTGTTGGACCATATAATAACACTTCATTGAAAGGTGTTAAACTTAAGGTAATTATTTCTTCTCAAAATGGATATAGCATTTTTTCATGGAAGTCTTGATTTTTACCGTATGCTGGATAAATGGGGAGTGGCTGTAGCCCGAGAGGTTAGAGAAGCAGGCTTGTGACTGGAAAGTCACTGGTTTGAATCCCCAGATTGGCTGGGGAAATATGGGTGGGGAAAGTGAATGAGTAATGCTCAGCAACTAATTTAGAGGTGCCCTGCAGCAAGGCACTTAACCCTCCAACTACTTAGTGGCCAACAGCAGCAGATTGTGGTTGTACTGGGCGGCTCCCAGGTGTGAATGTGAAGCAGGGGTGGAGCCGGAAAAGAGTCAGTCGACTTTCCCCGAATACACAAAGATTAAAATCTATATAAGAATAGCGCACCTTGTCCGAGCCGCCCTCCAGACAGGGCCTCCTTGGCGGTACCGAAGCCCAGCTCCCGACACACCACGGAGGCGGACAGCAGGCTCCAGTTGTCGTCACATATGGTGCCCCACTCGCCGTTCTTCAACACCTCCACTCGGCCCTCGCCCACGATGGCCCCACCGCGAAGACGAACCAACGGTTGCTGGCGGGGAAAAGCGGAGACAGAGATCTTTTGTAAAGGCTGAAACGTGCAAATACTAAAGGAGAAAAACCACATATTTAGGTCATTCGGGTTCAAGGAGGCCCATCTTCCAAAAATAATACAGTCAGCTGAAGGTTTGCAACCTCAAGTTGGACTTTTCTCCCTCTGAGACGGTGGGAGAAGCACTTGGGAAGCAACAGACTGGGTGGCTCCATGTTTACAGTACGTGCTTGTTATGTGGTTCTCCCATTAACTGTTTAGACAAATTGGAAGTGTTTAATTTTACAAGTAAACACATTAGTGGCATAGTCTAATCTGATTTACTGCCATTTGTATTCATAAAGTGCAGTCCAGACATCTTAATGTGTGGGCTTTGGGATTGCGGATATGTCTTTCCAACTACTGTATGCCTCTGCCAAATACTGGTACTAAAATAAGGTCTTCAGCATTTGAAAAACGTGACACCTTCTCTTACAAAATAATGGATTGCAAAAAAAAAAAAAACCCAAAATGATGGTATTTATGACTTTAGGTAATTGAAGTCCTTAGTTGACAAAATTATAATACTTTAACAGACTGGACTACCTATATTTCAGACACCAGGTAATGATTTTTTCCCCACAATGGCATTTTGAAATAGAACTATTCATATATGATTAAAGCCTAAGCCAACTTACAGTGAATATACTGATTACACTGTGTAGCCTTCAGTAGTACATAACCCTTAATGCTGAATGTTAGCGTTGTGTTTAGAAATGCGTACTACAAATTATTATCAAAGAAATAAGGTAATGGATTCTAAAATGCTACTGTATGTACTGTATCCATTCTGAACAAGTATTTGCTATCTGAAATTCATCGTCAATATTTTACAAATAAGGTTAATTTCATCCTCAAAAGTTTTACTATTCATATAGTAGAGTAAATGTGGCTACTAAACGTATCAGAACCTATGTAAGACTATTTCAACGTGTTTAGAACATGTTAAGCTGGAATGTATGAATGAAAGGTATGAAAATCATTAATTAGAACATTATGAGGGTGTGCAAAATAAAAGCAGTAGAACATACGGAAGCAAAGAAAAAAGTGAATGGACATATATAGGATATGAAAATACACCAAAAATCGTGAAATAAGTGAAAAATTGCAAAAATATCAAGACACATGCAAGGTAAATGCAATATATAATGAATGAGACTGCAAATGAGAATATGAAGAAAACAAAGGTGAATTTACCGGTTATATACATACAGGTTTTTTTTATGGACTTTTATGCCAGCTATCATTCCTATATGATTTGATCATAGAGGAGGTTTTAGCTTTTTTTTCCCAAATGAATATCTCCTTTCAGAATGAAACTCTTCAAACTCCCTGGACTCAGACTGGCTGGAGGCTCTGTGGGAACGTGTTGAGAGGATTTGGGATGTCAGGACGGCCACGCCCAGCCCAGCACTAAGCTGTGGAACGTGACAGAGAGCAGGCAAGCTCATACCTCATATCTGGACATGTGGATGGAGTCACACATAGACAAATTCCTGTCAGCTTAGTGGTGCTGTCACAGGGGAAAAAAAGACACAAAGTAGGAATTGCATTTCTGGTGTTTTTCTTCCTCGAATTGAAAGTTTACATGGTCATTCATGGGCTGAGTGAGTTTCTTGGGCCCTTGGGACCTGTGAAAAACCCACTGTAAAACTTCCATGGGTGTCAGTGAGAAAATAAGCACTCTTGTCTTTTCGTGTCATACTTTATTGACTCCGGGCCCAGATTCACTAAAGATTTGTGCAAAGAAGACTATATCCAAATCAGAATATCATGCTATTCACTAATCATGCACAATGAGTGGAAAGCTGCCTATCAGCGCTGGTCAAAAACATAAAGACTCTTTGTGTCATGGTCATGCATATATAAATTGTATGTAAATCATATCATTTTGCCAACATAATAGCTATTTCTAGGTGAGGTAGTGCAAATCAAGAGTTTGTCCATCTGAGTTTGTCCATTCAGAATGGCTGCCATCATTGCTTCAAGGTGCAGGCATCGTGGCCAGCAAGTCAAGAGGGCTTTCCATGCTAGATTCTCAGATCAGACCAGAAAACGCTCCAATTATAAAGGTGCTTTAGGGCATAAGGGTGCAGCCCTGGTGGATTCGTCTTACAGCTAAAGCTATTTGCGCTTGCAGTTGGTGAGGAAGTGGGGTTATTTGCAGTGTAATGCTCTTTTTAAGGGCTGGTTTGCACCACAGCTTGATTTTCGTAAATTTCGTATAGCACATAGCTCAAGCAAGTGAGGTGTAGAAAATGCAAAAATTGCCCTCACAATGGAATCTTAGTGAATTTGGACCTTAAGTGTGTTGCTCAAGGATACTTGAGAAGGGTGAATGTTTGCTGACTGTCTTTCAAGTTTGCCTGAAAAGTTTGCCTGAAAAACGTGCTTTCTGGAGATATATGTTTTTCAACAGCGTTCACCCACTCCCGCACCCCCTCCCTCCCCTCGTCCCTCCCTCCCCCCCCCCACCTCCCCTCCTTAGATTTTCATTGTATCTGCATCAATCACGTCCCTCCTCAACTAACCCTGAGACGACCATTAATCATTTTGATGAGAAACATCCAACGCGTCTACAGCTGCCCGGTTCACAAAGTGGCGCTGAGTACTGAATGTCACTGTTGGCTAATGTGTCTAACCAAAACATTTCATCACCCACCCTCCAGATTAAAGTCACTGAACTGAACAGGAGTGAGCTTTGTTTACTATTTGCAGTTTGTTGACCCCTTCAGCGGAAATCAGAAATATTTCTCCTGCCACTGACAGGAGACAGCCCGTCTAAAAAAACGGTGTACTACCTACTGATGAGTACGCTGCTTCATTATACTGAAGAGAAATACTTCAGTGAGACAATTATTTCTCAATTCGCTCTTCACATCAGTGCACTGAAAATGCCAGGATATTAAATTATTTTCCATGTATGAGTAGGAATCAGAAAAGTGCCAGCTGGAAGATAGTAGAGTAAAAAACTTTCCACTTTCCTCTGTGAGTGATGGTAAAAAGAATCAATCGTGGAAAACAACAACGTGACAATAGTCATCTGTTAGTATTTTGGCTTCAGAATGGTCTGGATGTACTATGATGGAACTCTCACACATTGGAAAAAAAACATAAAATAAGGCTTTTCTGAAAATAGAATTGATTCTTGCAATATTTGTGGTTGTTTGCCTTGTGATGATTACCGACTGGAGCTCATACCCAGGGGCAGACCTAGTGATTTGGGGGCCCTGGGCAAAGGCAAGCAACCCCCTGAATCCCACCCTTTCACTTTTTCTTCCATCCTTTCTATACATTACCTTCAAGTTGGGCTGAGCAAAATATGTATGCAAGGGCATTTTTTTTTTTCACTTCTCTCTCAGCTATTGATCACTGGCAAGGAAAATGAGCTTAAAGTCAAAAAGAGGGGTGTTTTTCGATAAGTAAATTTCTTTTAAATGGATTAAACATTAGTTTACATTAATTCTTTTCTTGTCTTTTGTGGGGGCCTCTGGCTTTCGGGACCCAAGGCAGTCGCCTACCTAAGATCGCCTCCTGGGTCTACCACACCATACTGACAGCACTTACTGTAAGGATTGTGCATGATCTGAATGTACTGGGTACGGGTCGACCTACCTCTTGTCGGAAGGCCTTTCTGAATCCAGCCATGGGGGTCGGGGAAAAGGCTCTGCCGGCAACGCAGCTCACCACCACAGGCATACCTCCACCACAGGTCCCATTGGACTTCATCGACATAGCCTGACCCAGTTTACAGCTGGACAGGTGGGCCTCGTTGCCGGTGCAGTTGACGGAGAAGTCCCAGTATGTGGGCTTTCTCCTGCGAGCAAACATCCTGGAGGGAGAGGGAAAGGAGATCAGGATGGATTTAAGGTCATTCATTATCAAGGGTATCAAGAGTTTCCAAGATGAGACTTTGTACGAAATAATTGTTGTCACGAACGTAAAGAGCGTTACGGGTTAGGAGTCATCTGAGTTATAGAACCATCTGTGTTTTTGAAATGTACACTGAGGAATTTCAGGCAGCTGTAGTTCTCCAAAACAGATATACTGCTTTTTGGAATGATGCCCTCCATCTGTAGAAATCTGGAGATGCTTGAGAGACAAAGATGATTGAGTCATCTGTTTTGATAGATGCTATTAAAATCTTGGCAGGGATATTGGTGGAAGCTACTAGATTGTTTTTAGCACAGCATTTTGGGTGGACATTGTTAAAGCGGTAATCCGAGATCTCTGTGTTATTTTCTATTTAGGTGACATCTTTGGTGCTAAGCGATGATCTTTTTGAGATCACCTGTCAATCAATCAGTGTGTCCAGAACTGTGACGTCTTTTTCCTTGGATTTTCTGTTGATGAAGTTTGAGTTTCTGTAGGTGGCGCTCCCTTCTTTGTTCTTTCTTCCTCTTTCTTCTTCAGCCATGGTGGCTATCACTGCTCATGGTAACTACCCAGTTCTATTTATTCCAAACAAACTCGAAGAATAAAAGGCATCACTTCTTGTGTGCTAGAGAGCATTTTCCCAGGAAAGATCTACCAGACGCCGGGTGTTTTCGAACAGCAAATGTAAAAGCTTTCATGAAGCGGCTGTAGATTGAATCACTGCTGTATTGTATCAATCAGCAATATATACTAGTTGTATGGGATTATGTTTGTACTACTCTCTCAATAGTCCATTTACATTACATTTTACATTTTAGACATTTAACTTGACACTTCAGAGCGACCTACAATGGATGAGCAGGTAGGAGTTCAATGTTGTGGGGATTGACCCTGGGTGAGAAATGCTACTCTAGGAGGAGTTTATCTTATAAATTGTAGCTTCTGCTGAGATTGGAACTCAGATTGTTGGATTTGATGTCCAGAATGCCAACCTTGACACCATGGACAAAGTCAGTATTGATAGTATACAATATAGTATTTGATATAGTATATATAGTATATAATATAGTATAGAAGAAAGATAACTGGAGCACTTCGGACATTCAAAAAAACCTTAGGTGCTCTTGGATAGGGCTATGGTACTTCAATGAAAGAAATGGGAAACTGATCCTAGACCAGGCACCCATGAAGGTTTGAACTTTAAAAAGCCTTTATTCAAATGGGCTAGAACATTTTAAAAGACACCAACGCGTATCGCCTTTCGCCTTCATCATGTTCATTTTAATAAAGGCTTTTTAAGGTAAAAACCTTCATGAGTGCCTGGTCTGGGATAAATTTTACACTTCATTCATTGAAATACAATATAGTATATTGTAAAGTTAATACCAAAATTGCAAGGTTTTTGGACAGCTGGATAGGACGCAGTCTGACATATGAACTTGATTTTGTCGGGGATGTAACAAAGTGGGGTTAATAATCCTGCTTGTTCAGGCCTGCTGGGGTGCTAATCTCTTCCTCTCCATTTAGTAGTGAGCCCATATGATGTGTTTAATGAGCCATACTAACAGAATGGTATGTTCCCTCGTCCTTATATCACATGTCTGAGGTGTACATAAAGCACGGATTAAAATGGGACAGGCAGCATTTGTTTTTCATTTGGGACCTGACGAAAGGAACGCCGCAGACTGGAACCTATCCAGAGCTAATGTTCTGAGCCGCTGCCAAAGGACGAGGTTCGCTATCTCCTCCAATGCAATTTAAACACGGCCGCGATACATATCAGCGCCGTTCAAAATGAGCAATGACTGAGTAAACTGGCGGTCTGGAAGCTGTGAAAGCTGACTTCTCACCAAAATCCCATAACCCAGCTGAAAATGCAATTACACATTTCTACTGAAGTTGTGGCTTGCTGTCACTTTTGATCAACTTGAAAGTTACCCAATGCTTAAACTGACTTTTTACTTTTAGTTAAAGGTTTTACAAACGAGTGTTAGACGGGGCCTTTTACTAAAAATCATATATCTGCCAGTCAGTGTCATCCACCTCTGATATGATGGATATGATGCAGTTTGTTTGATTACATATTAATTGTAGAATTGATCAATACGACACTGGTTGTCAATGGGAAGCCCTTGCCTGCATTGATTGTAATGCAACATTTGATCAAACTAATTAGTGTTATTATTATTAGTAGTAGTAGTAATAGCAATTTCAAAAGCTTTTCCACCCTGCTGTGAATAACATTCTGGGGGAAACACTGAATACTTTTTGGCATGAAAATGGTCAAATGAGAGAGTGAATATCGACACCGGCCAAACCCGACTGCACACCATAAGTGCCTCACATTCACTGGACTTTTAATATGAATCCTGTGGTCTCAGGGGGATGCTGAAACCAGAGGCTGCACAGAAGCACTGGAACCGAGGCAGACTCAGGATTATGAAAGAACTCTCAGCAGCTCTTGGCCGCGGACCATACCAGATTCAGACGACAGCCTGTAAAAACAGACTGCACGTTTCACGGGTCTAAACCGACACGTAGATGGAAAGTAGGGAGCCGTCGCGCTCTGCTGCGGTTACCTAAGGCAGAGGAAACTTCCCAGTCTGGCAGACAGTAAATTCAAGGTTAACTTCAGTGCTGGAAGCGTTGGTTTGCCATGGTTAACCTGTGGCTATCTGTCCGCTGGGCTGCCTCATGTAAGCAAGATTTAGATCCCTCATCAGTCGCTAACCCATTACGACTGCTTTGTGGAATGCGGCGATCCTGTATATACATAAGGAGGCAGGTCGGGTTACAGTGGAGCCAGGCTTCTGATGTGAAGCATGTAAAATCCGCACATGGGAAGATGTTTAATTCAGGCTTATCGTTATATGTTCTATATTTTAGAAAATGTACCTTAAATAATAAGCACATTTGGGTCAAGGCCCTAATGAGCTGACGTTTTAAGTTTTGAGGTTTGGAAAAACAACCCACTCACAATTTCCACTAAGGAGCCTGACACAGACAGCAGAGTTCAGATGTCGAGGTTTCGTTTTCACCAGACTGACATGATCCTGTATGGGGCGCGTTGCTTCAGCCATGCCCGGATTTGACCCCGGCACATAATTTATGAGTGGATGTGCTGGGCTTGACTGAGCTGAAGCGGCAAGCCATAAAGTTAAGATCTTGTGACTTTTTTAACTTGCATTTTTACCCACTTACTGCAGTACACATTTTCAGAAAATATAAAAAAAATTCAGCCACGTGAAGACATTTGAGAAGTTTGAGAAGATGTTTTTTGTCCATTTTGGACCAATATGGAACCGTATAAATCTGAGGTCTCAATCTTCTAAGAAGCACATATTAAGGCCCTGCTCTTTGCTGGTGTAGCAAATAAGCTGATGATGTATTTTTTAGAAACACGTAGCCAGACCTACTTTATTTTCGTGATGCACCAGCGCAGGATGAAGGGTGAAGCACAGACTGGTTAAGATGTAGGGACTAATTTGCGGGTGTGGTAAAGAAACGGGGGAAAAACTAGATCAGAGTTGACCCTCTGCCAACTCTGGACTGGAAGCACGTTTTACCATTACCCCTACAAATCACCCACTGAGTCACAAAGTGCATTCGGTAGGCACATTTTTCCAAAACGCCAAAAGTGGCCCCCCCAGAGGGAAATCAAACTCTAAAAACCTACACTGGACCACACATACGGGGGAACACTCACTTGTAGACTCTGGCATTGTACTTCCTCTCCCCGGGGAAGCCGAACATGCCACAGATGACCCTGCTGTTCAGCTGGCTCCACTCGGAGTTGCAGATCTGCTTCCATTTACCGCCGTCCTTGACCTCCACGTAGCCCTCTGTCACGGGGATCCGCTTGCGGTAAGACGACAGGATGGCTCGGATGCGCACGTCCTCCACTTGAATGTTGAGGTTCTGTGAACAAGAAACGAAGGAGCACCTGTGATTAGAGGTCTTGAAGAAAGTACACCCCTCCCACACACACGTATGTATATGTACAGTGTATATATGTGTATGTGTATGTTTCTTTCTTTTTAATGTCATTTTATGAGTTGATAATGTCATTTTACCTGACAAATTCTGTATTTTTTGTGTTTTATGTGAAGCACATTGAATTTTCCTTATGTATGAAATGTGCTATATAAATAAAGTTTGCCTTGCCTTGCCTATCTATATACATATTGATGCTCTCAGAACCAAATATTCTGTCTTCAAAAAGTCTATTTTGTCATAACTGAGAAAACCTCCTCATTTTCAATGCATTTACAATGCATTTCTAAAATAGTATCATGCGTTTTTAATGTTTTCCATGGGCCCTAATGTCATGAAACTTGCTCATCAAAATTGGATTGGAGTTTTTCCATGAGAGCAGTGATATGTATGTATGTGTGTGTGTGTGTGTGTGTGTGTGTGTACCTACTGACATGTAAAAACACGTGCGTATATGTTTAAATATTTTCCAATTTGTATATATATTTTAAATATTGTTTTGGATCTTTTTTTTTTTAAATATATATATATTTTTGACATACAGTACTGTGCAAAAGTCTTAGGCATATGTCAAAGAAATCCATAAAGCGAAGATGCTTTCAAAACTAATGAAATGAAAAGTTTCTGAATATCAAAAATTTACAATAAACAGTAGTCTATTGACACACTAATGCAGAAAACAAATAAACATCGAAGACTTCTAAGAAATTTATATAAAAAATCTAGGGTGCCTAAGACTTTTGCACAGTACTGTATATGTTGACAGGAATAAATACATTAGTTTTGCATGGCATCAGCCAGCCAAGGTCTATAGAGACCTTGCATCTTCTCAATGACTCGGCCAGATGGATCTCTTCCATCTTCTGAAGGGTAAACAGGCTATACATCACATCTGTCTGGAATTTGCATTTCCCATGTTACATAATGTGCAAATCAAAGGCCCTCACCTCCCCGTCCAAACCCCAACCACAGCCGCTGAGCTCTGTGTGCATCTCTTGTAAACCTCCTGCAGTTTACCCAAACAGTTTTACAGTGAATCACCTTGTTAATGCAAAACACCCTGACCCGGCTGCACTGCAACTGTTTTTGGCTTTTGAACTAACAGAATCACACGGTTTCCATGGAAACACATGCAACACATTTTAGTGGGTGTCGCTGGAAAGCAGTCGGTAAAGGAAAATGCACAAACACAGCATTGTGAGTGCACGTGCAGTGGGAGGGGTTTAAGCCCGTGCCGTGACCTTTTTTTCCCCAAATGTTCCAACTCGACTAAATACACCATGGAGAAAGAGACTTGTATAGCAGAGGAATGTTTAAACAGAGGGCCAAAAGACACTTCTGTGATGGTGTCTTTAAAGGAATACACCAGGATTTTGGGATATTGTCCTGTTAACTTACCTGTTAAGTGATAAGAACAAAAGACACCAAAATCATCCATGTGTCCCCAGTAGATAGTTGGCTCCACAGCTCCATTCTAACACTTTAGCATACACTATGTTGAGTGATAGTAGGCTCCATGCTAACACTTTAGCATACACTATGTTGAGTGATAGTAGGCTCCATGCTAACACTTTAGCATACACTATGCTGAGTGATAGCAGGAACTAGCTTTATCCAAAGTAAGAAGACTGACCTGTAAGTAATAAAAAGTTGTTAGTGGTTTTTATTATATGGCCTGTAGATTAATGTTTCTTTTAAAAGTTAAATATTAATTCCATTAGTTGATGTAGCCAGGTTTATTTTTTGAACTATTTCAGGTGAGCACAGTCTCCCATCGCCCACCACCTTCACTTCCAATGGAAACAGGGAAAGTAATCTCATGCTAATTCAAAACAGTATGTTATTTTTGTATCATATTTCATGTAGCCTAGATTTAACTAATCCTGTACACAAAACTGCCAGACTCTGTCCCATATCATTTAAGATTAATTACCATTTAGCTTTAGAGCTGCTACAGTCTCATTTTCTCACTTTTGAGATAATGTTAGTGAAACTACTATCACTCAACATAGTGTTTGCTAAAGTGTTAGCATGGAGCCTGCTATCACTAAACATAGTGTATGCTAAAGTGTTAGCATGGAGCCTCTATCACTCAACATAGTGTTTGCTAAAGTGTTAGCATGGAGCCTGCTATCACTAAACATAGTGTATGCTAAAGTGTTAGCATGGAGCCTCTATCACTCAACATAGTGTTTGCTAAAGTGTTAGCATGGAGCCTGCTATCACTCAACATAGTGTTTGCTAAAGTGTTAGCATGGAGCCTGCTATCACTCAACATAGTGTTTGCTAAAGTGTTAGCATGGAGCCTGCTATCACTCAACATAGTGTTTGCTAAAGTGTTAGCATGGAGCCTGCTATCACTCAACATAGTGTTTGCTGAAGCATGGAGCACCGGAGCCATCCATCTACCGGAGACACATGGATGATTTTGGTGTCTGTGTTCTCATCACTTAATGGGTAAGAGCCAATCTTCCATCCATTCCTTTAATCTGCACATTCAAAAGCTCTTATCAAGGATGACTGGTATATCAATGCGAGCACAGAAGAGTGGAGCACATAAATACTTGTTAAAGTGAACGGCTCCTCTGAGCGTCTGAGCGTAACTCGATCAATACTCGCTCGCAGGCGGTGACAGCCTGTCAAAAAATGGACTCGGAGACTTTTCCTCCCCGACTCTTTGCAGGGATTAAATAAACAGCTCTCTCTCCCATAGACCAAACCCACATTCTTGTGCTACGTGACAGCGCCGGCCGAGGGGGGAGGGAGCTCAGTCCGGCTGGGGGGGAGAGGAGGGGGTGGTGGATGGGACGCTTTGCTCAGCAGATGGGCTGGTACAGACGCCTATCATACGCAGCCAAAACGAAGCGAAGACCTGGGCATCAAATAATGAAAAGGGAGGGTTTCCTAAATTGGCATTTGCCTCCCGGGGAAGGGCAGATGCCACCGCAGTGAAAACTACAAATCATCAGTCTTCCTATCCCCTTACTATTTTCTCCCAAAGATAACCACATTAACCATTCCGGTCAGAAGCAGAGAGGTCCGGATTGTAGAGGATGTAGAACTGAATAAAGGCTGAAATCGTGGAACAGAATAATGACAGGAGATGCGGTGGTGGTGACCTTGTCTGGATAGCAGACGTACGAAAAAAAACGAGACAGAGCCAAAAGTTGTGAAGGCGATGTCTTCGAATTCAATGGCAAGAGAGTTGAATGTGCAACTAAATCCAGATCTGTGGCTAAACATGCAGCCAATAAGCTCCTCCGAAACAGCAGTGAACCCAAACAAAGACACCGGGGCCGCTGACAAAGATCACTGCGAACATGACTGCACTCCAAACTCCAGATTGAACGTCTGATAAACACAGAAAAACACACTCTACCCTTTCCCTCTCCCAGACTGACCCTGAGTCTGCGCGAGATAAACAATTTCCCTGCCAAAAATGCCCCCCCCCCACCCCGCCCCCCCGGCTTATGCTTATGTATACATCTCGAACAGTCACTGCTCCGTACTTTTAGCGGGAGAGTCTCCAAAATACGAAAACGGTTCACTCTTAATTTGTTTTTTTCGAGGTCGGTGGATGAGAAACGGTTCCTCCTCCCCCCCTCTTTTCCTTTCCCATGCATTTAATTTCTCGCAATTTATTTCCGGTTTCGTAGTTCAGCCGTTCCTTCACGTGTCCAAAAATGGACACGAGCGTTTCGAACATATGCCTCTTGTTTGGCCGCACTCCGGGGAAGGGGCCTTTCCCCGCTCCGCTCGTCTGAGAGGGAAAGGTGGCGCAGATGGAAAAGCCATTAGTGGGATGAGTTCTACCGAAAGAGGTGAAGAGGCCCCAGGTCTGTCGCAACTCACCTCTTATTCACAGAAACTGCACTCCCACGCTTCCTACATGGTTTTTTTTCTGTTTGAAAAATCCCATGGTTTCTCCTGGCTTCAACCCCCTGGGGTCTCAGTTATCGACAACCACCTGTTGTTTTGTGAAAAGTTTTCACTCTGGGTGCATTTTCAATACATTTCTGTGAGTTTCTAAACCAGTTTTGTCTTTAGGGCTTCTGAGTAGCTATAGTCTATTGCAGCAATTCTCAACCTTTTTCATATCAAGGACCCCTAATTTAGTCCACATTAGAGCTACAGACCCCCATTTGATGAGATTTTGTCTCTCGGACCCAAATCTCAGAATATTTTTATTGTTAGATATGATTTTGTCCAAAATTCTATGACTATCTGTATTGTAAGTAGAGAGATAACAGTGAAACTATGATCAAAACAGTCATTCTTCTGCATTCTCTAATTGTGTTAAATTCTTGTAAATGAAATAATGGTGAAGTTTAACGATTCTTCAGTTTGCTGGGGACCCCCTGGAACTCCCTTCAAGGACCCCTGGTGGGCCCCGGACCCCACGTTGAGAACCACTGGTCTATTGACCTGACTTAGTGATAAGATAAATTTGTAGCTGAGTTTGTACTCAGCAGGAGGATAACAGCATCAAGGGGGTAACATAGTTTAAGTGCTAAAAAAAACTGTGTTAAACTGGCTTAAACCACAGAAGTATAATTTCTGTCAGATGCTAACTACAGCACTATACTTTTTTAGTGTAATCTCTTCCCAAACTTGTTTTTCCATACTTTCACTGGCGTTCCAGACATGTGTAGGAAGCTTTTTCTCCAGCAGGAGCCATAGGCGCAAGTGGTAAAACACTGCAGCTATCATGTAACATGAAATTAGCAGCTGGAAATGGCAAGGAAACAGTGGATCTGCACACTGGGAATGCATTTACACTCTCATGAGAAAAGTGGTGGTTGGCACTGGATGTGATTCCTCTTAACTCGGAGAAGTGAGCGAAGTGAGTTCTGACATAACTCGTCCCTGGCTGTACTATGAGATGACTATACACTGGGTCAAAGGGAGTGTTTTGGTACATGGCAGCTTGAAGCCATTGATCAGAACCAGATGAGGATATTGTGTTGAATGTAATTTGCTGGAATCACCCATAAATGAGTCTCGGCATCTCGACTTTTCGCTTTGACCAAAACACTGGCTGCCATGATTTACGACTAAAATATGGTTGTCCTAAAGTGATTTAATGCCAGCTTGTCTACAGACCAGAGGACATAAATAAAACTAAAAACTTCTGCTGGGGAACAAGCTATGAATCAAATCAAATGAGGATTCATCACTCTTGGTTAGGCCTGTCCCCAACTAGGGAAATCCTTTACTAAGAGTATAGGGGTTTTATCGACTAATCAATTGGTGAGTTTATTTGAAAAACCTGCAAAACTACCAGTCCCACATTATTCTCCCCCTGCAAATATACGCCTTCATGCAAACTACTCTTTATATCTAGTTTTTATCAAAGCAAAACAATACATACTCATGAATATTATTACAATGACCTTAGAATTTTGGGGAAATAACAATACATTTTAAAAACTCCTTTTCATTAATCAACTAAACAAACGTGACCCTCATTTGATTAAAACCCTAACAACCCCATTCTCAATTAAGGCCTAGGTCAGACTACAAGAGCATCATCTAAATGCATAAAATGTAAAACATAAATGCACTCCTGTGTGTATTAAGCTACAAATTTGATTGCCTTATATTACCCGAGGCTGGAAGAAAGGATAAGTGAGAACGTACTACTTTTTCAGTTCAGATTCAGGGTGGTTGTCTGGCATCGAATCCACAGAAATTCACAAAATTTTGTGGCCAAATTGTGACTTCATAACTCCTCCACACAACACAGTGCTGGAGTGTACTTTTGCCAGCAAAAATAAAGTGCATGGAACATAGAAGCATATGGTTCCAATAGAGACCTTGAACGACACTCTTCCAAATCAAAATCTGGAGAAAATACCCAGAAACCGGGCCATACTATCAAAATAATCTTTGAGAAGTTCAAGTCAGCCTACATTTATTTCCAGGTACATGTTTCATTTAGGATATCTTTGTTGACAACATTTTTTTCTAGTCACCACTCCTAGCATGTGTTTTGAGAACACATATTCGATTCAAGCCCCTAACCAGTCTTAGTTGAGAGCTGATTATTCCACAAGCCGCAGCACAAATTGATGATTATCTGTTTCCTGAGATAGTGTTTATAGAACAGAGTGAATGTCATGTGCTGCACACTGCTGTGCAATTGCTCCTTTAAAATCCATTAAAGAGCTTTTGTTAACAAATTGAAAACAGATGCTTTGTTTTGTCCTCATTTAGCTTTGCAGAAAGAGGACGATGATTAAACGGAAATTAACAACTTTTATAAGGTATAAGAACTTTGACTGACATCATAACATGTAGAATATGAAGTTACACCCAGGGGTGTATCGCTTTATGCCTAACAGCATTGTATAACAAAGTAAGCATTTCTTACCATTGTACAGTCTGTTGATGGCAAAATCAACCAAATATGTTAGAGATGACAAAGTTATACCGTGAAACACCAACAAAAATGCAAAATAGATTATGCAAAATAGAATAGTTTAGATTTGATTTACAGATGATCTAAACTTATGTGTTTTGAATGGGACCCAATGCACTGAGAATCTTGCTGGTGTGTTTTTCTGTGTTTTTTGTGTTTTTTTGTGTGGACGGATAGTGAAAACTGGGCAACATTTGCTAAAAAACTGCGGTGCATCACACAGAGCAGTTTCTTGCAATATGTCATTGTGGTTGTACTGTATTTGTCCTTGTACAAATAATCCCCAACATAATCACAGACATATACATATTTATAGCCTGAATCAAATGCTATGTTCAGACAAGCAATGTGATTTTTCCAAAGTCTGGACAGCAAAACATGGAATCCGATCTTGTCAGATCAGATTCATGGGTAGTTTGAAATGCGGTTCAAATGGCATCTCTGGATTTCAAGTGTTTCTTTCCCGTCACACAACACAAAATGAATTTGACGTCACATGTTGTGATAAGAAGAACAGAGAACAACAACCATGGAGGAGAAGCAGCAACAGAATAACCTGGACAAATGAAGAGGTTTCATGCCTTCCTCAGCAACATGGCACAGCTAACAATTGCTTTGTGTGACATATGCGTTCTGTACCGCGACTGGAAAATGCCTTATAAAAAACTGTCAGGATACTAGCTTGTTGCTGCACACAGAGTTGTTGGACAGAAAATGCGGTCAGACTTAAAGACCAGATTTGAAACACAAATCAGATTTGCCTGCTGTCTGAACATGGTGAAAAACAAACCTAGTGTGTCTCACTGCAACATGAAATCACAGTCTGGGAAAGCAGCAACTGCCTCAAGTGAGATCCTCCATTCACACTGTTGTCCGATGTGAAGTGCTTAATTTTAGAACGTGAATTTCCGAAGGGTAAACATCCGACGGTGTTGCGCTGGGGGCGAAAACTCTTACACAGCCGCAGAAATATCTATCGGCCGTGTGGAAGCTAATTAAATAGTTGAAAATCAATTTAAGATCGTGGCACAAATGACAGCTATATATTAAGCCAAGTTCACGGTGCCAAAGTGCTGAGGGGCTGACAAGGCAATTTATGGCGTCCCACCACGACATGGTTGGAGGTTTACGGAGGGGAAAGTGGATGACTTGACCTTTGGGCCTCAGAGGAAAAACTGACTAAAGAGAGAGAAAATGAGCGCTGTAAACTCTGCTTGGGGTGACTTCATGGCTCCTTGTAAAATACTTACGAGAGCAAGACAGAGAGGAAAGAAGACGAAGAAGAAGAGAGAAAATGGAGAGGAAAGCTGCAGCAGTATAAAAACGCTGAGAGAGAGGAGAGGTTTGGCTCCGTTAAGCCCCGTAATCAGTCCATCTTGTTCTTCATTACCTGTCCCGGCATGACGCCCCTGGAAGGTTCCTCAAAACAAGAGAGAAAACTATTGGAGGTAAATACAGCAAAGTGGGACGAGATCTGGCCCATAGGCATCTGTTATCGCCACCAAATTCTTCTTGATTACACCTTAAAGAGTAACTAAACCCCAACCGAAGGTGTGCCAGGTAATGTCACCTTCTATAAAGTACAACAGGTGGTGACATCACTTGGCAACAAAGATCAGCCAATAGCAGATGGCCAGTTCAGTACCCTACTTTTCACCATTAGGTGTCACAGCTTTGGGTTTGGGATTTAGTTCCTCTTTAAACTGGGTATCACTGAAAATATTTCGATAAATAGACTGAATCTAGAATGGTATCATATTTCACTATGCAATTGCCTTTCTGAACGGAAGCAGATCAGACCCGTCGTAAGAATCCATCAGTGTAAACCATTCTATTTACCTTTCAAGAGCTTTTGATAGCTTAAAAGTGATGATATTGGTACCAAAAACGGCTGCAGCACCGATGAGTATCATTTTCCATTCTCCAGCCCTAATTACGGCTCTCTAGACTTGCTACACTGCTGATAGTCCCTTCTATAATCCTCCATTCTGTGGCTGATTGCTATAATGCTCCACAACAGTTGACATTTTCCCACAAAGTCAAACAACTATGAATGTGCCTCCTTCATAGGCTGCTTTTCAAATGCTTTCAACTTGTCTTCTTGCCTTTAATGAATCGGCGATACTTCATAGAGAAATATGACTGCATCGCCGTTCACATAAAGTCTGCATTGATAAATGAGTGGAGCTGCTATACCAGCACGGAAACGGGCACCGCCAAGCACCACATTTCATAAACCCAGGAATTTCTTAATGTTGAAAATGGGTCTGAGGTGGAATGTAATGCATGTGCGTGATCACAGGTCAGACCTCAGAAATCCCCTTCAGCCACTGCTACATAAACTGAACTGCCGAGGGGAAGGCAGATTTCCTCAGGGCAAGACAGAAATATAAATAAACACAGAAGAAACGCCACAGTAAATATTCCAGAGAAGCAGTCTGAACACTGGGTGTCACTCTGTGTTGTTTACTGTCCGGTCGACTGGGACACAATGCTAAATATAACTGAAATCCATACAAACCCCTTAAACGCCGCAGACCACAAAAGAACAACTTATGGAGCAAGCAGGCCTGTTTTCTGCCGTTCTACTTATAGATCTTTGGTCGATTTGGAAGAAACGCCGGAAAGCAAAGCCTGCCTTAAAAAGCGACACCTCTTCTTTCATTTCAACAATGCGAGGAGACAAAGCCCTCACAGAGGAATCTGGACTCCAGTGTCAAAGGTCAGCGACACGTCTATGCAAGGCTTCACGTTTCACCTCTCTTAGCTCACTCGCTGGGTATTTCCTTTTGCGGTGGACTGGCTGCCCATTGTACTCAAGTTTTCATCACCTGTACCACACTATGAGAGGGCCACAGTGCCTCTTAATGCACTCCAAAACCCTAATCGTCCCGAACCGCAAAGCCCCAACGATATGTCGTCATGGCTGCCATTACACACCAAAATGTGCCCGGGTGAGTCACCGGATTACCACTTCCAGATGATAAGGCCGGGCCTGTGCTGTGTGGCGGCGGGCCTGGCAGTGTTTTACACAGTGGGAGCCCATGTGTCCCCTCTTAGTGAATGGAAAAGCTGAGTCCGTTTTTTTTTTTTTTTTTTTTTTTTCAGTTACTATCCCAGCTGGAGACACGACTCCAGACGTCTAGACCCCTCCAGCCGCGCTCTCCGGAGAATCGTAATCTTTGCCGACTTTTGTCTCTCTAGACCTCCGTGGGGGGAAGCGGACGAGATGCGTCCGTTCCCGCTACGCGGCTTTATAGCGGTGGGAAGATTCGAATCGAACTCGTAACACTCCGCAGTCACAACCGGTCCATCAGACGAGCTCAGTGATTAAATGGATAGTCTTTCAACTCGAGCCAAGCATAACCACCCTAAGCCCTGCCAGTTCTTTGGAAAGGGGGAACAAAAAAAAAACTTTGCTGCACTGTCCACACATGTTTTGAAGGCATTCTGAAAATGGAGAATAAGATATGAGTTTTTAAACTCTCCAGAGAGAGAGAGGGGAGAGGGCAAGAGAGACAGAGAGACAGAGAGTGAGAGAGAGTTAGTTCTGGTCTGCAGTTTGCTCATTTCATTGGAATGTGAATTCATGAGGCCTGCACAGTGAGCAGAAAGATAACATTCTGCCTTTGGTGGCAATTAGCTTAGGGCTTACTGGCCGGCCCACAAAGGGATGCACAGCGGGGTCTTTAAAAAGTCCAGCGAGACAACACTGACAGTTATGAGTGCAACACCTCAAAATTACCACTTTAACTTCACTTTCTCCGACACACTTGTAACTGCAGGCTATTTACAAAGGACTATTATTAAGATAGATTGTTGGAACGGTTCATTGACTCCAACTTGGTGGAGAATTGCTACTGTCCATAAACGAAGAAAGATTTTTATTTAAATACCAACTAGTAAGCCAGAACCTTTGAATGAATAATTTGGAAGCTTGTGGTTTGGAAGACAGATCCCTTTTCATGAATGTTGGAGACATTTCAACAACCAGATATTAAAAGCAATGTGTGAACAAAATAACTAAAAAAAAAAAACAGCTGTCACCGTGTGAGTTGACAAGGTGTCGAGAAACAAATGTTTTTCTGGCCAATAGTAAAAAGACATCCATCAACAGCTTGAACCAAAAGGTCTACAAGGGTATTTGTGTTGGGCTAAAAAGTGCTTAGATTCTGCATAACTCTTTTCTTAGAACATTCGTACACCTTTGTATAAGGATGCTGCTTTTTGTTAAACTGATGAATTGTGCAAAATGACTAACTATTGGAGGTGAAAGGTGTTCATGGCTTACCTCCACATGGTTAGGCAGCGTGTTGATAAATTTAAATCCTGGGATCCTCTTGTCACTGCACACCACGCCTACATCTTCAGTGTGCTTGCAGTCGGACACGCCGATCCCATTGGAGACGCACAGCGCTAAGGTCTTCTCTTTGCCGGTGCAGTGGACATTGTCAAACCAGATGCGTCCTGATAAAGCAGAGGACAAGCTCAGCTCACTGTGGATGCATCAGAGCTTCCATAGGGAGGAATATTTCACTTTAACAGTGGCAGCGAGAAAGGACAAAAGGCTTTCTCTGGAGGGTTATACTAGCAATTTAAGAACTGGCAGCAAATGGCCCCTACTCCTGCTGTCCTCCCACCATCACAAAAAATAGTTCTTGAAGAGCATGTCTTGCTAAATGTAACAATAATTTAGAGGTCTTCAAGTTAAAGTAAATCCTGAGCATTGTAGAGCATCAACCATCAACCAGATTCCCATTAGTTAATTATATCATCACTCATATAATGAATGATTTTGAACTTGGGTTAGACCGATATATGATTTTGCCAATGTATTGGGCTGATATTGGCCTTCTATTAAAAAATCAGATATCCAGTCAGTGTCATTCACCTTTGATATGATGGATATGATGCAATTTGACTGATTACATATCAATACTACATTGGTTGTCTATGAAGTAAGATTATTAATCTCATTATCCTGGGATTCAATGGAGAGTTTTAGTGTCCCATGATGGTCTAAATGCTGTTTCAGAGGTTTTTCCACCCTAACAACAATACAATTCTGCAGGAAACACTGAAAACTTCCAATTTGGTCAAATGTAAATATAGTGAAAATCAGCTATCGACAGCTGAAACCCAAAAATATCGGCACCGGCCTTCAAAATCCCATCCCATAATGGTCAAACCCGATCACGAACATTACGAAACATCAGCCTACCTTCTCCTTTCCCATACTTGGAGGACGGTGACCAGGAGACGGCCTCCACGTAGCCCAGCTCGCGGCACACCACCTGAGCGCCGTGGATGGAGAAGTCGTCATCGCACACGGTGCCCCACTCGCCGTTGTAGAACACCTCCACGCGACCCTCGTTGTGCTTGCGCTTATCCCCCGCCAGTCGCAGCTGGATCCTGGGCGTGTCGGCCGACAGCTGCGGGGCGGTGTACTGCTCCTGCTCCGGCTCCGGGTAGCCCTGCGGGTAGCCCAGGTGCTCGTACTGGGCGAGGGCCAGCTCCAGCAGCACTAACAGGACGGCCGTGCAGCGGGGCAGATAGTGGGCGGCCGGCATGGCGGTGGGAGGTCACGGAACTGACCGGAGACCAGGGCGAAAGAGAGTAGACAAAGAGAAGAACGCTCATTAAAATTCCTTGGCTGCTGTCTTGGATATTTTTGCACTGCGATACTGGTTGTTCATTACAGTGGAATCAAAGCGCTGGGGGACTGTATGGTGTCTCAAATGGAAGGAAATTGTACGCTGGGTAAAGGGTCTTCCATCAAAGACATCGCTCTCAGAATGTTAAAACCAACTTAAAACCAAACCCAAATTTGTGTAAAACCTGATATCTAATCGTAAAAAGCATGCTACTGAAATTGCCATCTGCTATTGGCTGATCTTTGGTGCCAAGTGATGTCAGACCACCTGTTGTACTCTATAGAAGGTGACATCACCTGGCACCAAAGATCAGCCAATAGCAGATGGAAGCATGCTTTTTACCATTAGATGTCAGGCTTTACACAGATTAGAGTTTGGTGTTTAGTTACTCTTTAAAGTGATAATCCGCAAGATTCTTGTTTTTCTGGATTTTGGCGACACCTTTGATGATAAGCAGTCATTGCTTTGGTGTTAGGCACTGGCCCAACATACTGTAATCTACTCAATGTAGGCCGCAGCTTCTTTTATTTATTCCAAACAGGCCGCTGATGTAGATTCCACATCAGCAGATCTAAAACCTTTCATGAACTGGCTTCACGTTGAATCACTATTATATGGCATCAATTGGCAATAGATAGTAGCAAAACTGACATTTATTTCCATGAAAAAGTTGCAGATTATTACTTTAACCAATTGCTTTGTGTCAGTGGAAGATAAGCCAATAGTTTTCTTTCAGTGAAGTTCGGAAAATAATAGAAAGAAAGCCAGGACTCAATAGCCTTCAGCCTTAAACTGCAGACACCTGCAGAGTGACGTCATACCAAACTCCCACAGGAAAAACCCCTGCTCCTGTGTCTCCCTTGAAGCCTTTAAAGAGCATGAATAAATCACTAGTGAAGGAGTGACAGTCAAACACTGATATAACTAAGAGTTGGTGGCATGATCAGGCATGATTACTGCTGTAATCACATTTTTCCCAGGAATCTGAGCCCATCTGCCGAACATGCTTCAAAAATGTGCATGAGTGACATTATCCCTTCACTCATCTACAGCTGTATTTCGCAAACCACTGAAACGTTAAATAACCGACAGCCTTCTGCTTTTGTGTGAAAACATCTGGCACAAGACAATGGATCCTCCAACTCCAGGATCTCCACTTTCCTCAATGTAACGTGGCAGTGGTTGCACAAGCCTGAAAACATACACATTACAAAACGAACAGCCAGCTGCTGGAATGAAGCCCGCTCTGGATCTGCTCAGACTGTGTAAATCCAAGCAGTAAATGTTGTCATTACAAAAATATGGTCAGCATGCGTGTAAAAAGTTCAACTAAGGCCACGCACATGGACTTTTTTTATCTTGTAATTATCTTGTAATATACCTTGTAATCTCGCAAAACTGCAGCCTGCAGCAACATCCAATCAAACAGAGGAAGGTATCCAGGAAGTTCTGGCTCCCCTTTGCTTTAAGTGAAAAACAAGATGTCAAGAACTTCACTCAACCAGAATCCATGAAATTTGAAACCTTTTGATGCCTTTTGGTTCAGAAACAACAGATGGCAAAAAATAATCTCAACTACAACGTAAAAGAGGTGGCACGCTCTTGCATGAGGATTTCTTTTCCAACCAAATGCTGCATGCACTTTATCCTGCATTATGAAAGGTCAAGGAAGGTTTAAAAATACGGATGAAACCCCCTTTTAAGAAGCCATTATCTTAATGTCAGTCCCATCATGATGGAAGAAAAGCCTTTTTTTGTCCTCTACTCATGTTTCACCTTCATAGGAATTGGACACATGACTCACAGCTACTGTTGGGGGGGGGTCTGTGCATAGGTTCAAAGGTCAAAATGTCAGGTCATAAGAATGTCAACTGCTCTTCTCGTGCCCTTTTCTGAAGCACTCACTATAAAGCGTCACTGCAAATTATAGGCATAATGTATAGAGAAAAAGGTTAACATTGCTAACATTAGACCACTTAGTCTGATATAAGCACCATAAAGGGTTAGTCAGTGACAGAACTGTTGAAGATAATGAGACAAAGAACACAGAGGAAAAAATACATGAAGCACTTTCTCTGTTTTATAACTTCCTTTGTCATACATGTATGACTAACACTTAGGCTAATTTAAAAGAGCATTTATCCATTTAACAGCAAGATCAATAATTAAAAGTTAATCCAAATGACTTTTTCCATTGAATTTGAATGATTTTGAGAATATTGCATCACACAAATAAAGCAATCATGATTAGTGTTGCATCTTTGGCCTGATGATGGGATGTTCATCTCCTCCAGAAGGTTATACAATAGAGAAATGCTTTGTAAAAAACTTATTGAAAGCTTGTCTCTATCAATCTGGCTTACATGACAGTTTCATAACTGTCCCTTAAGTCCCGTTACGAAAAGGAACTACAGTAATTCCATAATACATTTTAGAAGGTAAAACTTTAAAATGAAACCATAGAAAGTCCTGTAGTGATACCATAGATGATGCAAAACAGTATAAAGTAGGATAAGATCACTAGAAAGTCACTATAGACACATTATATGTCCCAATAACAATATTACAGTGATTTTGAATTTCTTTGACACAATTCTCGCAATCATTCTTACACACTTTAAAGTTGCCGATTACTTCCACTTACTTTTCTTCTCGCCCCTGAGGATTTATCCCCCTAAAGCACTCTGTGGTCCCGGCTGCAGCAACAGGCTGAAAGCAAGCCCCCAGTACAAGTCTATCGACCAAAGCCCAAAGTCAGCTGCGTCTCTCTGAGTGGCTCCGTCAACTTTTACTCCCTCCCATGCAAATTTCACTCAAGCTTTTCCCCCAAAAGTTGCACTGGAACCTGCCCACTGCCGCCCACCTTTGCAGTGACTTCACCGATGGCCCGGGACCTGGAAATAGCGGATCCTGAAGAGAGGTGATCACTGTTTGGAGGGGCAGACGGATGCTGCCTTCAGGTGCTGTCGGAAATATGGGAAATACGAAATTTAGGTGCGCATGAACGACCAGTGCTGCAGTGGTAAATAAAAAGGTGGGTAAAGTTTGACCTCCAGTCGGTGATCATCATAAGGCAAACAACCAAAAATATAAACAAAACTATATAATTATAACTATACAATTTATTTCTTTAAAACAAGCATGTGACAATTAAAATGTAAACATTGACTGGAAATAGAAACAAACAAGAACACTAATTGTTCACATAGAATGCCAAACAATAATATATGATAAAGAAATCCATCATTTTTGTTCAATTGTTGATACAGCTTCCATATTTTCACTCATAATTACGACATTTTGGACAGCATTTGAAGGCAGCATTAGTACCAATTCTACTGACGGGTAGGTGGGGTTTGGCCTGTTAGTCCCTCACACTGTAGGCCTATGTGGCACTTTTTGGTAGGAAACTTATTAAAAACTGATTGTAAACTTACCGTATATGCCGTAGAGCTAATCCTCAGTTAAACAATTAGAACAACCCTGACCAGAGTTATTCATAAGTAGCCTCACAGTGTTTAAACCACTCTCTAGTGCAACTGGGTTAACTTTTAAAGTGGACTGGACTCGACTTTGCTGCCACCTTGTGTCAAACAGGACAGGACATTATCCTCCAAATAATGTGGCAAAAGGCACACTTATAGGCCATCTATAACAATGTTGTACTGCTTACATAAAATTATGTATAGATTTTTTGTTATTTGCTGTGACGTTTTAATCAATATCTTGCTAATTGATAATTCAGTTTACATAGTTTGTGCAAAAAAACAAAAAAACATCAGAGATATACAACTGATTACACATAAAACATGACTAGCTGCCCACCCATGCATCCCTAAACACAGATGCACATATGGAAATGAATGAATGGCTGAATGGCTGAATGATTGAACGAATACCTCCATTGCTCATGGGCACCATTAGTACAGCTTGGGGTAGAACCTCTCTAAAACCTTTTCGCTACACTATTTTCTGTCTTGATTCTGTGTTTCACTCTAGTGACAGGTGCGTGGGGGATACACTAAATACACCAAATCCTGTTTGTGCTTTCTGTAACTTGCTCTCCGTTCGCTTCTAGTCCTCTCCTCCTCCGTTTACCTCCTGTTTCCTCTCAACACAAACCAGATAGATCATTAGTGACTCTGCAGTGCAGTCTTGGCAGCGTATTCTTTCTTGTAAAGAGGAGGAGAGCGGTTGTGCGGTGCGAAGGGAACAGTGGTCGTCTGAAGCAGGGTGAAATAGATCAGGGTGACAGAGCATTTACCAACAGCTTCCTGAAGTCATTTGGACATCAGAGCATTCACTTGCAAGCTATCACCCATATGACCAGAACTAACTGGCGGTATTTCCTTAGAGTACTTGCAGACAAAGAGATATGAAGAACATGGACAAATACTCAGCGAATTATTCAGGCTGGTAACTCACTCTGCGACTGCCTGGGTGCTCTTTCTCTTTATCTTGAGCACTTTCCAAGGGAATCCTTTGGTTTGCTTTACCGTGGATAGGTTTGGCCCCTTGCTCTCCAAGGTGGCCTATGTGTTTGTGATGGCTCTGGCACCTGTCATGCCTCGGAGGTGGCAGGTTCCTGGCCATTTGAAGGTTTCTGCGAGGTACGGGCAGCATTTGATATCACGTGTTCCACCGCTTTCATCCCCAACCTTTGAATCATCGGCGTGGATCGGTACTGGGTCGTTGCCAGCCTCTTCAACGATGAGAAGACGATGACACGTCAAGCAGTTCTGATCATGATTAGTGTTGCGTGGACTTTCTCCATCTTCAGCTCCTTTCATTCCTGTGCAGCTGACCTGGCGCAAAGCCCAGGGTGCTTCCATGGATTTCATCTCTACAGAGTCGGGGAGGACACGTGACGCAAGCATGCATCGCACCTACGCTTTTGCCTCTCCACTGATCAGCTTCTACATACCAGCTGCCGTCATGATCATGAGGCGGCACGGTGGCCCAGTGTTTAGCACTGTGGCCTCACGGCAAGAAAGTCCCGGTCCTTTCTGTGTGGAGTTTGTATGTTCTGAGTGTGCCTGGGTTTCGTTCCCCCAGTCCAAAGACATGCAAGACAGGTGGATTGGAGATTCTAAATTGCCCATAGGTGTGAATGAGATTGTCTATCTGTGTTAGGAGGAGGAGGCCAAGGTTTTCAAGACACTTTCCATCTCCTCTGCACTCTCTACTTGTCCTTGTGTGACCCCTCCCTACCGCAGTCTGTCCAGCTCTCGTGCGTCAGGGAGACAACATCTGATGCGTTTCTGTGGTTTGGCTGGCCCAATTCAAAGCTGAACCGTGTGGTGTACGCCTTCGAAGGCAGACTTCCGCCAGGCTTTTTCTGTACTTGTGGGTGGCGAGACATTGGGGAACAGTGAACTTCAGCATTGATTTGGTGTCCTATTACCACAGTACCTCCAATTCAACTGACTTCCACAAATTTAGCCACTCATTTAGCCACTATTTTCTGCTCATGCATGCCATCCAAGAGCCCAAAGACAAAGATAGGAGTTTTGATGCAGTATGTCAGATGGTCGAGGTCACATGTGAGAACACACTTTGTCTTTGTCTGCGGTAGCCAATGTAACGGATCTCTCTCTGGAGAAGCTCCACCTACTCAAACCTGTGGCTACCCCACCTTGTATTGTTCATGTACTGTAATGTCATTTAAGCTTTGAATGTATCAGCAACTTTTAGACGATAATGCCAGTCTTCTCACTATCCTGATTGTGACTTAACAGTTTGAAATTATTAGTTTACCTCAGAAAGCTGCATGGCAGTCAACAAACCTCAGGTAAGCTTAAAGTTGAAAGCCACACAGATTGATCGTAAAGATATCCACCGAGATCCCTCCATAGTATAAGGGACTGAATTTAGCCGCAATGAATCAGAGAGTACTTACTGCTGAACTCCCAGCTTTATGGCTCACATACACCATCCAGTAAAAGAGAAGGGAGTTTGCTCAGACGCCGGGATTGTCCGCTTTCATTACAGTTTCAGGGATAAGATGAAAGGCATTCACATGGCTTTTTAGAAAATCCTGGACACGGCTGGGTTCCAGCAGATGCCACGTTGCTGACGAGAGGCGTTTTGACAGGATCTTTTATGTGGACCTCAGATGACTTATTAATCAAAGTGCATTTATAACTCTATGGTTATGGAAAACCACTGTAAAGAATCCTTTAGAGTCAAAAAAAGGGCAATAGTTGAGGTTTTTTTTCTGCAACTGTTGGCTCTGCACAGGATAGGTAGAATAAAATACAGAAACATAAGGTAAGGGAATAATTCGATTTCCAGATTTGTTATCTACTTATAAAATCTCAGGCTACAGCACTAGAACAAGTTCATGCCAGGTAATTAATAATTTATATTTCTATATAAATATTTTATGAACTCTATCAAAATGAATTTGCAAATTCATACTACTTTATTTTTGCTTTCGTTTTCGTCTGTCTAAACTAATTCCTTGCAATGACAAATACTAATACTGGATATGAGTATTAAGAAAACCCATCTTTTATTAACTATTTTATTCAAAGTGATGTTGATGTTTTGTCACATATTAAAATCTTCCACACTTTGAGAAGACAAATGGGAATTATCATAGCCCACTTATTGAGTAGCTACTTAATGTCTGTTATTAACATACTTTGTGCTGGCATTGGCAAAATTCTTATTAGAACAGACGCCACTATCCATCATCCAACACACTGTAATTACATAATTATCTGTAAAAAAAAGTATAGTATTTATTTATATTGCCAGGAACTTTGAAGTAACTTTGCCCAATTACAGCCTTCTTGCATGATGAAAACCCTAAAGGTATAATGACAGAGATTTGTCAAAGTTTTGTTGAAACACATTTTTATTATTTGCGAAAGCAGCAATTTTAAATATAATCTCAAATAAATATTTACATCCAAAAGAGACATATATATAGAGATATTTCTTACAGCACTGTCCCGACAGTGGCTTGTACATTCAGAATTTCCCTTTTCATCATTTTAGGCATCTTGTGATCCTGAGCAAGAATGGATAGAGTGCAAAGAGAAGTTTGAGGCAGCAAGCAGTTGTATCATTTCCTTAATTTCCTTCATTAATTGTCTTCTTGAATCAAAGGCTGCGGAAAAGAGTACATAAAGGTTATTTTCATTTCCATGCTTTTCATTTAAAAAAGGAAACAATCTAGTACGTCTTACATACATATGAACTGGACTCACCCTGTAAGCCATATCCTCGGGTCTAGAGTCCGGTCTCTGCCAATCAACATTGGACAGAATCTTTAGGACAACCAAGACGAAGACTACAAGCAAAACACCTAATGAATTTCCAAACAAAGCCTCAGGCGGAAGTGCAGCATATGGTTGAGTTCCAGATGAGCTTTCTTTCCTTTGGAAAAAAGAAAGAAGAAAAAAAAACATTTTAAAAAGGGATGTCTTTCAGTATAAGAATTTAATGGAAGAAGAAGAATTAATCAATCGAAACGGCACTCACAGTACAAAAAAGAGTTTCTCGTTGATCCCGGAGATGCAGGAAATGACGCTAAGGGACAGTATGCTGGCTCCCATCCACACATGGACGGGTTTAAGCAATTTACGTAGTGACACGGGGGAGCAGGGCAGGAGGAAGCCAGCCATACCCACCGCCCACTGGATGGATAGATGGATGAATGGATGGATAGAAAGATACATAGATAGATTGATAACTGAGGTAAATAACATCTCTAAAGAAATGCCACTAAGAAAAATTGGTGTCCATTGACACTTGACAAATAAAGCGATTCCATTTAAAATGTTCTACCTGCATGGCGAAAAGAGCTGTAGTGCAAATTCCAATCCAGCTGTGCAAGGAGTAGACGTTGGGAATGCTTTTGGCGTTGTGGAAGTCGAACACAGCAACAAGGCCCAGGACTGCCAGGACCAGGGACAGCAGCATCATCCCAGCATGCAGCAGCTTCCAGGGAAGCTTATTCTGACCCCAGGTCAGGGGGACACGGTACAGCACGGCTCCTACAAGGGAGGGAGACACCAACATCCATTTGTACAGTTACACATTTTCACACCTGTTGCTCAGTACAATTACAAACTTCTATTGTTGTTCCTCCACTAGAGAATTTATTTGGGAGTTGGAGAACACTTTATAGCCCATTTACTACTTTTTACATCTAGTTTACATTTCCCGAATCATTTTGAAATGCACACCGTATGTAATTAGATTTTTTAGCATTTACAATTTTTTTGTCGTTTTTTAAAATACAAACTGTACAGTGTCAATCTTCGCTTGAAATCAACTGCTGTCCCGCTAACAAACACACCCTAAATAAAAAGACATGGCTGTGACAATAAAGTTTGTAAGGCAACATGTTTTTGAGGGATAATTTCCTGGCGATGTCTCGAACGCTGTGTACAGACATCAGCAGGAATAATGGAAAGAGCTAGACCATTGGCACAAACTTAAAAAACAAACCATTGTTACTATAGCCTTGCTCAACAGGCTGCTGCTTATATAATCATAATAGCAAAAAAAGTCTTACAAAAAGGGCCTTGCTCAAAGTCACCTCTGCAGTACTTGTTGAGGGAAGAGGAGAGTGTCACATATTTACTTCCATGGGCCACATTTTCCCAGCCAATATGGGCATTCAAACCAGCAACCATCTGGGCACAAGTTCACTTCTCCAACCTTTAGGCCAGTGGTTCTCAACCTTTTTCATATCAAGGACCCCTAATTTAGTCCACATTAGGGCCACGGACCCCCATTTGATGACATTTTGTCTCTCGGACCCAAACCTGAGAATATTTTTTATTGTCAGATATGATTTTGTCCAGAATTCCATGACTATCTGTACTGTAGGTAGAGAGATAACAGTGAAACTATGATCAAAATAGTCATTCTAAAATGACAAAATAATGAAGTTTAACAATTCATCAATTTGCTGGGGACCCCCTGGAATGCCCTCAAGGACCCGTGGTGGTCCCCGGACCCCATGTTGAGAACCACTGCTTTAGGCTACCACCTTTAGGTTACTGCTGTACTGCTGCAATCCCAGGCACAGGTAATCCATTACATCTCCTATAGTTACTTAACTTGAGCAAATGTTTAGATTGACATTTAGAAGCATTTTTGTGTCTTGTGACTTGTGTATTTTTTTTAAGTATTTAGTTCTACTTTCACTTGATCAAATTGTATATTTCAACAAAAGGACAGTGACTTCAATAGTGACTGAGTTATGACTCAAAACAGTAATTCTGGACTTTACCTCATATTACTGACGTTATAGCTTTGTTGGTATATTATAAAAAAAGAAACTATCAACAAATCCTTAGTTTAAATGATGCCTTCAATTATATGCAAGGACTCCACAAAAACAGTAACCTGTAATCATAAAACTAAACCAAATGAACAAAGACTGTAAGAAGGAACAGAGAAATGGAAGTGAAACCCTTTGTGATTTAAGGAGCCACTCACCGTAGCCGTACAGCACCACCAGACCTCCGACCATCAGGACAGGGTGCCAGTTGAACTGAAGGCCGGAGCCGTCCCAGGCGAACCCCCCTCGCCAGTGGCTGTTCCAGTAACACACACATGCCAGGCAGGCCAGCCCCAGGCACAGGCACAGCAGATAAGACAAGTAGAAGCTTACGACAGGCCTCATGCTGGATAAATCTGCACGCTGAATCAATAAAAAAGAAAGAGGTAAATGAGAATGATTGGCGCTAAATTCCTTAAGTGAAACTGAATTGAACTCAATGAACGCTTCAAAAAACATTAGAAGGGCAAAAAATCTCAGCACAATGTGGAAATAAACCTAAAATTCCATCAAGCTCTTTCTTTTGTAATCGTCCACATCTTGTCTTTCAACAAAACTACTATAGTTTAATGGACAGCAAAACGGTTGAATCATTCTACTATTAATTCATGCTTACCCTCGGCTGCCAAGACATTTTAATTTAAGACTCAGATCAATCTCAATGCGCTGTCATGGTCGTGATTAGGCTGGATAAATGAACTGAACGAAATGAACAGCCAGTCAATTCATCATCAGGAAAACATGCGCTTACCGTACCTCGTCCACAGCCACTGTAACACTGACAGCAGTTTCTATTATACAAAACTAATCTCTACTCTTATTCCAGGTTGTGTGGGAGTTGTTTCGTGCTTCATGATCGTCCCTGGGCAGACCACATCTTTAACTGACATTCACAACCCAACAATAGTGCGTGCTCTCACTTCTTGTTTCTCTTGATCAGCTGAGGTCTCACTTCCACATTCCGCCGGGTTCAGGTCTCTGAGGGGGAAGCAGTCAGAGGTGGAGGAGGAACAGCTGGGAGATGAAGGGACACCCCGCTGAATCTGCTGCCTATAAATAAGGTGGAGATTGCGAGTGGGACACATTAATCAGTTCACATGTACAGTAGTTTAACAAGAGCGGCACAAGCAGACAGCCAAGAAGAAACATAATGGATAGCAGCATCTTATCTTGTCTAGGAAATACTGCCTGTTGTTTGAATCCTCTATTCAATACAAGAGTTATTTTAAATGGCCCTTTTAAATAAAGTGGGCTATTAAGAGTACCTAAGGTAACATTTCTCGAGATATTCCTACAAAGGTTAGTGAAGCTGAAAGGAAAGGAAGACTCAGCACCTTTTGTAATCTTGCGGAATGTGCTAAAACCTGATTCTCCCTGGCTCAGACTAATCTTGGACGTAACCTTAACGTCACGCCAAAAGGCATTTGAAAATCAGGCAATTTAAAAAGGCCTTGCTTCACAACAGTACACATACTTTATAAAATATGACTCAAGACCATAGTAAATAAGTGGGGTCCACTCTTCAGTTCGGCATACATGTTATCTACCAAGCAGCACGTTTCCTCTTCTACAATTTACCTGTTAGACAAACTTCTTCCACCAAACGAATGTTACACCGGGAACACGCAGTGTGAATCACTTGTAAAAGTTGACATTTGACTGAAATAACGCGCTGCTTGGTGGATTACATGTATGCCGAACTGAAGAGCGTCTCCTATTGATTCGTAAAAGCTTTCAAGACGTGTTCTACAGGTATGTAACTTTCTCTCTAAGCAAGCCAACAGTAATTGACAGATTTTGTAATGGAGTTTGACGTGACGTTGTCTCCTTACGGAACGCAAAGCTACACGTAGCCACCTAGCTTACACACTATCCTAAATGTTCAAGTGGTAAACAAGCTTACAGTCCAGTACCTCATTTACAAAACATCCATATCTATAACGATGACTGAAGATAAATTTCGGGTCCACAAAAATGTTGTGTTTACAGGTGAAATAAGGTATCAAATCGGATGTTTACCCATGGATGTATTCTGTTTACCTAACGAATTTCCTTATTGACGACGCAAGGTTTCACGGGAAATGTGGTTTTCTTCGTTATCAGTATGCCCTCCAGGCCCTCGGAACCTATTTTCTACAATCTATACCCTGAACATCCAAGGCTTCTATGGTAAGATAAGATAAGATGAAACTTTATTGATCCCCGTGGGGAAATTAGGTCGTTGCAGCAGCAAAAGTAATATGATTCAGCAGGGGGGAAGAAAATAGAATATAAGCACACAAATAGAATATAAAAAAATAAGCAATAAAAACAATACAAATAATAAACATAAAACAATAAAACATAGAATATAAACAATTATGGGGTTGTATAGGCTGCCGACAATTTCATCACGTTAAGTAGACTGTAAGAGTGGGAAATAGGCCTATGGGAAAAAGTATGGATTAGTAACATTCATGGATTTACTTACAGAGCCTTGCAGCTTGTATGGTAGTGTGCTGTAACAACAATGGCCACTGTACTGTAAGCCTAAGAAATGGAAGAAGCATAGAATGAATGGAGAACTATTGACTGAATATGGCTGCATATATATATAGTTGTAGTTCAATGTTACCGAATGACCTCTTGAGATCCACTGTCTTTTGGCTCCACCTGGAGGCAGTGTCAGTCACTATTTGCTCTGTAGTCTTCCCTAACACTGGGGATTGTGATGCTCTTCTTTGCTATCATATGCTGCTGTATCTTTTGGAGCAAAATAAATAAACAGCTTACAAATATGCACAATAATGCAGGACAACTAAAAGTTGAATAGAGTGAAAGTAGAAGCATATGACAATAGTAATTATTTTCCTAAAATGCCAAATATTGATACTAATAAAATACATCACTTTTACCATCAATTATTGACACAGCTTCCATGCTCCCCATAAACATCGTATTCCTACTTTCCCACTCACTCATATTTACTAAGTACACTTGAAGGCAGCATTATTCATATAACTGGAAAGTAACAAGGTACATTTACTCTAGCCTGATTATCTATCTAAAAGTGATGCTACTTTTTGAAAACTATACTTGTATTTCAACTTGATAATTTACCTACTTTTATTTGAGCAAGTTTTATTTGTAGGCATAAGAGTTGTGAGCACAATGAGATGTGACACAAAAACAACCTTTCCCAAACCTTGGGCTGATAATGACCATTCAAATAGTTTGCAGAGGTTACACCAAAATGGATGATTCATCCATTTTTGAGAGGAAGATTTTGATGTACAAAACTATGATATTTGCTCCAAAATAACTAAGCTCTTGTGTACTTCATTTTCCTTCACTTGAGTAAAATTCTGGCTAAGTAGCCTGCTCTTACTCTGACTTGACTAAATTTTAACAAGTAACCATACTTCTACTTGAGAAAAATGCTTCAAGGTTTACACCCAAAAAACAAGTAGGTCTGTGGGTCGCTGATACTGATAAACACTTCTAACACCTTGCAACCAGATGTTGTGCACTGACGTTGATATCATTACTCACCAAAACTATTTTAAGATAAAGTATAGGCCTACCAGACATGCACATGTATTGACATTTACTGAGTTCAAGTGGATTAATAACCCATTTAAAAATCACAGAATGACACAGACATCGCCCATAGTCGTAGATCCTTGCTGCACGTCTTCATGTCTCTTATTTCTCCTACTGTGTGTGAGCTCGGTGTTATTTTCCTTACAAAGTCCTGATGCTGATGCAGCAGATGGTGTAAGCTTAAAGAGCTGGCATTAGCTCCTCAGTCGCAGCAGTATATCCCTTAAAAAAAAGTAGGAAACCTGAAGTGTTATTTTTTGTACTTATACTTTATTTTCTTATACTTAGTTATAAGAAGTGTACTAACTTTGATAAACTATTAGTTTACTTTTAAGTGTACTATTTTCTTACTTGCTGGGACTAAATTGGCCCACTTTTTAGTTCATTAAAGTGTATAAAAGTGGACCCCTATTCATTTTCACATCAGCCCAAAAGGGGGCAGGATCCAGACTCAAATTATTTATCAATATTATTTGGACCAAAAAGTGATGTCACGCTATAGGGGACAACTGACCAATTGTAGGCAGTGCAAGAGGCTTCCATTGCATCTATATAGTGGTCTGCAACTAGTTTTGATCAAGAAAATATGTATTTATAAGAAAACTTTATTTTTCGCTGCCTTTCATAATGTTACATGGTTTTGATGATTTAACTTTGCCAGCTAGCAGGTGCTAATTAAGTAGCATTAATTGAAAATTAACACAAAAAAAAACAATAAAATGCCTTCAGAGGTTACCATCGACCTGAACAACGGATGCAACCGTTCATCAAGCATAAGTTTTGAGATGTTTATTCCTGTGATCTTTCAAATAAAAGTTGTAGAGAACTGGGAAACTTTGATTGGCTGTAATCAACTTCTTGGCCATTTTGTACTTTCCAGGCGGAACTATTCATAATGAAACAAAATCACATCAGTAGGGAAACAAGGAAGCAAGGAATTCTGATTGGCTGTTGACGGCTGATGACCGTGAAAACTTCAGTCGTGGACACATTTTCTTGGCCGACAAGCTTGTTGACCGTCCACACATCGGCCCTGGTGGCTTAGTACTACAGGAAATGAATGGACTTTTTTGGTGACTGTAGATCATGCTGCTGTGATCTTGGAGATGTAAATAGATGCAATCAACCGGAAAAGGAAACGGAGATGCTTTCCCACAAGGGATTTTAGACGATTTGCAGACGATCACACGCTCTGGAGACTGCTGAACAAAGAATTCCGCTAGTTCATCCAGCAAGCCTGTGCACACTGCGGAGGCCGAAGCTGCATGCGACACTTTGTTTTCCCCACAAATGCGTCCTTTTGTTCATACCAACCAGCCGAATTTTGTCTCCACAACAAATACGCTGCCAGACTAATGCACCCACTGCCCGGCAGGGAAAGGTTCTTAGTTTTCAGGGCGGGTGAGTTGGAGTGGAGATTCCCTACCGGTGAGTGGTGAAGAAAAGTCCCAGCAGTTCATCACAGGTTTCTCTGAACTTTATAGCCTTTGCGCTTGCTTTTGGCGAGGACTTCATCTGAGGGAAAGTGCATCAATATACTCCTCAAACATAGGGCCTGAGCCCCTGTCCTCCAGCAGTGTTCTCCCGGGCGTCCTAAAACAGACAAGAATGAAGCTGTCAGTGGATGCAAGTCTCTGCCTTACATTATCAAAGTCCCTCAGATCCTCTGACAGACTCCTTGAACTGATGTTTTAAAATGCTTCTCCCAGTCCCTGCTCAGTGGGAACTGTCTCGGCAGCATAGTGTTATGAGGAGAAGCATGCGTTCTCTCGTTTAGCTTCTGTCAGGATGGGCAGAGCGGCAGTTGGCCCTGTGACGGATTGGAAAGAGCTCCAGGCTTTCTTTAGGGGACATCTGAGTTAATGTGGTGTTTTTCCTCTGCTTCTTTTTTTGGATATCGCGTGACATGGCCTTTGTCTCCTCTGTACAATCCTGCGGCTCCACCTCCTTTGGTGCTTCCTGAAGCTAGGGCTGTACTTTAGTCCAGTCTTGGTCTTGAGTCCGGTCTCCAGACCACTTTCCTGACATCTTGGACTTGTCTTGGTCTTGGACGCTACTAGATGTTGACTCCACTTTTTAGCTAAAAATGTTCAAAGATACGTTTCTCTCCACCTGGTCCAACTTTGTTTATTTTACCCTCCAGAACTGCAAACAACACCTGGGTATAGTATGTAACAAATCTCAAACTTCAATGCATCGATTTGTCAACTCCATGCATTAAGTCGTTGGATGTTGAAGGGTGTAGTATAGCCCTCCTGCACATAGATCTACATCTCTGTTGATCCTTGAGAAACTCCTTTATCAGTATTTTTCCATTTGGAAAGACATGTACACTATTTATGCCTATTTCAGTCTTGAATAGGACTCAATTTGTTCTGGTCTTGCCCCCTTTGGACCTTGTCTTGACTCAGACGCAACCAGACCTGGTCATGGAATTGAACTGGACTTGACTAAGGCCCTGCCTGAAGCGCACCACTTTCCTGGCTCTGGTCAATGAAATGCCAGTCAGTAGACACAGCTGACTGTCTGGCCGTGCAGAAGTTAAGGTCAAAAGCCTCAGTGATCTTCACCATCGGCGCAGACAAAGTGCAGGAAATATGATCCCCTCTGGGAATTCCACTGAAATTGACTTTTAGGTTATAATTCTGCAGAATAAGTGGAATGAACAACTCTGTCCTAAAGCAAATGAAAGAATCAAGACTCAAATCTGTAATGCTGCACTGATGTACAGCATGGAGCCACTCTACTGGCAATGATTAGGAGACTGACTTTGTGAACCTGAATATATTCCCTCATCCTAAGAAAGTCATCCTGGATACTGTCACAGTGACCTTTTCTATCTCTTACAATTTATTCTCCGTGGAGTTGTACATCAGTATAACAAATTCAGATTAAGGGACAGGAAAAAAAAATCACTTGTTTCTGGCTTTGGGAGACACTATATTATATACTCTCTCTCATAGCTTCATATTTTACAGCTGAAATTTAGTTGTATTGTACTTTAAGTCGTAGGGTACTGTAGCCCTGCCAATACAGAGGGCTAAAAATATTGAATTTGGATTTGGATTGATTGACAGAGCTCTTGGTATGAAGATTGGCAAGATGAAGCTATTAGCAGAGTTCCATCTCCTCCTTACTTGGCTAGGATATAGTGATCATCAAAACCTTCATCAAAATCAGGCCATATTCTCCAGAAATTGCGCATATCCAGCATATTTTTGGAACAGCAGTTATATAAATGTGAAGTGAATTGTATAAGATAATTCCAAAGGAAATCATCAATGGAATTATTATCCTTGCATATCTGTGTTCTATACAAGTATAATGGTTTTGAAAATCTTATTTTAGACTGACTTTCAGCACAGTACAAATTTACTATTACTATTACTACTACTACTGCTACTACTACTACTACCATAACTACTGCCACTAGTACTACTTCTAGAACTACTACTACCACTACTACTATTATTACTACTACTGTAACTACTGCTACAACTAGAACTACTACAAGAATTAGTACTGCTACTACTAATACTACTACTACTACAGTACTGGGAATACTACTACTGCTACTACCACTACTAGAACTAAAACTACTAGTACTTCTACTACTACTACTACTACTACTACTACTACTACTACTACTATGACTGCTACTAGATCACCACCCTCCACTGAAACCCACCACTGCAACTGAATGCTGTGATAGATTTGTGATTATATTGTGATACCACAGTGTGAGACTATTTATGTGCTTTCTCCAAAGGTAACCAATAGCAATATCACCACTGGATGTCAATGTAATCTCAGAGGCGTTTTGGTTCAGGATCACACACACTAGAGGTTGGGTTTCTGCCTCGAGCGCCATAAAGCCCTGGGCAGCTGTAGTGAGCCAATAGAGCTGTAATCACAGAATATGAATGAATTCTCTGGAGTGGCAGCTGGGCTTCTTGGGGCCTTACCAATAATGACAGGAAAATGGCAGTCAAATTGGTCTGAAAACTGAAAGAGTCAAAAGGGGTGCAGGGTCTTTTAGGCAGTGGAAGTCGGATGATCCATGGTGTAAGATGGATGAAGTAAGACAAGATAAGATGAATTTTTATTGAGCCCCTCCAGGAAATTAGGTTGTTGCAGCAGCAGCAAAAGTGATAGGATTGAGCAGGAGAAAAAAGCCAAATAGAATTTACCTACAAAATAGAATATAAAATCAGCAATTGAACAGTACAAAAATTAAACAATAAAGCAATAAAATAGAATGTAAACAGTTGTGGGGTTATATAAACATATGATGGTGACAATTTAAACATATCTTAAGTATCTGGGTGCCAAATATGGGGAAAGAGTATAGATTACTTATGTATCTATGATGTATGATGTTACTAGCAGTCATGATTGCTTGTTTAAATATGCATCACTAAATTACCAAATATGCACTATATATATATGAATCTAAGTATGTATGAACATAATGTAATAAGAATCAAACTTAATTCAGTAGCAAGATCAAGGCATAGTTTATAATTAATGTGGCTGTATTGGCTGATCTTATTATTATAAGCAAAAGCAGCTTGCTGAATCCCTAAAGCTTCAGTATCTGGCTGTTGCCTTGAAGCCATTGCATTACTAACCAAGGATTCTCCTTTAACATTCACACACTGTTGCCTCACAGCAAGAAGGTTCTGGGTTCAGACCTCGGCCCTGGTCCTTTCTTTGTGCAGTTTTCATGTTGTTCACGTGGATTTTCTCCAGGTGAACTGGACACTGTAAACAGTCCGTGACCTTTATTGATTGAATGTAATTATATCTGTGAACTCACGTCAAAATCGAAGCATGACTCAAACATCAAAGTTCATGGCCCTGGCTTCTTGCCGTACGTCTTCACCTTTGTGCTTTCTCTCAGTCATTCTTCCCTTCAATCTCTTCTGTTGTGTAGGATCAAAAACATACTTTGAAAGCTTTTCTCCAGAAGACGAAGAAGAAAGAATGTCAAAGATGAAGAAGAAAGAAAGTCTTTGTCAGACTCACAGGTAGTGTGTCTCGGAGAAGATTGAATCGTAAGGTTCCTATTCATCGTATAGGATGAGGCATTATCTTCAACGAACCTTCCATTATGTTTTTGATGTGGGGGAAGACACTGCTGTCCATTGCATGGAACCTCAGAGTTGAGAAACTGCAGTAAATGTATTGGATTCAGATATATTAAAGAGGCGAATGACAACGTTTCTGATTGAAGTCATCCAAATGCCAAACACGCACATCATCATTAGCAGCTGATTCTACTGTCTTGAAGTGATTGTCATGGAAATGCAGAGGTTCAAGAGCTTCAAAGTTCCAAGCATTCTTCCAAGCATTTCAAATCTTCATCAACTGAAGATGATTCAGACATGCTGAAGATATGGTCAGGTAAATGCCAACATTTCTTCCAAATGAACTAGCAGCGGATTCAACTATCATGACTTGATTGTCGGGTGAATGCTGAGATCAATGGACTTGAAATCCTCCCGTTCAGGCATCTTGTAGAAATTGCCTGGCGAATGCCCAGGTTTCAGGCTGGAGTCTTCCAGATTCTGAACACCCATATCATCATTAGCAGAGGATGCAGTTATCATGCGATGGCTGCCAGGTGAATGCTGCAGCTGACGCGCTTTGGAGGTTGAGGAACTTCAAATTCTCGTCATCCACACTGTCAGCTGCATTACATTCAGATATAACGAACATACTGCTGCATTTCTGGGTGAGGAATTGCAAATCTCTATCATCTCCATCATTTGTGGATTTGTGTCTCAGATTCTGATACAAATAAAGAACTTGTTCTGTTTTGGAATTGCTTTCAGCTTGAATGTTGTCTGTGTGAGTGCTGAAACATGAGTGCCATCTCTTGGATGATCTTTGTTTTCCTCTGAGAGTTTCATCTTTGGTTTGGCAGCTTTGTGCGAATGTAATCCGCTTGAGTTCTCCCTCAGACTGAGAGCGAAGAGTTGGGTGCTTTCCCTGCGCCGGTGGAGTTACATGGGTTTTGGGAGCCATGTGCGGCCGCCGTCTCTAGTATTCCAGTTCCCAGTTTGCCGCCTACTGGAGTCTCCAATTCAATTTCCGACGATAACGCTACATTACTGGATTTGCGTTCCCTGTTGATAGATTTATTTTCACCCTCGAAAAATGCTTGTGCCCTCCGGATCGGTTGCTGCTTTTTCACAGACAGGGAAGTTTAAAGATCTCTCTCGGGGTGAGCTGATGCAGTATAGTTAGATCGCTATGCCAAGGATCTCTTCTCACCTTGTATACTTGAAGTCTGCCTTCTTTTTTCATTCCTGAAGTGAATTCTCCCGGCAATTCCCCGTGACAAGCTTCTCGCCTGAGCATCGATTAAGATTGAAAGCTGCGGCGGTCTTCTCCATCCACACTGTCGAGGCCAGGGCTCCTCTAACACTGCAGACTGTTTTCAATTTTCAAAATCAAACAACTTCTCATGTCGTGTAACAAAGTCTAACGTTGCTGAGCGGCTGTTTGCAGTCTTGTGTCAAGATAAAAGACACAACAGACGCATTCGAATCACCTTTCCTGAATGGTAATTTGGCTCGGTACACTTTAAGACAGGCCAGCGACAGCATGTTCAATCATGTTCTTATGGAAGTGAGCATTAGTTTGATGCATGAGACTCCGTAAGATGATTCATTCCAGCAGAGGCATCATTTAGCTGAATATTTCTGTGACACTGTGATTTAATGTTCCAGGTTCCTGAGTACACACCGCAGTATTTGAATTGACAGACACGGTAATCCCATCAACATTCTTAATGGTCATGTAATGAAAAGGCACTTGTCATGGGTATAAATGAACAGAGCGGCCGGCCCACGTGCTCTTGAGCCCGCTGAATGAGGAACGGAGGGGGAAATGAAGGAGCCAATTCGAGAAGTGATGATTGGCAGGAGCGATATAGCCTCATGGGGGCTTTAACTATGTTATTACATCTAAAAAGGGCCGAATATGTACAGAAGAGATCTTTAGTGATTATTGTAAACAGCTTACACCCCTCCTCTTAATGTAGTAAAAAAAACTCAATCATGTCATAATTATTACTTTCACAGGAAAAGGGTTATCACATTAATGGAATGTAACCGTTATTAGATTAAGTAAATATATTACATTAACAGGATTATAACACTAGTAAGTGCAAATTGTTATGTTATGTTATGTTATGTTATGTTATGTTATGTTATGTTATGTTATGTTATGTACAACTAAAACACTTCCCCAGAGAATTTAATAAATTCCCTGTCTTCCACTGTCTGGAATACTCCTCTCTAAATTCCATGATATTCCAGGACTTTCAGCAGCTTTTCTGTGTGTGTGTTCCCTCTTTCCAGTGCATCATGTGACTGTGGGAACTCAGGGCTTGAAGTTACATTTGTGTGAACTCATATTTCTCTGAGAAGGCTTGATACTCCTCAGCTGAATGCCATTAACAGATATCACTGTCTTATGCCAGACATGGTCTGGATAATCAGTTTAGTGAATTTGATCACCTGCTTTGTTCTTATGTCTGATAAGATGGTGAACTCTGTAGTTTGAATGCTGATCCAATATCAGTATAGTCTTTTCCATTCAGGTGGAATATATCTTCTCCCTTCTGGCTTGCTGTGTGGTCAGTGGGCCTCTCCTCTGTTGTATCTATGAAGCAGATGTGTTTCTCATCTCTATCTCTCAGACTGCCTCAGTTCCTTTCAGCAAGACCAGTTTACCACACCTGGTTCCTCCTGTGGTTCACTCAGCCTCACCTGTCTTGGCATCTGGATCTCTTCCATCGCATCTCATCCTTCTCAGTCTCAGTTTCAATCAGTCTCTGACTTTAATGTTGGTTTAATGAACTTTATACAGGCTGAAAATGTGCTGTCTCTTGGCTGGCAGGGTGGCGCCTCCTGGATCTGAACCTTGATTTTTTGATGTTAATAATAATGGAATAATGGGAAACAGTGACTACAACTGGTTGAAAATTTAGAAAACATTGGAAATGGCTCGACATGAGCTTTACTTCTCAAGGTGCCACATGGGAGGAAAACTTTGCATTACAAGCAGGTAAAGGTCAATTTCTGCTTTAAAGTGTTTCCCAATGTTGTCGTCCCTTCACCTTAGTGAGAGTTTGATCAAATCTGTTTGATCAAAGGAATAGTATTTTTAACACCACTTCTATTTTGTAATAGATGTATCCTAAATGCAGGTGTGCTTGTTAGTATTTGTTGCAGTGAATCTGAAGCAAAGATACAAGATCTACATATACAAGAATGAAAACAGCACAAAAAAACAGCACAATTAAACCATTTGTTAGGGGCAAATACTTTGTTTTATTATTATTATTTTGCCCTCATTAAGCTGCTACATTTACACTGCAGGTCATAGTGCTGAGTTCTGATGTTTTGCTCAGATGTGATGGTCTGGTGGGAAAATTCTGAACAGGAACTTCAGCAGCAGTGTAAATGGAGCCTGTTACTCCTCAGCATGGGGAAAGCAACGATGGAAGGCCTTCCTCAGTCTGGAGAGGAATCGCCGCATCTTTTTAAGAGGTCTGAACTCTGCAAGTTAAGCAAAATGTGAAGTTTAGTAAAATTATCACATTTCACTCAATAGTAGGAAATATAATATGAATCAGAAATAATAACCTGTACAGATCAAATTTGGACTTGTATCTTACTTTTTTTCTTGACCTCAGTGGGGACAGCGGTCGAAGCCTCATCAGCCGGGTCAGTGGGAGTGGAAGCCCCGTCAGTCAGGATAGTGGCAGTCGTCATAGTAGTTGTAGTAGTAGTCTCGTCAACCGGGACAGAGGTAGTAGTTGCCTTGTCAACCGGGACAGTGGTAGAAGAAGTCTTGTCAACCGGGACAAAGGTGATGGAAGCCTTGTCGACCGGGACAGTGGTAGTTGAAGTCTCGTCAACCGGGACAAAGGTGATGGAAGCCTTGTCGACCGGGACAGTGGTAGTAGAAGTCTTGTCAACCGGGACAAAGGAGATGGAAGCCTTGTCGACCGGGACAGTGGTAGAAGAAGTCTCGTCAACCGGGACAGAGGTGATGGAGGCCTTGTCAACCGGGACACTGGTAGTTGAAGTCTTGTCAACCGGGACAGAGGTAGTAGTTACCTTGTCAACCTGGACACTAGTGACTGAAGCTCTGTTATCAGAGTCAGTTGTGGCGGATGTGCTGTCATGACAAATCCTTCATAGCCAGGAAGGACTCTTTCACACTGCAAGAAGTATGACAATCAATCAATTATTCCGTCAATCAATACATCAATCAATCAATCAATCCTATCATCCTTCCCTCTATCCATCAATCAAGCACCTGTCCAACCATTTGCTTTGCCTGCTAACACACACACAGACACACACACTTACTGAGAGCTGGTGGCGTAGGAGGGAAAATTCTGAACAGGAACTTCAGCAGCAGTGTAAATGGAGTTACTCCTCAGCATGGGGAAAGCAACAGTGGAAGGCCTTCCTCAGTCTGGAGAGGAATCGCCGCATCTTTTTAAGAGGTCTGAACTCTGCAAGTTAAGCAAAATGTGAAGTTTAGTAAAATTATCACCCTTCACTCAATAGTAGGAAATATAATATGAATCAGAAATAATAACCTGTACAGATCAAATTTGGACTTGTATCTTACTTTTTTTCTTGACCTCAGTGGGGACAGCGGTCGAAGCCTCATCAGCCGGGTCAGAGGGAGTTGAAGCCCCGTCATTCAGGATAGTGGCAGTCGTCATAGTAGTTGTAGTAGTAGTCTCGTCAACCGGGACAGAGGTAGTAGTTGCCTTGTCAACCGGGACAGTGGTAGAAGAAGTCTCGTCAACCGGGACAAAGGTGATGGAAGCCTTGTCGACCGGGACAGTGGTAGAAGAAGTCTCGTCAACCGGGACAGAGGTGATGGAGGCCTTGTCAACCGGGACACTGGTAGTTGAAGTCTCGTCAACCGGGACAGAGGTAGTAGTTACCTTGTCAACCGGGACACTAGTGACTGAAGCTCTGTTATCAGAGTCAGTTGTGGCGGATGTGCTGTCATGACAGAAATCCTTCATGGCCAGGAAGGACTCTTTCACACTGCAAGAAGTATGACAATCAATCAATTATTCCGTCAATCAATACATCAATCAGTCAATCAATCCTATCATCCTTCCCTCTATCCATCAATCAAGCACCTGTCCAACCATTTGCTTTGCCTGCTAACACACACACAGACACACACACTTACTGAGAGCTGGTGGCGTAGGAGTCCTCCAGGTGGCTCATGGTGAGGAAGGGATGCTGCAGAGCGTCGCCGGGCGTGGCTCTCCGCTCAGCATCAACCTCCATCATCCATTCCATGAGGCCTGCGAACGCCCACACATCCTTACCCTCAACTGCCTCCTCTGGGTAGAGCTGGATTTAGAAACAAAGTCAATGACAGTTCAGTCAAATTCACTTCACAGCTCATGGAAACAGAGCAAATAAACACTGTTAATTAGTGCTATTATCTATCTATCTATTGATCTATCTAATTGGTAATCATGGCAAATGTTACAAGACTTGTCAAGTGCCAAATGAAAGGAAGGAAGGAAATCTTTTTTATACAAGAAAACAGGGACCACCTACGTGTAGCAATTCACCCAGCCGATCAAAGATGTTCGTCCTGTTCTCTGTGGACTCAATGCCCATCTCACAATTGAACATCTCTGGTGTCTAAAGAAACACAGAATATATATGAGATACTTCTTCACACATGTTTTAACAATTTTAAAAGGATTGTTGGATCTTCTGGAAAAAACAAACACCCTGTCCAGACAGAGCCAAAGCAGGAGGGTGTTACAATACCTTCAGCCTCCAGACCCCTCCACGGCCACGTCTGAAGAACCAGCGGGTGTAGAGACCAGCATCCAGCAGGTGCTGGTCTGGGAGTCCCTGTGCCTCTACAATGAATCTGATCTGGAAAGACAATACAGCATCACATTAGCCTACATTCTACATCACATCTCCACATGGGTGTGGAGACTTGTCTGTGGTGGAAACCACCTTAGAGTAACTGTAGAGTAAATCAAATATAGGTATATTATATTACTTACTGCGTCATATTCATTGTTAGACATATACAGGTCATGACCCAGGAACATGTAGGCCATGATGCACCCGAGGGCCCACATGTCAATAGCCTCGGTGGCTCGGAGGCCCAAGAGAACCTCTGGAGCCCTGAGGGTGGAAGACAAGAGCCAAACATAAGAAATGTTACTGAGATTTGAAGACCAAGAATACAACATCTGACATGGTACCAAATTCAGCATTTTTCCTAGAAGCTACAGAGGAATGACTGAACCTCAGCTATTCATTTACAGTATAGGAAACTCTCAGTAGAACATACCTGTACCACAGAGACTGGAAGATCTCTCCAGGCCTCACTGTGGAGGCAGGAGTGGCCAGACCAAAGTCAATGAGTTTGACTCTAAAGGGCTGATCCACACAGTTCACCAGCATGATGTTGTCTGGCTTGAGGTCTGCGTGGATCAGCCCTATTGACTTTAAGCCTGAAAAAGCCTGGGCCAGCTGCTTCAGGACCGGTCTGATTTCAACGAGAGACAGGGGCTGGTTTCTCTCCTCCATGAAGTCCTGGAGGCTCTTGTCCAGCATCTCGAACACCAGACAGGGGTGTCCTCGGTGCAGGAAACACTCGTGCCACTGCACCAAGTGACACTTGTCTGCATCCAAGATGCGGATTGTTTCCAGCATGGCCCGCTGGGGAGAAAAGATGAGAAGTTAGCCAGGTTCATTGGCTAGGTATAAACACTTCATGATACACATTTTAATAGACCAAGCAAAATTTGAAACATGCTATCCAAAACTTTCATGAGTGTTATCATCAAAAAGAATAAAAGCATCTCGAACACTAGACAGGGGTGTCCTCGGTGCAGGAAACACTCGTGCCACTGCACCAAGTGACACTTGTCTGCGTCCAAGATGCAGATTGTTTCCAGCATGGCCCGCTGGGGAGAGAGGATGAGAAGTTAGCCAGGTTCATTGGCTAGGTATAAACACTTCATGATACACATTTTAATAGACCAAGCAACATTTGAAACATGTTATCCAAAACTTTCATGAGCGTTATCATCAAAAAGAATAAAATGATCTACCTCTTCGTTGAAGTCCTGCAGGGCTTCGGCCCCCCTCCTGAGGACCTTCACAGCCACTGTTGTGGCCGTGTCCGTCTTCAGGCACTGGGCCACTTTGCCGAAACACCCCTCTCCCCTGAACACCTGAACCAGGTAGTCACATGAAGCGCTAGACAGCACTTCACCCTGGACTACCTGGAATTCCTCAGGTGCCGGGAGGAGAGGGGGGGTCTGGAAGTTCCCAGGAGCCAGAGGGGAAGGTGGAGTCAGGAGTGTCTCCCGTGGGAGAACTGGTGAACCCGGGGGGAATATTTGTAAAAAGCAGTCGTTACATTCAGAGTCATGCAGTCAACACAACACATACAAACACATAACTAAACCATTAATTATGGCCTTGAATTTAAATACTTGCTTATCAATCTAAGACTATATGAAGTAGACACATGTATCAACTGCAGAAGATCCTCTGAGCATTTTAATGAGGAGCATTCCCAAAGAATAATACAAGAGGCAACGGAAGCTGAACAAGAAAATACAGTCTTGGTACTTTGGACTTCATCAAACAATTGTAAGAATATTTATATATAGACCGTGGAGTGTGTGTGTGTGTGTGTGTCTCTGTGTGTTTATGAACATGTCTATGTGTATGTTAATTCTCACTCACCTGTCCTGTCGTCCGAGTCCTGCTGGATTCCATGTGGATTCCACATGGTCTGTGTGTTGTTGTCAACAGTGTTTGTACCGAAATCCATACGTGAAGTTTCCATGTTTGTTGGTCTTCATGTGTTGGTGGAATAACGCGTTTTCAACTCAGTGTCCACTTATACAGGAGTCTGTTATTGTGACCTCATAGTGAGATATAGAACCTTAGCAGCTCCATCCTCTCCATCATCTTGCCCTTACATATCTTAAGTAATTTCTCTATGGGGAAAATGAATGGGGTTTTCATAAATTCGTGCCTGCGTCTGATTTTTAAACTTGGACGTTTTCACCAACATACATTTATGTCTCTAATGGCACTGGATCCACTGAATTGTGTAACTGTTTTTTAGTGTGTGTGTGTGTGTGTGTACGTGTGTTTGTGTCTGTGTGTGCCTAGAATTATAGAGCATACAACACACATACATAACATATGGCACTCCCTGTCATTGGATTGCAGTATTTACTTCACTTGTGGTCAAATGATAATTTCTCTGTGTAAAAATTTTAGTTGTACAAGACCTGAACTACAGTAAATCCACCCTCGAGAAATATATTTTTGTTAACTAAAGGTACTTAGAGGAAGTCCAAACTATGTAAAAGATGTAAAAAGATCAGTTTCCATCACTCCTACATGTTCAGTCAGACTCCTGTCTGCCAGAGACTAGTCTGGACCTAAAGCCCAGGTTGCTCAGCAGTGTGAGAATCAGGTTTTATCCAGGAAGTGGAGTTACCAATGCACAAAAGCACAAGCAGGTCCAGCAGTGAGTGGCTGAACACAGTGTGAGTGTATTGTCCAGGGAGCCTTCACAGCGCTCAGAATGAAGGAATAAATAAATACATAGATTTCTTTTATAGTCACAATATTGTAGTTGTGTGTTGCAGTAGTTTACAGAGTCCTAGAGTCCTGCCTCGGTCTCAAGTGAGATTTTGAACAGTTGAAGACTGAAACATTTTATGAAGGAACGATCTGTAATATTTTACTGGCTGGTTGTACAAATTGAACATAATATATCAGCAGTGTTGTTGATCAGAGTCACTCCACTGTTACCTCAATGGCTGCTGAGATTTCAAGCTTTCTAAACAAGCAGTCAGGTCCGTTCTCTCTGTTTTGGTGGAAATTCTCCACACACACCCTTGAGTTGAGAACTTCTTTCAGGTTCATGTGCACAACCATGGAAGAACGAACCGCAGTGAAGCCTAAAAAGCCTGGCAAAGTCCACAATGACAAAGACCGCTCCAAAACCCGAGTGAACATTGCTGTAGCGTTTCAAAGGTGGAGGAGCTGAGGACTCTGAAACACTTCAAGAGCGATGCAGAGTCGGTCTGACAACCAGCGCCGTCGCTAGTGGGGTGAAAGGTGATGATTGTAGGGGCTCACAGCTTATTTTCTAAGAAAGGTGAGTTTGTTCGAAAAGAATGAGGCTAACTAACAGAGGCTAACTAAGACAGGCTGGTTAGGCTGCTGGCTAACGTTTGCTAACTTAACTAACTTGTCAGCTGTCACCCTGTATTGAGAATTGTCACTAATGAAGAGCAAGATGTTGCGTTCCTTAATGAGTCTAAATGGACCACGATTTGTTCTGTAGTTCCCTGTTTAAGGGATGAAAGTGAGAATAACACAATTATGAATAATAATGGAACGAATCTGATAATTGGAATTTGATAGAAAACACTCCAGCCGGTCACCAGCATCTCTCTCTCTCCCCTCTGTGTGTGACAGTGTGTGTCTGGCATTGGTTAGAGAGTTGCAAATGTATTTAAGTAATATCACATATATCAGTGTAACAGAGTTGTTTTTACATATGTATAATTACACTAAACCTATTTGTATACCTGACAGTTTTCTTTTACCTCCACTTCTGCTGTCATGCTACAGTATGTACAGTAAGAGCCCCACCTCCTGCACCCCTCCTTCTCCTAGCCCCATAAACTTCCTGTCCCCCCTTCACCTCTCCCCTTTTGCTGTGTTCCCCTATGGGAGAGGTGGGTGTCATTTTTCCTCCCGTATTATCGCCATCCATCTTATAATTTCTTATCATCCATATTTCTATTTTTGTGATCCATAATGTCATAAAGTCTGGATGTATATATTAGTTTATAGATTGACATTTATTGGCCATTATATAAAGTTATATTTAATTTATGAAATCTGCTAGCTAAAAACTCAATGAGTTAAGCTAACATTCCTTTTTTTTCGTCATTAATTTCATTTGTGTAGGAGCTGGAGTGACATATTCACAGGGAGGATTTGTTTTGTTTTATCTCATGTCAGGTATGTTTACTGTGTTTTATTTCATATATATATTTTTAAGTTTAGCAGTACCGCAGTATGTTTGTATAGCGTCATGCGGTAGTTTAGGCCACAATCCTGTGGTGACGTTAGCTCCCCCTTTTGCTGTGTTCCCCTATGGGAGAGGAGCTGGAGTGACATATTCACAGGGAGGATTTGTTTTCTTTTATCTCATGTCAGAATAAAAGTCCAAAGACATCCTGGTTTTGGGTCCCTCACTCACCTACAACACAACGCAGAAATTCACCGGTTACATCAGCACGGCTTTGATTGGGTCACAGCAAGGAATATATGTGATATTGCTTTTACACAACAGTTATGTAAACAAAGTCATGGTAATTTGAGACAACAGATGATTTTTGTCTTTTATTCGTATCCGCCAATAAAAACAGTTCCCTCTGGACTCCACGACCAAGTGTTGCCAAGCAACAGGTAAACTGTTTCCTGACTGCAGGCTAGCTGCTACTTTGAGGTTTGCACAGATGAATTCAGTTTACTTTCGTTCCAATCTTCCTCCTCTGACAACCGTTTGTAATTAAGGTCAATGTATCCATATTTGCACTGTCACTAGCCTACTAGGTGCGAATGAAGTTAGAGTTTTGTGTAGATGTGTATTGGGAATATATCATAAGCATTTGTTTGTTGCACAACACTGTATTGTCTGGTAGAAGTGCTAGGGTTAGGGTTAGGGTTAGTTGGGGTTAGGGTTAATGCCTCTTGTCCAATCAAATTACTCGAGCGGAACTAACTGTTGTATAATGCCTATTATAATATTGGAATTTTTGTTTCCGTAACTATTTTGTTTTGTGTGTCTTGTAATTATACAAAAAAAATGGATCCACTATAGAATGTGCAAAAGTCAAATACTCTGAAGCCTTTTCTGTAGTGTTTGCAGTATTTCTATTGTGTAGAACCCTTTCTTCCAGTATAGCACATAGTAAAACAAGAGGTCCCATGCTGTTTTACAAGCAAAAGTAAAATAAGCATATTATCTACAGTACTATCAACCAAAGATCCATATAACACAAAGGCTCACTGCAGTATTGATCGCTGATCTTAGTGTTTTCTTTGCTCAGTGTGACAGTATCTGCTGCTCTGGTCGACTTAGTCAGTTTTGGGACGAGTCTTCATTGTGTTGAGAGCTTGATTGCTCTCAAAGCTGTGGCCTTTTCCAATTATCTGCCAGCTGTGGCATTGATAAGGCAATCACTTACTCTTAGATTACTTACTCTTTAAAACATGCATTTGAGTTTTGAGCCCACATGCAAAAGCAAGATACAAGTGAAAAATCCCTGCTGCACTGTAGGATCTGCTGCAGAGCCTGATGTCTCCTGCTGGATTTCTTTATCAGTAGTTATTCATGAATCTGACTCATGAATCATGAATATAGAGATAGCTCAATTTATAATCCAATGCTACTGAAGATTGAATTGAGGACTTTAATGTGTGGGTTTGTTTGTGAGTTTTTGGGATGTTAGTTAGCAACCTGCCAACTGCACTGATATGGAACGATGTCTCTTGTCTTGATTTGGTACTAGAAGTATTTCAGCATCATGCTGTTAGTCATGTGCAGAGCCAGAAGAGAGAGGCATGTGGAAAAGGAAGGTGAAGACAGATTGAGCAGCGAGGAAAATGGATTTGACCTCTATATTCAAGCTGAGTATTAATTCACTGCATTGAATATTCCCTTTATATAAAAAAATACTTGCATTTATTTTGTTAAAAAAAAAAGGGGGAGTGGGGGGTAGGGGGCAGAACAATATTGTTTCGGGGGGCCCAGAGTTCCTAGCTGCAGCCCTGTTGAGGATGGTTTCATGTACACAAATTCATTTACAGATGAAGAACTTGTTTGTTGATTTAAATTCAGCTAAAATAGATACATAAACAATCAGAGGCAGAGGTGGGGCCTCGAGTCAGACTCGAGTCACAGTTTGAATTGCTTGAGACCTGACTTGACGCATGAAGAAAAGACTCGAGACTTGACTTGACTTGGGTTCTGGTGACTTGGGACTTGACTTTGATTTGTACTTGAACAGGTTTCTAAAGTCTTGACTTGAGATCTTGTGTTTGTGTAAATGACTTAGATTGAAAGACGACTGAATTTAAATTCTGTTTTCTGAATTTGTATGGAATGATTGAATTTATTGAAGTTGAAACTGATTCTAGAAATCAAACTCATGATGCGCTTACCAAGTTTTTATCCTATTAAAACCATATTGCATTGAAAAGTCCTAGATATTTAGTTAAAGATATTAAATTGATACTGGACTCTTGATTTGTTCTGACTTGATTTGCTGTGCTACATTTAGACTTGAGACTTGACATTAATGACATTGACTTGACTTGGTAATCTACATTTAGACTCGGGACTTGACTTGAGACTTGTGCCTCAAGACTAGTTGAGACTGACTTGGGACTTGAGTGAAGTTGACTTGGTCACAACTCTGATCAGAGGCGATGGTAAGAAATATATTGCTCAATGGTTTTCTTATGGGCTAATATTCTGCTGTAGGTCACACTTCATTCCTCTCTACGTGTACACAATCAAACTACATCAAGATTTACCGCACTTGAGAAAATCACTTCCTACAAATCTAAATAGAAGAGGAAGTAAAAGTTGGATTATTGTGAGAACTTAAAACTATGAATGTTTTCTCAATTCCCACAATCCACGCAAATGAATTTCACATGACGTATTTTCCATAGAAGAGATGAAGGCAGCTGATCAACTAGGGAGCCAGAGAGCTGAGATCACATTCAAATAAACTGATAATTGGGTTTATATGTCATTGCGGCTGCACCGTACAGAATATGTGCTTATTTTAGATTGTCTCCTAATTTGCCTGTCTCAAGTGCTCATGGGAACGGTTACAGGCATAAACAGCCGCTTCACAGTCCATAACATGCAGAAGAGTCAAGAGCGCAGCTAGCGGTTCAAGTCAGCTTACATAGGATGTAATAGTCTCCCAGGATTCAGCAATCACAGAGAGCTGAATAAAACTTAACAGGGATACTGAGCAGCGGAGACCCAGGAGAGCAGATTTAAATCAGATTCAATTCAAGGCCAGAAGTCCATATCGTCCCAGTGGAAATGTGCTTAACCACTGCTTCATCTCTGGACATTTTTCTCAGTTTATGTGCTCTGGAGTTTTTACAAACAGTAAAAAAAAAAAAAGAGAAGAGACAAGAACCAAGTACAAAACAGTTTTTAATATTCATACAAGCTCACACACGCACATTACAAAATTTCATTCATAATTCAAGGCCATCTTCACACTGGATTTATTGCTTTGAAAGCGCACACTGGCTATTCAGAGGCTCTTCTTTTTAAGTTGTGGGAAAAAAAAAAAAAAAACGAGGCTTATTCCTTGAATTCTTTTTTTAAAGTTGCAGTTTAACTGAAACGGTGAAATAAAAATACCGGGATAATGTCAACAGGCGGGCAAACATTACAGGAGTTGAGAGAAAATGAAAAGCAATGAAAAAAGCATGTCAGTACAAACAGAAACCTAAGCTAGTAACAATCTCTTCAAGGCGTTTGGCATATTTTTCATGTCCGTTACCGGTCATCTCATAGGTATAATCACGATTTAAACATAAGACAACCACTCAGGCCATGGCATAATAGAACCATCATGTTTCATTTTGGAGCCTGACAACTAATTAGGAGCGGCAGTAGCTTAGAAATGGGGAGAAGTGAATGAGCAACACTCTCCCTTCTCTCCACTGCTACAGTGAAGCTGCTCAGTGGCCGACAGCAGAAGACTGAGGCCGTTGTACTGGGCAGCTCCCACTGTGAAGGTGAAGCAAGGCTGAATAAGAGAATTCGCACTCAGTCAGCTTTCCCTGGATGAGTAAAGCTTCAAAATCAAATACTATACGGGGCATTTCCATAAAGCTCCAAGATTTGTGTTGTTGATTATGACAAGAAGTTGTAACAAGTGACCAACAACTCAGGAGATGAGAACAAACGGATCCATGTTGGAACGGCAAAATAGAAACATGGAGAAATAGCTGTTGTGTGACGAACAGTTAGACTGAACCATGATTAAGGAAAAACTCCACTAATGGGAGCTACGCATCGTACAATACAGATAGACAGGCAAGATTCAATTTCTTTTTAATCATAATCTTCACTGTTCACCAGTGCCCGACATTACAAATTTCTATATTTTAAGTATTTATATTGTAATCCACTTTATCCCTGGGCAAATGCGCTCTTATGATTCACATGTTCAGTTTCTCAGTCGGTGTCACTTCCAAGATGTATTCATCCATCAGGGTAAATAGTAACATTTGTCAGTAAAATAAATAAAACATAGTGCATCCATGCATAGCGCAATGGAGGGATAATGCCTAGGGAACTTCACAGTCACTGTGTCCAACTATCAACCTGTGCTGGGAGTGGCAGCTCTTTGTCCCTAGCCTTAACACAGGAGGCACGCATAAGACTTAAAAATTTGCACTCCCTATTGGGCATGAAGAAAATAAATACATTCGAGAAAATAAACGGCATTTCGCGGAATCAGTTGTTGGGCAAGTCGGCGAGTGTTTCCTGTTGCTCAACACAAGTCGGCCAGGTTTCACACAACAACTCAGTGCATTATTTGCTCAGAACTGTACAGTACGACTACATGCCCTTATCGCAACAGTAGTAGGGCCCACAGCAATACACATAGTCCTCCAGTGTATGAGACCTGTTTTTTTCATGCAGGTGAATAGCTTCACTATTCACATCAAAGTCCTCTATGGCTGGCAGCCTTGCACGTTGCCTCCTCCCTGCATTTTAGGCAATGATTCAGAGGCTTCCTGCAGCACGTACCTGACACCATGATTCATACGCCTACGTTGCTCATGCTCCCTCTTTTTACAAAAGCAATTCGGCCATTCATTCCTCCTCAAAGACGTAATGACCGCCGCCGGTGGCTTTGGCGCTGATCTTGTCCGCCGTTAGCCTTTGGTCCAAAGCGAGCAGCGTGTTCAGCAGGTCGTTCAGGCTGGCGTCTTTTCCCTCTTTTTCCATCCAGACGTGCAGCAGGCTGTGGATCCGGTCTTCGTGCTGCAGGTGGTCGTTACTTTTGATCATGTTGTCGCCGATGCCGAGGCGCCGGAAGAACCTCTTGTGGTAGTTGATGTCCATCTCCTCAAAATATGCAAAGCATTCCCTCAGTGACTCTTCACCTGAACACAAAGATAAAAAAAAAGACCTTCATTCAAGCAGCCTTACCTGACTCGGGCACGGAGCCATCGTTAAAGTATTATAGTAGATTATGAGCATTAAAGCTGCACTAGTAGGCAAGATTTTTTTTAATTTTTTTGGGTAAACCTCCAGCTGTCTCATCAGGCTAAATCACAAAGTGGGGCTGCAACAGCATCCCATCCCCCCTAATTGAGTTGCTGTAGACTCACCTTATTTGCCCAAATTAAATTCTGGTGCCAAAGTGTGAAGTTGCCCATTGCAGCTTTAAGTTTGGGAACAAGGTGAAAACCCCCCCCCCAAAAAAATGTGTCCCCTGCTTGTGGATTTCCATCAAAACCATGTGTTTTAGATTGTTTATGACCAAATCTGAAAATCAATTTTGTATTTTTGTTAACCCATTATGATAGCAGTCATGACAGCCCATACATATTTTTCTGTCTCTAGTCAAGAGACTTTAAAAAAATGTACTTTGTAAAATTGACAGGCAGTAAGAGCCTGGTAGTGTTAGACTGGTCCATGTGTCTGTATTGAGCAATACACAAAAACAATGAGTAACATATACTGTAACATTTAATGATGAATGAAAATAAAGCATGACTGTACCATTTACAGGAACAAGCTTTCGAAACTTCTCTTCCTAAAAAGACAAGAAAGAAAAGCAAACTTTAACAACATGGAAACAAATCTGGGTCTTCTGTAGTCCATTGAAATTCTTCATGAGTCTAGAATTGTAACCTCTGCTGAATACAACTCATATCTCTTATTTAATTACTTGGCATGTCCGAAAACTATGTACTCCCTGCTGATCAGGCAGCTGCTCCAGTGTACTGAATTGAAAATGGTTCACCGGGCAGATTTTTCTCCAACATCAGTAAATGCCAGGATGTTGAACCGCTTTCCAGGTTTGACTGAACAAGCCTGCAGAAAAATACTAACTGCAAATTAGTGGAGTAAGAAAAAAAACAAAAAAACGGGAAATTGGGAGTGTCTGGCCAAGTCACCGGGCCAAGTAGTTGTTCAGTCATTGGTATTAACCAACAACCCTATCAAACCCCCCACAGATATTATGGTAATTTTGTGATATGGGGCGATAATAGCCTTATTGCCCTTTTTAAATTTGACATGCCAAATAAGAAGTGTCCATAAGAGACATCATGAGACACTGAAACTCTCCACTGAAACCCAGAATGATAATAATAGTAATAATAACAACAACAATAATAGCATCTATGCATACTTGTGTGGAATCCGATCAAAATGTTTCATTGGAATAAAATCAGGTTAAAGACTTCCCATAGATAACCAGTGTAGTATTGATCAATGCTATAATAAATATGTAATCAAATAAACTGCATCATATCAGAGGTGGATAACACTGACTGGCCAATATTCTTTTTTTAAATAAAGGGCCAATGTCACCCTGATATAGAGGCAAACCTATTTATCAGTCTAACCCAGTTGATATGTACTAAACAGTTTTCGGACATGACACATGCACTATATGTCTTATGAGAAACAATACAGTGGGGAAATTGGAGGAGAGCGGCTAGAGTAAGTGGACAGCCAGACCAGTGGAACTTGAAAGAACTGAGGGTTTTTGAGACCGCTAAGCATAAGTAAATGGTAAGAAACAGGGAGTAGGTAGGTAGGAAGGTAGGAAGGAAGGAAGGAAGGGTGAAGATGAGCCGTTGCTCTCACCCGCATGCTGGGCTGCCTGGGGACCACGGGGCTGGGTCGGGGGGTGGATGTGGGGAAGAGGGGCGAGGGCAGGCCAGCTAGACTGCACTGGGAGTTACTGGCGGAGCTGGCCAGGCTGACGCACAGCTCGGCGCGCTCATCCTCCGTGCTGGCCCCGGATTTGGCTCTCACCGGTTGCCGGCACTGGATCAGATGCGGGCGGCTCACCCTTCGGTTCTCTCTGTTCTCCCTTTCCTCGGGGGACCGGTCGTCCCCGTAACCCTAGAGAGGATGAGGACACGCTCTAACAGCCGTCGTTCGCGTCCGCTCGGAACGGGAATGCTCTTACAACACGTTTACTTTGCCAGGTCTATGTTCGGCATCGGTTGTCCTATTTCTCGCCTTGCATAATAAAATCAAGAAGAGGAAATGTAATGTTTGCAATCCAGGAATTTAGGCTTATTATAGGCTTATTCTAATGCTGCACTCGTTTTAATTCAGTCTGGATAACGGTGTCGGCTAAATGCCTAAAATGTGAAAGTAAAATGGAAAGCACTGAGTGACTCACCAGTTCATCCTTCAGCCCGTCAGGCGGATTGCGCTGGGAGTCTGTGAAGAAAGGATGAGTGAGTGGGTGAAGGCACATTAAGGAATTGTCCAATGCTCAGTGACCAACAATTTGACAGTACTTGTTCTTCTGTTGTTACATTTGACAAAAATCAACCGGAACATGTATTTTCCCAGGCTGGCTTTCGATTAACAAAAATATGCAGTTATGGCACAAGACAAGTGTTTTGCACTTTTAGGTTTCTATATGGCTCCCGAGCAGAACAGCATTTCTTAATTGATGCATCAGAACCCAAAACGGTTCATATCCCTGCATCTGGTGGGAAGACAATACAATTAGGTTTAAAAACCGTCCCGTGAAGAGACTAAATTTCTCATATTTGAGTCTGAGGCTAAAACACTTCAAGGTCCTCTGCTAGAGAGCGGTGGCTTTCAGAAACTGACAAGAGTTTCTTTAAACTTCAGCAAGACAAGAAACTCCACGGGACACCAAATTATGGTTGTCAGGAATGAAAACGCCTTGGGTCCCACGCTACGTTTTCCCCATTTTAAAAGCCTTTCCTTTTCCAGGCCTCAATTTCTTGACTGGATTTGAAGATTTTGGTCAAGTGTTCAATGTAATGTACAGTGTGTTGATTGTGGCTGGGCAAAACTTCAACTGGAGCCCATTCTTAAAAATATCAGAACATGCAAAATGACAGTGGGTCTACAACTACATAAAATGTTTAGTCAAATTGGTGCTGGGATTGAACAACAATTCCTCCAAAACTCAGAATTCATCAAATGCATTTTAAATACTTTTCCCAGACTTTCTGAAACATTTTACAGTTTTATCTGGGCTGATTTTTCTTCTAAATAACAATTACCTGTTAGTCGATGACGTCTCCACCATATGCAAACAGCAGGTATTACCACAATGATTACCACCGCAATCAATGCAACTGGCACAATCACTGCTGCACCTGCTGATCGAAACAAAGGATAATCAACAATCATTAGCACCAAATGATGCCAATGATAAGGTCATGACTTGGATCAGTTTACAGCTGCATGAATTCCTCTATGGAGGCAGCAGATCAGGCAGGAATCAGACATATTTTCCATTTGAAAAATTCCATACTTTTTAATTTCTTCCCTGGATTTGAAGAGTTTCAATATGATGTATGCTGAGAGTGACTGGGCAATATGACTCAACCAGGCCATACAGTATATCAGCAAATATCACAATATGTGAAATGACAGTGATTGCATAATATGTGCAATCACGTGTATCTGGACTGAACCAAACACATTTTTCCCTACTTTTCCACATCTACATGGTGACACTGTACAACTACTATCCTGTATCTAGCATTAAAACACAACATAAGTGTATTTGTCCCAGCTGAACCTTCTATAGGCTGTCACTACTGCCACTTGTTGAATAATAATCTGTGCGTTCTGTTTGGTGTAATTATTGGTTATCCGTTTGCAAATTGGTCATTATGTTTTCTCACTTGCCTCTCTGCTTTTCACAACAAGAACACATGGGATAATAGACTTTATTTTTAGCGCGACAAAAAATCCAGGCATGTCTCCAGTAGTGATTAGCGTCTCCAAAAATGTTTTTTTACAAATATGGGGCCTCGTACCTGGGCCGGAGACAGAGGGGGAGCGGCCTTTCTTGCACTCCCTGTTGGAGGTGGCAGTGCAGTTCCTCGCTTCCACCTCGTCTTCGTCACATCTGGTTTGAAAGCAGGTGGAAAAAAAAACATAAATCGAAGGCACGAAATAATTAAAATTTCTGAGGCCGTCTTAGGAACGGCTCTCATTCGAGAAGCGAAAATGAAAAGGATTATTCTCTCATTAATCGCTTTTGAATGAAGCTCGTGTCGGCTTCTCCGCTCCGCTTCCATTGGCTCACCTTGAACACTTCATGCACACCTCGCACGCTTGGTCAGGGACACAAAACCACCCCGATTTGCACTGGCATTCAGTGTCCTGAGTGCTCGTACATAACCTTACAATTTCCTGATCTGAAAGAGCGACATGAAAAAGACCTTGTTAAGTCTGAGTTTATGCTTGGAGCGCTTTAAAAAGGTTGAATATTGATTTTTTTTTTTTGCTTCCAGTCAGTTCGATCGATAGCGTAAAAGCCATCAAGCGGAATTACCTGGGCGACACTTGGTGCACTTCAAACACTGGCGCAGCCCGTTGGCGTGCTCAGTGTGTGTCCCGTAGTCACATTCCTCACACCTCCCCTTCTCCCTTGGTCTTGTGCAAGGCGATTTCACATATGTACCTGTTAAAAAAAAAAAAACACACACACACACACAATTAATAGGACACCCTCCGACACATATTAACCCAGAAATCTCCTTACACAAACGCGACACATTTCAAACTGAGCCTGTCACTTTAGCTGAATAATAACCCATCATTATCAGGCTCAACTTGCTTCATAGCCCTCATGATTGATTTCTGGATTTGAGCTCGTGACAAAACTTCAGTCTCGGTGGACTGCATCGAGCGCGGCTCCATGTGGCTCACCAGCTGGACAGTTTAAACAGCAGATGTTGCCGTGCGGGTACTCCAGGTTGTCTCTGCAGGAGACGTCCCGCCGTGTCCTGTTTCCCACTCTGCCTCCCGACTCCAGGCCAGGCTGCTGCAGTGCCACCGCGGGTTTGAGGAGCCAGATCAATATGGAGACAACCTTTAGATAAGAGATGATGGCAGTAAACATGTTAAAAAAAAAATACACTTGTCTTGATTTTGTTTGTTCCTTTCATTCGTTTAGAATGAATTTTAGAAGCCATTTGTGGGGTTTTTTTTACATCATTAAATCATTGTCACATTCATTTTGAGACATTAGTATAATTTCTGTGAACAAACGAGACCATTACTGAGAAGACTGGCAGCCTCCACTGGATTGCTTACACTGCATTTTAACATTGTGTGCCTACAAGTCCAATTTGGTGGGAAATCTGCTGGATTGCTTTACGGCACGAAGGGACACTGCTTTACGATATAAAACAGGAAGAGGTTGCCGTTCGCAGATACTGGAACAAGTGAAAGGCCGATGGAAAAATCACTTCCGTCATGTCTATCCTCATCAGTAAAGTCAAAGACACCTGGGAGGGGGAGGGGGGGACAGGAGGCAACAGGGTTTATGGGAAATGAGTCATTCCTACTATTCGGTGCCATTCAGCCTGATTTACTTTCTATCAAAAAATTTTAGATTTTCCATTATTTTATTATTTCATCTGAATGAGGGCTTGTTAAACTATTAGAAAAATATATTGGTCCAGCTCAGGATATTATGGTCTAATAATTTTGACCAAATTCTTCGCATGTGACATAGGCCAAATGTCCACCCTGTTACAGGACATTCTCATCTCTATTAATAAGTGTTTTGAATGCACAGTTATTGTAATATTTACATTTTCTAAGAGCTAAAATGTCCCTTACTTTACCCTTCAAATATATTTTAACAAAGTATTCATAAACAAGCATTATCTTGAAAAAAGACTTGTTCTATTTTAAGGCACAATGTAATTTCAACACATTTCTTTTAGAATAAAAAGGAATTTCAATGGAATTTGGCCCCATTTTTAAGTGATTTAATTTTGCCAATTCATTCCCTGTAAGTAACCACAAAGACATGACTCAAATGTGGTCTTAATTTTGAGAAACACTAGCACTAACAACACTAGTGGCGTGATATAGATGCTACCAATTGTCTTGACCAGTCTCATTTGTTTACAGTAATTACACCAAGGTATCAATTAATTTCACACTGATATAGGTTTAAAAATGCTACACACAGCACCTTTAATCTCACTTTCCTGATTATCTTTTCCTTCTGTGTTTGAATCAGTCATATTTGTATATTCGATCCCCCTTGAAAGCTACTTTGGAAGGCAATCTTAAGTTGGGTGTTGTCAGTTTAAGTTAACAGGTCAAGTGATTGCGAAAAGGCCTCACAGGAAATGGCTTGTTTACAGGGGAATACTTTCTATGGATTCAATACCAAGTAACTAGGCAGGGAAAGATAAAGGGAGAGTAAGTCATAGCTTTTGTTGTTTTTAACAAGATGCTGATCAAGATTACGCCTGACTTTCTGACGCTGTTGGGTGTTTTGCCCGGACCAATGGAATGCATTTATGATCAGGCCACATTCTATGAAGCAAGTTCAGAGTTCAGCCAGTGGAGGAGTGGAAAAAGGGGATTTCCTTCATACATGAGAGGTAGAGGAGGCAGTGTTAAGAGCACCAGAGAAGCTGGCATCGATGTGGCAATACCATCTTTAAACATAAAATATGTCTAAAAAGGACAGAATAAAGAATCACTGGGCTGCCCCCTGTACATTACACCAAGCAGAATGGAATGAATGGGCCTACTGTAAATCAAGTCCTGGACAGGTTGAATGAGCCTCTGTAGGAATAACCAAATAAGGCATATTGGGCTAAGTCACAAGACTGCCACACCTGATATTTCCCAACCTCATTTCACCTGTGATGCCCTACATTGCTGAACAGGCCACGCCATGTGCACGAGCCTCTCCCTGTCATGAACACACACACACACACACTCATTTCCTAGGTTACTTTGTATGGTGTCTCAGCCTTAACCGGGGAATTAAAATGGGCATGTGAACAAAAGAGAACACATTTTTTGCGTAACATTGATAATCACCCATTATCCCAACAAGTGTGCAGGTCTATGCTGGCCCCGGTACTTTCTCTGGCATGGAGAGAAAGTCATACAAAACGTCGTTCAAAAAATCTAGCAATTTAATGTGACCTTGCCTATCAGCATGGTACATACTTCATAAAATAAAACTCAACCTCTTCTGAATCGTTAAGAGCCACTACTCAAATCGGCATACATGTATTTCAATTAAATTAGGCTACAACTTTTAGAAGTGGTTTACACTGCTGTCGTCCGCCACGGTGTATTTTCGTGGAAGAGGATTGTGTGGGGAAACCGGGTAACTAGTTGTAGAAGTTGAAATTCTGTTTAAATAAGCACCGCTTGGTGGATCACGTGTGTGCCGAAATGAAGAGCGGCTCCCATGGACTCAGAAAAGGTCTTCTGGTCTGTCTTATGTTCCAATGTATGTGAGGTAGCTGTGCTGATTAGCGAGAACACATTAAACTGCCAGATTTTTAATAAAGCTTGGCGTGACGTTCTCTCTATACAAGCGAGGGCGGCGGCACCCAACGGGGTGTGTTAGCATTTGTTATTGTGTCAGACATTCAGCTTTGTCACTTACTGTAAAGATATCAACTTTTCAACAGCTCACTAGTTAGTAGGCTGCTGAGAAAAGACCTTTTGTGAGTTAGAAACTTAAGGTTAGGCTACTTTTAAGAGGTGAGGAATTTCGCACCTCTCGCAGCCGAGACATTAGCTCAGGGAGTTTTGACAACTAAACGTGACATTCTGTGACTTCACGTTAAACGCGAACACGTTTTGGAAATGAAGGGAAGAGACTCGTATGGACAGAAAATCACACCAAACTCAATTAAAACCAGTCAATTTAATGTTCCTTTGCTTATTGGCAAACGTGCTGGTAAACATGACTTGAGACACGAATCGTTACGAGCCACTCTTAATTCGGCAAACACGCACTTGGCCTACACCATACAACACTTATTGAAATAAAAAAAATAATGTAGAATTGGCTTGCCTATTAACGTTATACCACAACTTTAGTCTACCAAGATACACCGAGATGGTGTAGCGAGCAGAGTCAGCCAATTCTAATAAGAGTTTATTGGAATAAAGTGCTGCTTGGTGGGTTATGCCGACTATAAGACTCTAATGATTCATATAACGTTTTAAAATATTTCTACCAGGTAGGCCTAATTTACGTACCTTTGCCGAATAGCAAGGCAACATTAAACTGGCAGGTCATTTGAGTTACTCGCACGGTCGGATTAGATACTACTAAGTAAACCATGTGTCCAGCTTTGATATCAATCCTTTACTCTTTTAAGTACAAAAAGAACACTTACCATATACAATGTGTTGGCCATACTTTCACAGTAGCCTACTGTCAAAGTCTATAGACTTAAATTAACTCATCCCAGTTCAAGTTTGTAGCGAAATGTAGGCTATTTACAAGCACCGGTGTTCCTGCCGGGCAGTATGCTTCCTTTCAACAAGTTTGTGAGGTTTGACGTAAAACCGCTGATTCACCTGCCGGGGCGGGTCTTTCGCTAATTTATAACCAAGTTAGCTTCCGCGGCTTCACCAAAGAGGTTTTCATCTATCCCACAGCATACACAAACAAGAGCAGTAAGGCGCAGCCGCACGTCCAAGCACAACACACACAGTTGGCCTACACTCCGCCCTTGCCGGTGTGTGCCCGTCATGTGCCGCTCACTTAAACCAGTGCGCCTTGTTGCACGCGACAGTTCTTAAAAAAAGTGCTGCCTTCAAGCACTGTAGGATATACTGAAATTATGACTAAAGTAACGTCACTATTGATCGTACTAAGTGGTATATGACTGGGAAAGTGGGATTAGGGATTTGTTTATGAAAAACCGAATTGTCGAGATGTGACATTTAGGGGGCGGAGAGTATCAACTCATGGTAAGCTTGATGTAGGCCATACAGCAACTTTGGGAAATAAATTAATGAAAAAATCACTTAACATGTCAGATGCATTTTTCTCCTATTCTCTGTGTCATTTTATTTGTAACATAAAACAACAGCCACCATAAAAAACACTACTTTTGCCACAGGGTCCATTTTGATTTGATTTCCGACCAAAAACACTTGAATGCAGCAACAAGTTGTAGGTACTTACCACTTGCGAAATGGGGAGTAGGCCCTTACAAGGAGCACTTGAAGGCAGCACCCAGGTGGCCCCTCCACTGACAACAAGCATGTATCTGGACCTTACATCTTTTGACTAGACACATCCAGGTCTAGGCTTATGCAAAATATGTCTTTTGTCCTTTAAAACATAAAGTTTATAGCTGAGGTCATGCGATTAATCAGGGACAAGAGCCACTTCTCAAACATGCGGTCGTCATGTGCAAACATAATTTCCCAAATATAAATCATTTGGAGCTGTTATTAGAGTTATCCCTTCTGGTCCTGTACAGTTACATGAGTCATGATGCGGTACATACGTTTGAACCGGTTTAGGTGTTTAGTGCAACTACTCAGTTACTTACTAACGCATTGAAAACAGTTTCCTCACCTTTTTCTGTGGAATAGAGTTTACCCTGAATGCATACATCATAGTAAGTTGTAACAAACTGATGTAACCTATATGAAGATACTGTTTTGTAAGGGAAAAATGCATAAATTGATGCTGAAATATAATTGATTTTGTTTACATTGGTGGTGGTTTGCCTTACTCACTCACTGACTGGAAGACATTGTTTACCCACCTTTTAAATGAACACAAACTCACTGGACATATGACTCTAAATGAGTCTAAATGTGGAAATAAACAAGTGAGGCAGGTGCTTCATAACAAAAAGAGGGTCGGTCCTAGAGGCAAATCCCTCTGGGAGTCCATAGTCACCAACAGAAACTGTGTAAAATCTGTATTAACAATAAAGCAAGTGAAGTCCATGTAATCATTTTGCACAACATTGACATACAGTGACAATGTATTCATTTCTAGATTCAAAGATATTGATGAATTTGTACATTTACACTCTTTGAAATGACTTAAAACACATTTCAAGCACTGCAGGTCACAATATTACTTTGAACGTTTGAACTGTAAAGATGTCGATTTGAATTTTGATTGTAGTCAAGTCTGTTGAATTCATTGTTAATTTGATGGTATTTGTTTTCAAGTTTTATATGCATAAATGTAATTTTTTAAAATGCTATATACCTCAAATTCACTCATTTGAATAGGAATTTACCTCATTTTTGGACTCCTTAAAGCAATAAAAAAAGTCTGTCTTACTGGAAACCATTATAATATCCTCTTAAACACTTTTACTGTCAATTCACTTCAAATTTATTATGTTCAACTATACTTGTAATGGCATTTCTGCTTGAATATTAATGTTTCTGAGTACTACTTTGTGCTTGAAACTCTCAGACCCACTTCTCCATCCCCAAATGGGGCCTTGCCCAGGCAAACTACAAACGCAATGCATTTAAGTAAAAGAAGTACCCCACTGTTGCACACGTTGTACATCACTCTGGATGGGAGCGTCAGCTAAATACCCCAAAATGTAATGATCTGAAGCAGAATGAGGACAGCACGCCTACTGCTGTTACAGAGCAAACTGAACAGCAATTGTGACTGGCTCCCCGCTGCGGTTAGACCCTACAGTATATCGGGGGGGGAAAAAAACAGTCTATTGTGCAAAGCCATCTCATCAGAAAAAATTAGTCATCCTCATATTTTTAGTAAACATCGTGCTCCTGTGTGTGCCAGTTGACAGTTGTCTGCGAGACAGAGATATGCCATCACACAGGAAGGGTGGGCTGAGCCGAACGTCCTCTGGAGGAAATGAGGAACCTTATATATTGACGGCTTCTCGGTTCTGGAGATGGAGTGATGTCACGTCTCCGAGAGGAAGATCTCAGTTCGGGCGACAGTGGTGAACACGCGGCCCCCGGTCGCACCTTTGACTAAAGTCCAATTTCTGGGTGACTGATAGCTTCACGGGCCGCTGGGCAGGCTGAGGAATAGAGATGAGATTTACTGCAGCCACCATACAGTGTATACAGTATAGGGATGGGACAATAACCGGTATTACTAGTGTATACAAAGGACAATAACATTTATGACTCATTTTTATTACCGTTGCTGAGAGGCTGAATAACAAACTCAAAAAGTCAGAATTTTACATATGATGATTTTTTTTTACACATGTTCTACAGTTGTGCCTTAAAACGTGTTGAAAGAAGAGAAATATCTTGTGATTAAACTACATGTTTAAAGTAACTGAAGCATACTGGTTTTAAGGTTTTCATCTTTTTCATAATTATTACCGTATATCGAGATCATTTTGGACAAGATAATCGCACTAAGAAATTTTCATATCACGTCATAGCACAGGCCTAATGCAGTAGGACGGTGGTTCTCAACGTGGGGTCCGGGGACCACTGGGGGTCCTTGAGGGGGTTCCAGGGGGTCCTCAGCAAATTGTTTAAACTTCAGCATTATTTCATTTACAAGACGTTAACACAATTAAGAGAATGTAGAAGAATGACTGTTTTGATTATATGGTTACAATACAGATACCTACAATACAGATAGTCATGGAATCCTGGACAAATTTGGGTTCTCAGATTTGGGTCTGAGAGACAAAATCTCATCAAATGGGGGTCCGTGGCTCTAATGGGGACTAAATTAGGGGTCCTTGATATGAAAAAGGTTGAGAATCACTGCAGTAGGACATCATCAACATCTTATTCTGTTACATTATAGAACATTGCATTTCTGTTTCCACCAGTTTTGTCTCCACATGCATAGTCAGTGTGGAAGACTCTGGCCATTCTTGAATTTTCCACAGTGTTTACCGCTGTGTGGCTTAGGCTTCTGGAACTTGTGTTTCTGGTGATAAGGCGAGGGAGGAGGCTAAAGTCCCCGAGCCACTCACTCCCAGATAAGGCCGTAAACTTTGCATTCAGCCTCACTGCACCGGCTTCTGCGCATCTGCTGCAACGAGGTCAAGATCAATTCTATCGATAGGGAAAATATATATATTCTTCTGCTTTTATAGGGTCTTTTTTTTTGTGTGGTTGTGTGGGTCTTTTTTTTTTTTTTTGCCCCACAGGGATGTAGTTTATACCACCTTCTTAGTTGTGGAATAAAAGTTATAAAATAAAAAAAAAAACACCATCAAAAATGGAAAAAGACAAAGTGTACGAGACAGTTAGGGCATCAAGCCTAAAAAAAAAAGGATATTAAGAAGCTGGAATTGTAGAGAAAAAATGGTTCTTTTAAATATGATTTGGTGAAAAAAGAAAATGTAGACAAAGAGAAACATTTCAGCCCCTCAAGAATGCGTCGATTGCCTCTGAATAACTTATAACAATCCGTGTCAGGAGCTGCACGGTGTTTCTCCCCGCTGTCGTCATTGTGCGCTTGATTTTTCTCTCAAGGACGAACCGTTGAGATTCACATAAAAGAGACTTGTTTAGTGCAATGATTACCTTATTTATGGTCAGCCTCAAAAACTGCAATACAATTTATTGTTTGCGCTTTTCTCCACTGATGTGTTTTGCTGTCTCCGGAGAGTCCTCGCTGGTTTTTTATTAAAAACCTTTTTATGCTCACAGTGTTTCATTTTAACTCTTTTCTACCCGGCCAATCTGACTTAAAAAAACAGTATTTTTCACGGCGACGTAGCTTAGGGGAGAACAGCCACTGCTATACTCACTGAGGTTAGATGCCTTGCTCAAAGGCACTTCAGCAGTAGTTGTTGAGGCGAGGGAAAGTGTTACTTCTATTGTTCAGAGGTTCCTAGCCGGTTTTTGAGGGGGATTTGGACTAATGACCTTCCTGCCACAAACCCACTTCTCTTATATTCAAGCCGCCCACAAGCTAAAGCATAAAAAAGACTCCAGACAGGTAACACTAGTCACTTCCAGGCAGGAGCAGCTCCAGCCTAGCCCACTGTCTCATTGACATTATATTAGTCACTGTGTACTCTATTGGCAGGTATTTTGTTTAGCCAAGGACTGGCAATCTTACTTCCTATGTACTTTGCTATGCACCAAGTGGGCGACTGTTCTGTTGTGGTGAGATGAGATTAGGGAAATAATACAAGCCAATAAACTTAATGTCACCTTCAGAGAGTGAATGAGCAGTGACTACTTGGCAAGTTATTACCTTGGCCAAGGAGGTTATGTTTTTGTTTCCGTTTGTCTGTCTGTTAGCAGGATTACGGAAAAACTACTGGCCCGATTTTCATGAAATTTCGTGGAAGGGTGTAGCATGGGCCAAGGAAGAACCCGTTACATTTTGGAGCGGATCCGGATCCGACTCACGAACGAGGGTTAGGGTTAGGGTTAGGGTGAACCTTGGCTGAGGTCTGCTCTCTCCAAGTGCCCTTCTAGTTGCTATAGTGAACCAAGCTGGGGTGGAAAGAGTACTTAACCATGTAGAAGAGCTTAAACTTTACTTAAGTAAGAGTAAAACTACTGGAGTAAAAATCTACTGAAAAAGAAAAAGTAGCTCATTTAAAGTGTACTTGGAACTTTACTGAGTTAGTAGTGTGAAAAGGACGAGGACATAGTTCAATTTGTAATATCACATGTTTTTATAGACTATGTTGAGCGTTATAAGATTCTGAAATTCATGTCATTTGATCTGGGATAAAAAAATAAAAGTGAAAATGCCCTTCCCCATTGTTCAATAACGTTACTTCATTGATATTCTTTTGCTGCTATCCAACTAGCTACCAAGGCTAGAAAACTAGCTACAACCAGGCTAACACAAACCAATAATACCGTAGCTGCATGGATGTTTTTTTTTGGCTATGTTAACTAAGCTACTATCATGGCTAAATTTGAACATTTAATGTTACAGTTTCATGTAGGCTACATGCTTGTAGGTTTGATAGATGCTGGTTGCGATTAGCCAGTTTCTGATGCAATGCTAACAGAGAACCTACAAAATTGGTAATAGATGTGACTTAAAATGTAGCAAAGTACAATATACTGAAGTCAAACATACCGAGGTCAAATTAAGTTCACAAAAGGCTACTCAATTACAGTAATGACAGTAAATGTTGTTACTTCCACCTTTGGAACTGTAAGTATGGCTATACTGTATCAAAAACGATAACGCATGATGGATGGGTTTATTTTTACTGTAGCATGACTGCATACATTTTTGGCATGGGAGGCCCCACTGGGAAACAAACTGCTAACCCTGGGCTGATAATGCTAAGAACACACAATTATGAACCAACTGTGAATTGACTGGACATACAAAAGAACTAGTCTTTACACAAGCTGAGATCTTTCAACTGTACATTTATTTCCAAAAGGCTGCATATACATTTGCAAATTCTACTGTACAGAAAACATCCAAAATGTCCATAATTATAGATACAATATACCACAAAGCTGCCCTGGCATTACCAAACATAGATGTTCAGCACTAGAAAAGCTCTGCAGCCTATTCAATATTATAATCTTTAATACTTTTTCAACTAATACCTTTAAATGTATGTCAATATGATTAAGTTTTTCTTTTTTTTCTTTTTTTCAGCCCCATCTGTACTTTACAACATTCACCATTTACAGTAGTTAAACAAGGCACAAGAATAGTGATATGAAGCCAAAGGCCATGCGTGAAGCAAAGAAGAGCATGGGACCAACTCAGGTGACAAGAAGATCGATGGATGCAACAGGGGAACTTCTTAGCTCATGAGACAGGGTTAGTCTTACACCAAAGCATTATACATAGTGTGTATATGTTCGTGTGTGTGTGCGCGCGCGTGTGTGTGTGTGAGTTCACATTTAGAAACAAAAACTTCAACACGTTTTTTTGACTATGGCAAACCGACATCGCTGAAATATATCCAAAAAAACAAAAAAGGTGACTCTTGAGTGTGAGAAGAGTGCATTGCACAGACAGGATGCTCCCGATGCAACATAAGCCACCGCTAAGCGTTACAAAAGCACACATTTTTCCATTTTTGACACTCTTTGCTTGCAGGGATGAAAACGAGAATCCAATTAGTTCACAATTAAGGAAACAATCATATTGGGAAAAAAAAAAAAAAAATTACCTTTTTCGCATTCTTCACTTACCAGCTGAAATTACACAGGAGATGAGGATGATTCGATTAGAAAGTGCATAGAGATGATGCACAGAAATCAAAAGGGCTCTTCATCATTGGCAGGATGGAAACGTTCCCCCGGCGTATCGGGTGTTAAATGCCACCGCGTCGTTCGTGATAAACCTTTGAGGGGGGTGTTCGGGAAAACCGTTTTAAATCTCTTATCCTAAAATTAGCCTAGAGAATTGAAATCAATATAGGGACTGAACCGATCCGGAACATTTTTCATTTGTAGGTGAGGAATGAGAATCATGGGGGAAAAACTAGGAAGTACGTAGTGGAGGGTAAACCCACTTACCTCTGTTTACCTGTGGTTTTATTTGCAGGATACCTTTCTTTCAGATTAGACACTTAATGGTGTAAATCCATAGTATCAGTCATGGTAAGTAGTGCCAAAAGTTATATTAGGATTCCATCTTTTAAGGTAAAAAAAAAAAAAAGCATAAATGAACACTTTTCTGAAACTATAATTCGTTTTTGCGGTTGTTTGCCTTATGATGATCACAGACTGGAGGTCATAGGTTACCCACCTTATTATTTACCACTATATCCCAGGCTGACATATATATATCTTGATATGTTTTCAAGCCAGAACATCATCCCCTTATTATTATTTTTTCAATACAGTGTGAGTTCAGTGTCTCGTTTCGACCCGAAATGTCACTGCTTATTTTATTTATAACACAGCTAAACCTCGATATCCATCCGCAAACTTCCATTCCATGTACAGACGTCCTAAAATGCTGTGCCTCCGTGTGTGTGTGTGTGTGTGTGTGCGGACGAGGGGGGGGGGGGGTGGGGGTCGGGTGTGTGTCGGGGCCAGATATGAAGCTGTGTGACGGGGCGTTGACGGTGGGCATTGGGCGATAAGACTGCTCTCCCCGCGGTGCCAGGAAATGATGTTTTACAGCTTCCTCTCCCTAGAAATCTCACCCCGCCACATTACACCCAAGCCACAGCTTTCCCTACAGCATGCAAGTGAGTCAGGGTCGGACTGATATACGGGGCAGATATTGGGCCTTTTATTAAATCTTCCACCTTTGATATGATGTTTTTTTTTTCCTATTTATTGTATAACTGATCAGTACTGGTTTCCACACAAGTATGCATCGACATGTTTTTCCACACTGTCAAGAATAGAAATCAGGGGGGAAACACTGAATTCTTCTAATTTTTTTGATTTTTTAAAGGATGAAAATGGTCCAAAAAAAAATAAAAAATAAGCTCAAAATTTCAGCTTCAATCCAAAAATATCATCGGTGTCAATCTTCACAAAACTAGGTTAAAGCACGCCGTCTTCGCTCGCCTATGCCTGCTCTCCAGATACCTATCGCGGAAAAACAAGGGTGTCATTTAGAAACAAGCCAAAAAAAAAAAAAAGGAGATGAAATATTTGTCTCATTTGTACTTTCCGAAACGGTGCCGCCGCCGTATCGCTCGATTTGCATATCGGAACGAATATGCAAACGTGTCCAGATGCCACGCGGGCCGCCGGGGGGGGAGAGAGAGAGGGACGACCCCATGGGGGGGGGGGGGGGGCCGGGAGAGGGCTTCCCGTCTCTTGAAACAGCACATTGTTTCAGAAACGAACGGACGACAACGAAGAAGACGACCCCCCCCCCCGCCTCGCCCATGGAGCCGGAGGGGGGGGGAGGAGCGAATACACAGTGCACCACTCGGATGAAGGGCAGCCTGACTTTAAAAGAAAAGAAAACCAAAAAGAAAACCCCCGAAAAAGGACGGACGAAGGAACAGAGCGGAAAAAGGCAGAAAAGAGAGATTTACAGTCCAATCCTCAGATTCCGATTCTTGAAAGACGGGGGAGGGGAGGGGGTCGATCCGTACGAGGCGGCAGGCTCATCTCTTTTTTTTTTTTGTTAACGGTTGCGATCGGGCCCCCCGGTGGGCCCCCCCCCCCTCCGTCGACCGCGCTCCCGTCCTCTTCGACCTCGCGACCTTTCAATGTTTTTTGTCCGTCGCCCCGGGGGGGCCGTGTGTGTGTGTGTGTGTGCCCGGGGGGGGGGGGCCCCACGCCTCGCGCTTTAGTCCGTCCACCGAGCGGCGTCCCCCCCTTTCAGGTTTCAGCCCGTGTACTCGGGGGGGGCGGCCGGGTCCTCCGCGAGCTCGCCCGTCCCGCACAGGCCGCCCGCTTGTATGTGGCGGAAGTCGGACTCGTCGGCCCCGTCCTGGCCCTTGGGGGAGCTTCTGGAGTGGATCTTGCCGATCTCCTCCAGGGCGCTGGCCAGAGAGTCCAGGTCGCCGCTGTCCTGGTGGCGAGCCTCCCACAGGCTCAGGATGACCGCTGATGGACTCCGCTGCTTGGCGAAATAGCACAGGTTTCTGTGGGGGGGGAGGGGGGGGGGGAGACGAAAGCCGCGTTAATGCACGATGCGGCAAGAAGAGCTCACACACACAGCCATGGAAAAACAATTTAATGTGGGTTTTAGAGATAATGAAATCATCTAAGAGTATCTGGTACTACTTTTACACAGCAAAAAAACATCCATCTTAACAAGTCATTTAGTCTCATATTCAGCCTTCAAATCTTATTTTTCTTAAAACAAGAGAACAATGCTGCCAGTGAGGTGAGATAACTCTAGAAATGAGTGTCAGTATCTTGAAACAAGTCAGAATAAGGCAGATCACTGCACTACTATCAAGAAAATGTCCCTTGGTTCTACAAACTCTTGAAACAAGTTGATTTGTATTGGTAACAAGTGAAATTATCTAACCCCATTGGCAGATTTTTTCACTTATTTTATGAAAATTAGGATTTTAGGGCTCAATAATAGACTAAACGACTTGTTAATGTAGATTTTTTGCAGTGTAAGCATTGGTTTTAACCTGTTTTGAGTGCGTTTAGTAGTGTTTGCACATGCGAAACAGGATACAATTAGACTAGCGGTTGTCAAAAGTGGAGTCCGGGGACCTCCAGCGGTACTCGACTGGTTTCCAGGTGGTCCCCGGCAAAATAAGGAATCGTTTCATTTCGCTATAATTGAATTTACTCGAGATTACACCAATTACAGAATGTATAAGAATGGCTCTTCTAGTCGTAAGTCTCACTGGCACCACTGTTATCTCCTCATGTACAGTGTAGACAGTTCAATACTAAATCAACAACTAAAATATTCCCATATGGGACAGATTCTTATCAAATGGGACTCGTGGTCTAATGTGTGTCTATTTTGGGGAGTGGCTGAAATTGACTATTTGGAAGTCTACAGTTGTACAGTTCAATTCTAAATCAACAACTAACCCTAATCCTGACAGAAAATTAATTTGACACTAACTGAATTGTAGTTAAAACAACAATTATGACCTTTTAAGACTATAGACAACAGAATTAAGAATAAATTCTCATCACAAATTCTCAATCATTCGGGTTGGATTTAATTCTCAGGTGCTGCCAATGTCCAGGAGAGCTGGCTGCCATGCCAATACACAGTGTACCATGGGGTGCTGGATCCAGTGGGGGGCAGTATTCCACTGCCACTCTATGGCGCTTTATCTGCTCCAAGAGAAATAACCCACCCAACATAAAAGGCTGCAGCCATTGGTCACATCAGGCTCAGTTCAAAGCAACCCAACGCAGAGAGGAAAGCTTATCTGGGTAATTTGGAACCCCGAAGGACTCTTAGATACCAACTTCTCATGAATCATGCACTTAACGGGAGATTATAGTCGCCACGAGCCAATACCAAAGCAAAGAAAACGGCCGCATCGGGCAAACATCAGTATGGCGTCTCATCATAAATGCACGTCCCTTGTTTGTGAGGATAAAAGGATAAACGTTAGCCGCCCCCACACCTCGCATGAATAAGTGATCACATTTACATTAGATTGACTGGAACCCGCTGAAGAATCTGACACAGACGGCCGATGTTAGAGGAGAATACGATATGAGACCGTTTGTTGTCCTGGGGGAGGGGGGGGGAATCGAGTTTTTCTTTGGAGACCAGACATCATACGGAACGGTGGTCAGCAGACAACGCGCCCGCTTGTATACGGTTAAATTATCAATCCTGTCAGTCTCCAGAAAAAACAAGTAGAAAAAAGGTACTCAGCAGTGAGCGGCATATAAAGCGAGGTATAACAACACTCGCGGTTTGTTGTTTATCATTCCGGTCAGCCCCCCCCCCCCCCCCGTGCGCTCACGGGGAGGCCGGGGCGCAGAGAATCCGGTGCACATCACGCACACTTAGCCAGGACGCACATCCACACGAGAGAGAGAGAGAGAGAGAGAGAGAGAGAGAGAGAGGGGAGAGAGAGGCTCACCGATCTAAGTGGAGTTTCTGGGCTAAGAGCTGCCAGTCCTTGCCCTTGGCGTTGGCAGTGTCGAAGGTGGCACAGATCCTCTGGCGGATGGACAGGGGGATTTTGAAGGCCTTGGGCCCCGTCTGGGACGTGACGGTGCAGTCTGTCTGCATAAAAAACGGGACGGACTCCTTCTCGGTCTGGAGGAGCAAAAGCAGAGGGACAGGCTGCGTTAGGACATGGGTCAAAACGCTGTTTGCGAGTGATTCTTAATGCTTGTTTTAGCACCAGATGGTTTACTGCCTCCGAATAATTCAGACAGTGAGGCAGCGCCGGGTTAACTGTGAAACTTCAGTTGATTGGCTTCAGAATTATGAAGGTGCTGCGTTTAACAGTTTAAAACATCAGTATATCATAGTCAAATTAATCATGACACCTTGGTATAATTAACTTGAACCAGTGAGACCATGGCTGGTAGCCTCTATTTCACGCCAATTATGTTGTCGCTGCTAGTGTTTCTCAAAATTAAGACCGCATTTCCCATAATCCCTGTTGCCTCCTGTCCTCCCTCCCTCCCCCCTCCCTGGCGTCTTTGACTTTACTGAAGAGGGTCGACATGTTGGAAGTGATTTTTTTTTTCACTCTTTCCACTGTCTAGCATTAAACTCTGCAAGCGTTAGCTCAGTTCGCACCGGAAGAACAGCGCCCTCTTCCCTCCAAACCCGACCCGATGGCTCACAATGTAAAATGCAGTGTGGAGGCCCTTCGAGGCTGCCAGTCTCCTCAGCAACGGTCTCATTTGTTATGCACATTAATTATACTAATGTCTCAAAATGAATGTGGTCATGATTTATTGATGTTGAAATGCTACACATGGCACCTTTAAATACTTTCATCGCCTTGTCCCATCTGACAAACCCCGACCATGCAACATCTAAACAGGATAAAAACCTAATTCTAAATCCAAATCCTCAAGGTTAGAGAAGCGGGATTGTGACCAGCTGTGGAAAAAGTGAAAATTGAATGAAGTGAACTGCACTAGCGGCCAACAGTAGAAGACTGCGGCTGCACTGGGCAGCTCCCTGGTGTGAATGTGTGTGAAGCTGCTGCTGGAGAAGAGCATATGTTATCCCTGGATAAATAAAAGGTTCAAAAAAAATATATGCACATCCACATATAATACAGCCGGATCTCTATTGTGATCTCTCTCCGGCACAGTTTTTTTTTTTTCCAGAGTGCGTGTCCTCTCCTCTCTATTAATACACAATGCAAGCTCAGGAGACTCGGCCCCTGCTGTCAGTGGACACGCTCCGGGAAGGTTAGCTAAAGGTCGCGCGAAGAAAGCACAACCAGTCCGCCCCCCCCCCCCGCCTGCCAAAAAGCCTCACCTCGGCCACGGCCGTGTAGACCTGCAGAATCTGCTCGTGGCCTTTGACCTGCCGCACGCTGATTTTGCAGGAGAGCTGGGTGGTGGCAGGGCTGTATCTCTCCAGGGAGAAGGCACAGTGCAGGGGCTGCTGGTTGCTGCACCACACTTGGGGGAAGGAGAATTCCTGCGGAGAGAGAGAGAGAGAGAGAGAGAGGGGAGGAAGATGAGTTACACGGGGCGGTACGACTGAGCGAGATAAAAAAGGTACGAGGCGGCTTTTTTGAAGTCCCCGGGCCGATGCCGCGGCGCGATAGCTTTATGCATGGAAATCGCTATTTGTCGAAGAGAGGGAGAAAGAGGGAGAAAGAGAGAGAAAGGGAGCCTTGAAATCATTTACAAATATAGCCCCGAATCCCGCTTAATTCTGATAATAGAAGGCGCTCGCGGGCTAAAGTATTGTAAGCAATATATCCGGGGGAATGCGGGCGAACAGGGGGGGGGGGGGGGAGAGATGATCGCCTTTGATGTATAATTAATTTCCGGAGAAAGCGGGCACATCTGCGGGGAGGCGTCCTTGACCTCCGGTAGACTCCCTCTCTGCCGTATCTGCATATTCAAAAGTGACCTGTAAACGATTCTTAGGAAAGACACCGCGGCATTAAAAAAAAAAAAAAAAAAAAGAAGCGGCGGCTGGTGCGCCTACCGACGACTTAACCCATTTGTGGCTTTGATCTTCCCTCTGCCCGATGCGGCAACACGGCAGATAATGGAGTTGGGGGGGGGGATGGGTGGTGGTGGTGGTGGGGGTGGGGGTGGGGGGGGGTTGATGGACACGGGAGAGCCTGGATGCTCTTTAGCACTAAAAGCTGACTTGATGTATGGCGAGGCACGCGGCCATTATTCTACACCTGCTCCACCAAAGAAGGAGGTTCACAGTGCCTGTCTCCTTCCTAAGACCCTCATAAATAAGGCCTGGGAAGAGAGGGGGGGGGGGGGGACGGGTGGAGGGGCGGGGCAGGGTGTCTCCGAAGCGTGGAGCCTTCACCCGGCGTTCAGATGTTTAAGCAGTAATATCCTACAGTGGGGGGGGGGGGGGACACACAGCAAATGGCAGCGAGTACAAAAACAACATTCATTTGAGTGTCGGGGTGTATTGGATTTATTGCTGCTTGCGTCCATATGCTCCCGCAAACAAAAAAAAAAAACACCAAACAAACTATTAATCTCAAGTCAAGTCCATCTTTATTAGTCCCTCTTATGCTCGGAAAAACTGTTTTACAACACAAAGCGTTGCACATGAAGAGAAAAAAAGGATAAGATACTAAAAACCCTACAAATGCCATGAACCAAAGAGAAATGATTTTCCTTATTTCCCTCATATGGATCATAAAGATGGATTTGACATGTCTTGAAATGTGTTTTTTTGCAGGGGCATATGGGTGCAAACAGCAATAAATAGAACACACCACCAACACTTTTCTGTTTTCTATGCACTAATCTACAACTGGAGTGCATATCTGCATGATTGGTAGGTTGATGCTGTGAGCAATCCACTGGCAAATAAGGCGGTGCTGCTCTTGGGCCGGGCTGCCAATTTTGCTCTTGAGGTTTGATATCAAAACAAATTCAAATATTTCTGTGGTGGACAAGAAGGTTAAAGTAGAAATCTGTGTCATTTTCATAATAAATGTCCCTTTTGCTGCTCTCCATCGCCGACTGATATAACGGTGATTCAACCGGTTCGTGAAAGCTTTTATGTTTGCTGTTCTAAACACCTGGTGTCTGGTGGATCTTTCCTGGGAAAAATCTGGTACACGGGACGTGATGCGTTTTATGTTTCTGGTTTGTTTGGAATAAATAGAAGAAGAACTGGGTAGTTAGCATGAGCAGTGATAGCCACCGTGGCTGAACAGACAGAGAAAAGAGCAGAAACTACAGAAACTCAAACTGCATCGACAGAAAATCCAAGGAAAAGTACTTAGCACAAAATAAAAGAAAACACAGATCTTGCAGGTAACCACTTTAAGGTCTGATCTGCATCATGGAACAGTATGAATCATGGGCATCATTACCTGACATGTGGTAAAGGGTTTGATGCTCCACAGGAACTGGGGAACATCCTGGATGGACACCTGGAGGCTGAAGGTGTTCGCTCGGAAAGGCAACATCTTTGGCTCCTCGAGGAGCTGACCCCCTCTGCTCTTCTCCGCGGCCACCACTCCCTGGAGAGAGGAGAGGGAAAGGGAAAGGAAAAGGGGGGGGGGGATAGAGGAGACGAGAGGAAAGGGAAAAGCAAAGGAAATCAAAGGAAAGGAAAGGGGGAGAAGAGGGAAGCAAAAAGTAGGGAGAGGACGGGTGAGAGGAGATCAGACGGGATGAGGAGATGAGAGAGAGGGGATGATGTGGAGGAGAGCGGCCGAGGAGAAAAGAGACGAACGCGAGGGGGAGAAACAAGCGTCCCGTCCTTTGAACGCACGCTACCTCCGCATATCAACGGGAACACCTGTCTTCCCTCTGTCACATCCGCTAATTGACTCATCACAAATATTAACACGGAAACAGGTCGTCCGCCGAGTCGGCCGCCGAACAAAACATACGATTCCGGCTCTCCATTAGCATCGCATTTGCAGCCCCTCGACGTGACAGATTGAAGTTTCAATTTAATGCGTTGGGAAAGCATGCATCGGGGGCTAACGTCCATCTCCCAAATTGAATTTGTGATGATGAAAGAGCCCTTTGATTGTCGCTCGCAGGTATTCATCTGTCATCATTGTTCTCTGTCCCAGTGGGATGGTTCAGTGTCTGGGCTGTCTATCCTTAGCCATCTCAATCACAAAGGGGAAAGACAGGGAACAGAGCTGTGACTAATGCCAGGCCACGCTGATTGATTCTGACTAAGTGTCTCTGTGCGTGTGCGTGTGCCTGCGTGTGTGTGTGTGTGTGTGTGTGTGGAAACGCGTGCGCGTGTGTGTGTGTGTTGCATTATCTGTCATCGCTGTAGGTGTGGAAACAATCAACTGTTGGCAAAATGCAGATGAGAGACGCTGGTAGAAAAAACAAATATGACAGCAGGGAACCTGTTGGATGAAATATGACGTGTCTCCTTTGCCATCTGCCTTTGTCTTTCAAAACAGTTAGCCACTGAATAGCTGGACAACACTGGAGCTGGGCAGCTTTCCTTGGTTTTCCCCATGAATCAGCTAGCTTGGGTCTATGATAGGTCTATGGACAATTTAGAGTCTCCAATCACCATGTCTTTGGAAAGTCAATCCCAAACCAAAAATCCAGAGTTCCCAAGTAGTATTTACCATCTGAAAGCTGAGTGAACAGTATTTTCTAGTAGTATTTAAAACGCTGAGTGAACAGTATTTTCTAGTAGTATTTACCATCTGAAAGCTGAGTGAACAGTATTTTCTAGTAGTATTCAAAAAGCTGAGTGAACAGTATTTTCTAGTAGTATTCAAAAAGCTGAGTGAACAGTATTTTCTAGTAGTATTTACATCTGAAAGCTGAGTGAACAGTATTTTCTAGTAGTATTTACGATCTGAAAGCTGAGTGAACAGTATTTTCTAGTAGTATTTACATCTGAAAACTGAATGAACAGTATTTTCTAGCAGTATTTACGATCTGAAAGCTGAGTGACAGTATTTTCTAGCAGTATTTACCATCTGAAAGCTGAGTGAACAGTATTTTCTAGTAGTATTTAAAAAGCTGAGTGAACAGTATTTTCTAGTAGTATTTACATCTGAAAGCTGAGTGAACAGTATTTTCTAGTAGTATTTACATCTGAAAGCTGAGTGAACAGTATTTTCTAGTAGTATTTAACATCTAAAAGCTGAGTGAACAGTATTTTCTAGTAGTATTTATCAGTTAAAAGCTGAGTGAACAGTATTTTCTAGTAGTATTTATCAGTTAAAAGCTGAGTGAACAGTATTTTCTAGTAGTATCTACTAGCTGAAGTGAACAGTATTTTCTAGTAGTATTTACCGTCTGAAAGCTGAGTGAACAGTATTTTCTAGTAGTATTTACCATCTGAAAGCTGAGTGAACAGTATTTTCTAGTAGTATTTACCATCTGAAAGCTGAGTGAACAGTATTTTCTAGTAGTATTTACCATCTGAAAGCTGAGTGAACAGTATTTTCTAGTAGTATTTACCATCTGAAAGCTGAGTGAACAGTATTTTCTAGTAGTATTTACCATCTGAAAGCTGAGTGAACAGTATTTTCTAGTAGTATTTACCATCTGAAAGCTGAGTGAACAGTATTTTCTAGTAGTATTTACCATCTGAAAGCTGAGTGAACAGTATTTTCTAGTAGCATTTACCATCTGAAAGCTGAGTGAACAGTATTTTCTAGTAGTATTTACCATCTGAAAGCTGAGTGAACAGTATTTTCTAGTAGTATTTACCATCTGAAAGCTGAGTGAACAGTATTTTCTAGTAGTATTTACCATCTGAAAGCTGAGTGAACAGTATTTTCTAGTAGTATTTACCATCTGAAAGCTGAGTGAACAGTATTTTCTAGTAGTATTTACCATCTGAAAGCTGAGTGAACAGTATTTTCTAGTAGCATTTAACAGCTTACAACTGAGGTGAATGGTATTTTCTACTCATGTTTACCACCAGAAAACGGACATGGACGATATTTTCAAGTAGGAAGCTCATATCTCTTGTGTTTCCCATATGACCTGAATGCAGCACACGGCCTGTGACCTTGGAAAAGCACTTGCTGCAGAAGCAACATTTCCCATCCAATCCGATCTGAGAGCAGAGAGCTTTCCCCTGTATTTCTTATCACGGCTGCCACGGACAATCCTCTTAACTCCAATTTTGGCCGATTTTAATCTCTTCGCTTAAACCGAACATGGTCCGTTAATGCTGGGGAAAGTTTCGGAAACATGGGACCGGCGAAACCTATTCGAAGCCCACGATCGCATTTCAAAAACACGTGCTCATCAATCTGGAAATAATGTTCTCTTTTCTCTAAAAGCCAGGAAAGTGGATGTTTTGAGGACACCAGGTTTTGATCGGACAACAGTGCCATCGAGAAATGCCAATCCAAACACTGTGTCACAGTAATGAATGGCCGCATTTGGAGGAAACGTCTCCCTCATACGAGTGTTTGCGTTTGCTACGGGCCTCCTGTTGATCCCGAATTTGGCCTGTGATTGACTTCGTGCCGGAGCTCGGGAAAAACACACAGCAGAGATGCGGCGCTAGCAGACCGGAGCCCAGGGGACGCGCAAAAGTCTGGCATCTGCTTGGCAGGCTGGGAATTCATAAAGCAAATCCAGAATGCATTTTAAAGCCAGCTGCCGCTGACGGCTGCTACATGACAGAAAGGCGGTCGGGAGGCTGAGTCAGTCCCGGGGCTCGCTGTGCTCTGTTCAGCTCGGCTCGGCTCTGTTCTGTTCTGTTAGTCTTGTCTCTCCGGGGAAGACAGGAAGCTTGATTTCCCTGATGTTCGCTGATGAGATCTCAATGCCTAAATACCCTATAGGTCATTGAAGGATAATCAAGTCAAGCGCAATAAAAAAGAATGATTGGTTAACATTTGAATGGCAGTGATTACAGTACGATGGGCTTTGTCTCCGTCTATAAAAACCAGCCGGATGGGAATCTGTCAGGATGTTACAGAGTCCCCACTATCAACACCGCAGTATTGTTTCACAAGGGCAATGAATCTGCAATCGCTCACGTGGTTTAGCTGGTGGGGAGCACGTGTCGGGGAACGGCCCCAGGCAAATGCCGTACACACACAAGGTGCTGCGGGTTTAAATCTGGGCCATGACCTATGTTGCCTGTCCACTGTGTACTATCTAATGAAGTAGAGATGGCTAAAAACAATCTAAAAAAAACCCTCTAAACTATCCATTCTTGTATGATTTTCTGAAGGTAAAACATAACAGGGATCGTAATGGGCAGTGGCAGAGAAGTGGGCTAGTGGCTTAGGAAGGTGAATGAAAATGCATTTGCTCCATTGGAGCTGCTCAGTGGCCAACAGAAGAAGAAGACAAGCTCATGTCACCCCCGTTTTAGCATCTTTACAATGGTTATCTGTTAGTTTAACTGTTGATTTTATAAGATTTTACTGATCACTTTTCAGGCACCAAGCTGTATCACAGACCTTTTAACCTTTAAAACAAGAGGTTCCTATTGGCTGATCCACAATCCAGATTAAAAACAAGAGGTTCCTATTGGCTGTTCCACAATCCAGATTAAAAACAAGAGGTTCCTATTGGCTGTTCCACAGTCCAGATTAAAAATACAAGGTTCTTATTGGTTGTTCCACAGTCCAGATTAAAACACAAGGTTCCTATTGGCTGTTCCACAATCCAGATTAAAAACAAGAGGTTCCTATTGGCTGTTCCACAATCCAGATTAAAAACAAGAGGTTCCTATTGGCTGTTCCACAATCCAGATTAAAAACACAAGGTTCTTATTGGCTGTTCCACAATCCAGATTAAAAACACAAGGTTCTTATTGGCTGTTCCACAATCCAGATTAAAAACACAAGGTTCTTATTGGCTGTTCCACAGTCCAGATTAAAAACAAGAGGTTCTTATTGGCTGTTCCAAAGTCTAGATTAAAAACACAAGGTTCTTATTGGCTGTTTCACGGTCCAGATTAATAACAAGAGGTTCCTATTGGCTGTTCCACAATCCAGATTAAAAACAAGAGGTTCCTATTGGCTGTTCCACAGCCCAGGTAAAAAACAAGAGGTTCCTATTGGCTGTTCCACAGTCCAGATTAAAAACACAAGGTTCTTATTGGCTGTTCCACAGTCCAGATTAAAAACAAGAAGTTCTTATTGGCTGGTCCAAAATCCAGATTAAAAACAAGAGGTTCCTTTTGGCTGTTCCAAAATCTGTATTAAAAACACAAGGTTCTTATTGGCTGTTCCACAGCCCAGGTAAAAAACAAGAGGTTCCTATTGGCTGTTCCACAGTCCAGATTAAAAACAAGAAGTTCTTATTGGCTGTTCCAAAGTCTAGAATAAAAACACAGGGTTCTTATTTGCTGTTTCACAGTCCAGATTAATAACAAGAGGTTCCTTTTGGCTGTTTCACAGTCCTGATTAAAAACAAGAGGTTCCTATTGGCTGTTCCAAAATCTATAATAAACACAAGAGGTTCTTATTGGCTGTTTCACAGTCCAGATTAAAAACAAGAGGTTCCTTTTGGCTGTTCCAAAATCTATATTAAAAAAAGAGGTTCCTTTTAGCTGTTCCAAAATCTAGATTAAAAACAAGAGGTTCCTTTTGGCTGTTCCAAAATCTATATTAAAAACCCAAGGTTCTTATTGGTTGTTTCACAGTCCAGATTAAAAACAAGAGGTTCCTATTGCCTGTTCCACAGCCCAGGTCAAAAACAAGAGGTTCCTATTGGCTGTTCCACAGTCCAGATTAAAAACACAAGGTTCGTATTGGCTGGTTCACAGTCCAGATTAAAAACAAGAGGTTCCTATTGGCTGTTCCAAAATCTATATTAAAAACAAGAGGTTCCTTTTGGCTGTTCCAAAATCTAGATTAAAAACACAAGGGTCTTATTGGCTGTTCCACAGTCCAGATTAAAAACAAGAAGTTCTTCTTGGCTGTTCCAAAGTCTAGATTAAAAACACAAGGTTCTAATTGGCTGTTCCACAGTCCAGATTAAAAACAAGAGGTTCCTATTGGCTGTTCCAAACTGCATTCAAAACAAGAGGTCCCTATTGCATTATAAACAAGAGGCGATTGGATCTTTAGCATCAGCAGTCCCTGCCTGAGGAGCTTAGGCTGCTAAATCTCTATCATCTTTTAAATCACCTCTTAAAACTCATTTTTACTGACTTGCCTCTATGTAATAATCTTTTAATTGTTTTGACCTCCCTTTTATGCTTTACGTCTGTCTTTCTGGCCTTGCTTTTATATTCCTTATCTTGCTTTCATTACTGTTGATTGTTTTTATTGTTCCATTTTTTCTTGTTTTTTTAATACTCCTTGTAAATCCCCTTTCTTACTGTGTTTTGAGAAGTTCTCTATGGATAAAGATTATATTACTATTACCGGGCGCTTCCAGATCACGCATGCTCAGGCAACCTTATCCTGGATAAAGGGGGAAAAAATACAACCACAGCTCCTTCCCTGTACCTGAAAGGCGTGCGGCGTGTCGTCCACACAGTAGACCCGCAGGCTGTAGTCCATGGAACTGGCCTCCATGCTCCCGAACACGGCCAGCTTCAGCCTCTTGACGGCAGCCTGAGTCAGGGGCTCGCCCACCAGAGCGTACGAGCCCGGCTGGTCCAGCAGCAAGTGGCAGCTGGTCGAGTCCATTAGGCAGTAACAGGAGCTGGACTCCTCTTCCACTGACATCACCTCCTGCAATGAAGAGTAGAGACGGTCCCCATGAAGACGCGTTAGGTGTCCTTCTTACATAAAGCGGCCATTTCATAATGCCATCTTTTTTTCATAGTTGTCCATAGTCAGCTAGGCAGATTTTAATTCACAACAACAAATATCACAATGTGAGTTATTTATTGTATATTTGATAAATACGACTGAGAGTTTTAAGTGTCCCATGGTGTAAAATGCTGTTTCAGTGGCTTTTCCACCCTGGGGGAAAAACTGAATACCAGAAACTTTTTGGGAATTTTTCAGGCGTGAAAATTGTCAAATTTCAAGATATTGAATACTGGCACAAAATGCTGGCTTCAATCCAAAAATATCGCATACAAAAAAGTTATCTGTTTTTCTATTCTCACTTAGTTGATTACTCTCAAGATGTCTACCGAACAAAAATGTATGGTCTAAAAAGAACCACAAGTAGAAGAAATATTTGTATAATAATCTAAGACATTTGTGGCACGAAAATAGGAAAATTTAAAGATATTGTATATCTTGAAACAAAATATCATCTATCAACTGCAACAGTTACATAAAAGGTGTAGGCATATGTGAATATGTGAATCATTTTTCCAAACTTTCCCATGCTTAACGGTGTGATTCCCAAATATATAAGTCCTGGAAATCAACACATTTATTTTCCATACTTTTCCAGACTTCCCAGACTTGCATAAAACCACTTTCAGCTGCTCTTGTATCTGTGATGCTGAAATAATATTTAGCTTGTTTTGTGTTCATTACATTACGCTTCGCTTTAAATACTCCTGCCTAATTACTTTGCGATTTATTAGTAAAACAGGTGAGAGGTTGCAGGAATAGTAATCACATCTCCCGTTCTGGTTCAAGCTGTGTAAATAAATATTCATGCCTACAACTGCCTGGAAATCATTCCTGGAAACAAATTCTGCAAATGAACCCCTGTATAGAATGTATTATGTATCGAGTGTGTAAGTTGTGTGCTGCTGTTGAATAATGATGTAGCCAACATTACAGAAGTTTAAATCACAAAGTAAAAACTACACAGTTTGTGACGAGTCTCCCGAGAACGTGAAAAACCATTTCCTACATGAGTTATGGTGTTAGTACATAGCAGAACACAAAATAGTCATTACGAACAATACACAGTGTTTTATTTATGAAACGGCATCCGCAGCTGGAAAGCACTTCATTATTTCCAACTGAAATGAAGGAATGTATCTTTTATATCTTCCCTTCCCTTCCCTTCCCTTCCCTTCCCTTCCCTTTCCTCTCATCTCCTTTCCTTTCTTTTCCTTTCCTTTCCTTGCCTTTTATTCAACAGAAAGGAAAAAGCAAACATTACAAGAAAGCCAACTGGAAATGGGAGCTTTATCATACAAATGGGAGGTAATGACATGCCAAGTGAAACGTCTGAAAGTGCTAACTTCAATATGGGTTTGAATTGAATGAGTCAACTGAATAAGTCAGTCCTTGCACGGTGCTAATGCTGCTTTCAAGTCCTCTAGGTGAGCTCCTTGTTCCGACTTCGGAAGTCGTAAATACAACGTGTTGCGCATTCAAGTGCTTTTGGAAGGATGGTGTCACATTTGGCAACATTAGCAAAGTGCAGACTGGGAGTCTCTTGTGAACGCTAAGCGAAACACGCTCGTACAACAACTGCTAAACAACTGAGGGCTGAGAAAAGATCAAACATAGGCCTATTAACAAGCTACAAATAATTGTAAGCGTTTGTTGGAACCTGCTGGAAGGTTGGGGTGGGGTTTACCGCATGAGGACAGTTCAGAGAGTGTAGCAGTCAAACACAGAGAAATACACTAAGAGAAATACACTAAGATGACTTTCAAATACCTGGCTGTGATTATCTAAACCTTCTGGCACTCACTGTACTGTCATATGCTATAAACCCCACCGTAGTAAGCTAAAAAAAAATCCATGAAATGTATATGAAAATACTATTTGATGAAGGTCTGCAGGTAACAATATTCAAATATTCACTCAGAAACAGCAAAAAAAGGACTACGACACGATTTGGTACAGATTACCGTGTCCATCCTGATACACTTTTATTTCTCTCTAGTGGTTAGACAGACTGTCCAATACCCCAGAGGATGCAGGTTTAATTCCCACAACTGCCAATATGTCCATTAACAGCCATCTGACCTGTTCAAGTGTCAACAAGACAACAAGACAACAAGACAGCAAGCCCCTACCTGCTCACTCATTGCTAAGTCGCTCTGGATAAGAACATCAGCTAAATACCTCATTTGTAATCAATGGCCTTATTTTGCTACATTAACCTGGGTTTTAACCTATGAGGGAGTATTATAACATATAAATGGATATAACAACACAATGCAAGTCCAAAGCGCACAAACACAATGTACTACAATAAATACTTTCAGAAAGATGTTCCAGCATTCTTGGATAATGAATTATCTTGGCCAGCTTGTAGGCTACTGCCCAAAATTGTATCACAGCTTGTCAGGATAAAAAAAAAAAAATGCATATACAATATTATGGAACAAAAAGGTACGGGTACATTTGGCCCAATTTATTTTCTGCTGGCAAATAGTATAATTTATCAGCTCATATATTAACATCTAGCATCTTATTGCTCAATGAGATGCAACATATTTTCACTTAAGAAAAAAGTGGGAAACATTGCCACATATTTACTTATGTTGTGCATAAGGTTGTGTTTGTTCTTATATTTCCTGCATGTACAGGATATGGTATTATTGCATACTAACAATTCTTTTCCATAGGTTAATACACAGGTAAATACACTGGAATAAGGCCCGGAATAAGATTGCAATGTTAAGGACTAAGAGTGCTTAAGAGTCTTTTATGGGTAGAGTGTATCTTAACGACACCTTGAAATAGGGGCATTTTAATGAAAGCATACACTTGCAGGTATTACGCAACTTCAAAATCCTCTGCTCGGTCCTTTGGTTAGACCTCAGTGATAACTCATTATTTCCAACCAGGAACCTCCGAGGATCTCCGAGCCTTTTTAATATTACAGTGAAATCTCAAAGACATGAATCTTATATTCATTCGTATCCCCTCCGGTCTCCTTCCCCCCCCGTCTCTTTTCGCGCCACTCGCACACGTCTCGAGAAATTGCCTAGTAACGGCGGACAGGAATCTTTGTGACGCACGACAGCAAAAAACCTAGGGCCCTTCAGCGAGTCAAGGTTAGGTAAGCACGTAGTCGAACTCAAACAAAGGAGGAGAAACACGGAGCGATGGGAGGCCGGTGACACACTCTCCATCTGATGTTGTCTGAGCAAACAAGGTGTCGGTGGGAGAGCTCTTCAAAGCGGCACTAATCTCTGGCTGAATGACCTCAAGAGAGTCTACAAGGTTTCTAATCTGTGGCAGCGCCCCGTAGCATCTCGCAGAGAGATTATCAAGACCGGTATATGGGAGAAGAGGGCGCAAAGGGGTCAAGAGAGGGAGAATGCTTGAAGCGGCAATCTGCAAGATCCGTGTTGCCTTTCTTTTGTCTCCGTCTCTGGTGCTCAGCGCTCATTGCTGCGGTGTTTTCTGCACTGCGCTTCCCAGAGATCACCTGTCAATCAAACGGTGTGTCTGGTACTGTGACATCTTTGTCTGTTCAGGCATGGTAGCTGTCACTGCTCATTCTAACTACCCAGTTCTTCTTCTAAACATGAGACAAAGGATTTCCCCCCAAAGTAAGAGCTCCTAGACACTCGGAGTTGTTGAACAGCAAATGTAAAAGCATTTATGAATCCGTTAGCGCTTTTAAAAAACTGCTTTTGGCAATGTACCTTGGATTTCTGGGTTCATTTTGTAGTTTGGTGGTGTATTTTTCTCAATCCCCTGGATAACTGTCCAAACGGTTAACGTCAGTCCCTCAGAATCAAAGAGCAAGAGCTTCTTTCTAGACTCAACATTTTGCACCGACGTTCCAACAATCATACAGGGAGAAATACATCGTAGAAGAGGCAGAGAGACCAATTTCTCCTCAATAGACCAGAATGCAATACAACCACAGGACATGGCGTGTTTTGATGACATGGTGCGTGGCCGCGATCATCGACACAACCCAATGTTCACAGGCTAGTAGGCTAGCCCACCTCTGATTGAAAGCAACAAGTTCACGCCCCTTCTTTGGGGGTTGTCAAACGGCATTCTGGGAAACGTAGGAAACCAACAACTGAAGCAGAAATACATGCGGCAGGTTAGCAGGTACATCAATAAAGTGTACATCGTACAGAGTCTCCAAGGGTGGATTCTTCATGTAATTGAAGATGAAGGTCCATGATGTTGCATCTCATCGGGCCCCTTGCTTGGGGGCAAGACAGTAATGCATGCTGGGACAGCTACACGACTTATATAATCACCGCACCAGAGGCCCACCTCCCAGCCATCTCCATCGCTTAGAACAACATTATTTAGGACAAAGACGGGATTCTAGGGCGCCGGCAAATCCGACCGGTCTTCCTCCTGCATAACAAGCTCTTTTAAGCACTGACAAGCGCCACAACAGCCAGGGGCAAACCGGCGGTATTCATTATTCTGACCCGTGCTCGGCTTGCCAAAACTTTACATCAGATTTACATTTACATTACCGCCTGCCTGGAAATCCTCTTCATTATTCGCCCCCTTCTCTTATTATGATCTCCGCTCCTGCTACTATTCAAAAACAGAAGCAAATAATGCAAAGTGACGACAGCGATGGGGCTTTGTTATGCCTTTGGGTTCAGGATTAAGCTCTCGGGACCACGTCCAGGCCGGTGGAAAAAAAAAACAAAACAACAAACGTGGAAAAAAACAAACAAATAAACACATACACTACAATACAATGCGTCCGTTTCATTCCGCTGCGGCTCTTAACGCCCCGGCCCTTCAGAAGCTACCGGAGCGAAGCTAACAAGGAACGCAAAAGGCATCGGGGGTTGAGAGTTGCGCCGCTCGCTCGTGCCGCTGACGTTGAATGTTCGACGGAGTGTTGGGTGGTGAGGGGGGTGGATGGGTGGTTGGGAACGGAGGGGTGGGGGGTAGGGGGGATGGGGGGTAAATGGAGAGTCGCGGTCAGCAGAGAAAGCATTTCCATGACTCCCTTCCTGATTGCCTCATGTCCACATTCACTGTGCCGTGTCCGTCCTGATCCGCTAATCGATACTTCCCTTGTCTAATGGGCCCTTATACCCCCTGTCGTTACCCCCCCCCCCCCAACCCCCCAACCCTTCCACCACCACCACCACTCCCCACCTCTCCCACTGACTGACAGCAGCCATGCCTCTTCCTCGCTATTACACGGCGTAATTGTTTTTTTATTTTCCTCCCCGGTGGACCCGCGGTGTTACCTTTAGCTGGCCTTATGTCATCTCCTGGACCCACGGAGGCCATCAGGCTGGATCAATCAGCTCCCCCCGACCCCCCACCCCCCCACGCCGCCTCCAATACTCCCTTTACCGCTCGCACACAATTCAAGCGGTCACGTCTCGCGGTGACTAACTGGACCTCTTACCACATAAAGCAAATATATAGAGGTCAGCGAGCGAGGGGGGGGGGGGGGAGAAAAAAAACAGAGTCAACAACCCATGGCGGCTCATGTCGAGGAACATGGCTTTTCCCTCCATTTACAAAACCCGCCGTCCCGTAGTGAGCGTGACGTTCGGTGATGTAGCGGTAAATAAAAAGGTGGGTAAACTATGACCTCCAGTCGGGGGATCATCATGTGGTAAACAACCAAGTAAACAACCACCCATCTTGTACTGGCGTCTCTCTTAAAGAATGAATCCAATGCTGCTGATCTTGATCGTTGGAGGAACCTGAGAATTCCAAGTTCTTCTTCTTACTCAAATGTAGACATACAATACTTATATACCATGTGTGCATATATATATACAGTATATATATGCTCTTTCTATATGTACTGGGTGATGGATGTGCTGGTGATACTAAACTATACACTTATTTGCTTCCTATGCCTTTGTGAAAATGATTCTTTCCTGGTGTTCAGCAGTGTGCAGATTCTTCAGAACCGACTCATTTCACTTCATTGCCTTTGAAATCAACGCACCCGCAGTTTAATATTATTTACGGACTCATCTTTAGGCGCGACGCCCTCCGTTCTGCAAACAGAAAAGGTGTCTAAACCGAGGTTAGGTGGGTTTACCCTCCACTACATCCCCGCTGACATTTACCCACTAAAAAAAAAATTAAAAAAAATAGAGCCGTTGAAGAAAAAGACAAGCGAGCAGAAGCAAACGCCATGTCCCGTCCCGGGGGCCGAGACGCTGATGGGCTGCGCTGCACTTGACAGGTGCCCGGGGTGTGGAGGGGGGGGTGGGGGGTGGGGGGGGTGGCTGCGGCTCTCACCTCCCATTTGCTGTCCTGGGTTTTCCTCTTGAGCTGGATGTTCCAGTTCTCGGCGTCCATCTCGGCGCAGTGCGCTATGGTCATGGCCACTGGGCTGAAGAGGTCCAGGCCCGGAGGACCGTACGTCACCTCGGGGCCCAGCAGGATTTCACAGCCTTCCTCTGTTTGAACGCTGAACACACACACACACACACACACAGGCACACAGGCACACACACACAGAGAGAGAGAGAGAGAGAGAGAAATGGGTACATTGTAAACGATAGGATCAAAGACATTTTTAGCCCGGCAGTGAAAAGATACAGCCCGCGCTTTCATGTTTGTGAGGCATGTCAGCAGAACCACGTCTTTCTCACGTCTCTTTTGATGCATGCTTCTAATTCAAAGCGTCGCGAATGCATTCATTTTTACATTTTCAGTATGTGTGGCAGGGATTGTGTTTGCGCCGTGTCCTCGGTACAAATCTCTTCATTGTATTTAAATCTGTGTATATTAAATCAGAATACTGTGCAAGACTGAAAAACAACACTTCATTGTTTGTTTTGAGGTGGGCTGCTTTAATAAGTCCTGTATTATTATTTTTTTTATCTCGCCGGCACGATCTATAACCCGCCAAACAACACAAACTCTAAACTCTAACTCAGAAACAAGTGAAAACATATCAAATCAGGACACGTTGTATATGGCAGCCTCCTACTCGCTTTCAAGAGAAGATTGCGGGTAGTGATCTCTCCATGACTTTGCATATTTATCATTTTCCCAGTTTACTGTCTCGGAGCCATTATATGTACTTAACATCTCTCTTTGTGCGTGGAATTAATGAGAAGGGAAGAAATGCGCGAGCGGAGGTGGACCGGCCGCGCAAACAAAGCAGACGCCCCGCAGGAGTCCGACTCCCTGGGAGCTCTGCCGTGGCGATGCGGATCCTCTCAAGGGGCCTCGAGAGTTCAAGTTACTGCCGCAGCCTGACCGGTGGAATCTGAGCGCAGGTGAACAAACCGGTGTGATTTTCCCTTTGAATTTGGAGTGTGCTCATTAAAAAGGGCTTAGAACAAACGGCTCTTGCCAGTGGATGGCGGCGGCGGTTGCGGTTTTAGAAAAAGGGCAGGCGGGATCAAGGCGGTGCGGTAGCGACGCCTCGGCAAAGCTCTCTAAGCTCATATCAGTCATCGCAGATCAGAGATCTGAGAACGCTGATTTGTCAAGATTTCCTCCCCGGAACGAGGAGTGATTTATCGTCCTCGCGGGAGCCGGGGGCGTTAAGTTCACAGCTTTGGCGCGGCGTACAGTACACAGTGACTTTAAACAAACAGGTAGAGATAGTCAAGAGCACTCCCTAATGATACCCCTGCCGTATTAGCGCGGCAGCTGTTTTTCACCGGCTTCATCCTGTTAATGTATGATTCAACACAAGCTGCTGTTAAACAGAGCCCCCCGCATGTTAATGTACATTTCATATTTGGCGATTACCGGTCTCTAGGGCTCATGCAAGCTTCTCCTTCTCTCCAGAGTTTGGGAGTTTGCTTTTGGAGTTTTCTGGGAAGTACAGTGCTAAAAAAATAAAAAAAATAAAATAAAAATTGACTTTTTTTTTTTTTTTTTTTACCCACTCAGCGGACTCAGCATGGCACCGACACTGTCAGGGGCTCAGGGGGTTTGTTTCCCACTGGGGCCACCCATGCTACAAATGTACGCTCTCACGGCGCCACATTTGGATAAAAGCATCCGCCAAATGGCATATGATTTGCCGCATACGGATCGATTGTTTACTCGGGAGAGTAAAGTGCAATGATTCATGCCGCTCTTAATTGTCTATGCGAGCGGCCTTGCAAATGACACTCCTACTTTGTTGGCTTTTCTTTCTTTCTTTCTTTTTTTTTCCCACTTCCGCCCCCAAACTCTTAGAAAGTTCTCCGTCTGTCTTTCTCTTGAGAGGCGCGTTATGTAAGTGTCGGAGCCATTAGAGTTGCTTATCTGTTAATACAGATGAGGGTGCTTCTGTCTCTTGGAAGACCTTAATGGTTAATGCGCTCTCCAGGTGCTGACACGCGCTTCAGACTCGTCCAATTACTGTCTCCACACCTGACCTGGGGGGACGATACACTCATTTACTCTGACTGCCGGGCCTTGCAGGTACCGTCTCATCGCACAGTGGCCTTGCCCTCTTCCCTATTTAGATGAAGCCTCCTGGCTCGCAGTCGCTTTTTCTCCGTTATGTCAACAGCGGCCCCGCACTGGAGCGGTCCAGAGAGAGAGAGAGAGAGAGAGAGAGAGAGAGAGAGAGAGAGAGAGAGAGAGAAAGAGAGAGAGAGCGCTCTCGATCCCTCAGCCAACAACGCTGAGCCTGATCACACATTTAATGCGAAGTGTAGGCCGGGAGCAGATTACCTGGGCCTTAAGTAGCCGGCGCCTCGGCTCGAGAGTCCGGCGGCGACCCGAGAAGAAGTGCCCGAGGCTCCCGCTCTCTTTTCTCAATTCCACTTGTCATCAGGATGAAGGGCTCTATACGGCGGCTTCCCGGGCCCCTAGATGAGGCGCATTATTTAAAGTGAGCGATGACTCACTCCCTCGGGGACCCGGGAGCCGTGCAAAAGTGGCAGATCGGGCCGGGGGAAGGAGACGGCAGGGCTTAATAAATGCACACATTAACACGCTCCATTAGCCTCACCTTTATTTGCTTGTAGTCTCCCACCTGTTTGTCCCACCGCGTTTTTTGTCCATTTTTTAAGGCGCCGCAGACGCCCCGCGCCCCGCATGGGTGCATTAATCAGACAGGCAGATAGAGCTGAAGCTTCATGCGTCGCTCCGGTATCCAGCAGAACGCGTCCGCAATTTTTCCTGCTCCTCTTTTGATCGTGCTTTTGTAACATCTCTCTCCTCTCTCTCTCTCTCTCTCTCTCGACATGAGGAAATGTAAATAGGTGAATAAATCCTGTCTCTATCTCCCTCTCTTCTTCTTCTCTCTCTCTCTCTCTCTCTCTCTCTCTCTCTCTCTCTAACTGCAATCTCCAAAGCATTCATCAAAAGAGCTGATCAAGGACTGTCAAATGAAACTGCTTGATTAGCTCAAAGAACAGCTCGGTTAAGCGTTGGCAATAAACTAAAACAAGTCACTGATCAGTTTGAAAACATTTCAAATGCGATTAAGTGCCTTGATTTATAATGCCTGCATAACGACAACTAACTTCCACACCACTTCATCTCTAAGCCCGGGCGTTGCAATCTACTTGACTTGGAAATGAGTGTAAGCAACAAAGCTAATCACTTGAAACAACTCAAAAGGTTATTTGTTCACTTAACGTTGAGAGTCCCACGCAAAGAACTAAACGCAACGTCTACTCCACTCTTGAAATCACTGACCAAGTCAATAAATAAATTGCTAGGAGTACTTGATTTGGCATAAATAAATACAGTGGTATCCATTGTCAAGTCCCCCTTTCATGCCTTTATCTTGCGTTATTAGTGCAGACATATATTTCTTAAATGATATACAGAACTTGATATACAAACATCAAAAAATTAGATAGTAACTATCACGTTGAGTCATATCTGATGTCAGTTTACCAATATATCAAGCTATTATTGGGCATTTAATAAACACTGGGTATCAGCCAGTCAATGTTGTCATCTCCCATATGATGCATATGATGCATGATGTTTGTTTTCAGAACAGCAAATGTGAAAGCTTTCATGAATGGCAAAAGATTGAATCACGGTTGTATGGTATCCATCAGCGATAGAGAGTAGCAGAATGGAGATTTATTTATATGAATAAATTGCAGATTATTACTTTAACTCAATGTATATAGATGTATTTGTCAGTTTCAAGTCACAAGATAGACTTCTGTATGTATGTGAGGTGAATCACAAATGATGACAACCACAGTGAAAATGACTATCCAGTTCAATGCCTACCACCAATACTGTAGTTTGATTTTGTAGTTTAGGATGATTTTGCCTTCAAAATAAAAGCATAAAAACTTTAAAACATGTCATTAATAAGGGTTTTAATTGTTTTTTGTATTTGACTATCTGATGAGGTAAGGACATGAATGTGATAGCAATGTAGTCTGTGTTTTCTCTTTCTTCAATACATAAGTATAGTCACTGGTCAAAAGCAGCTGTGTGGTTAAATTTGCAAGGCAGTGATATATAACATATTTCTACTCCCTTTGTTGTCTCAATACATGTATTATTATTATAATACTTGCCAAGACACTCACAGCTGACATATGTAACTATATCATTAAGCTAGTTTTCAGTTAAGTTGAACTGCTTCATATTTTGTACATCTTTGATAATATCACTGAAGTCAGGCTAGTGCATTACAACTCTGAAATTACCTTGATATTAAGTAGCCTGTGTATTTTATTTGCATCTGATTGAGTGGTTTCTCAAAAGCCTGTTTTATTGAACTGATGGAAAAACTCAGTGCTAATGGGCGAGTGTGAAAATAGCAAGCATTAATTTATAGCCGCTGCAGTAAAATCATTAATGTGATTGCTCTTGAGCTAGTTTGACTGAGGCGCCACTCGTCCGCTATGTTTTATTCATTCACCTGAAACGACAAGTCTGAAATATAATGCTGATATAATGAGAGGGTGATCCGGAACAATGCTACATCCCATCACATAACGTACATGCCAGGTGTAAGCAGGGGGAATGTCACTTTCATGTAGATGGATACATCCACTATAGAGCAACAGAGCAATCGAACACCTTAGATCAAGATGAAGCCGAGTTTGACAGCTTTTATTTCAGGAGTGTAATGTCACCTTCCCAGGGAGTTGCGCGCTCTGGACCGAAACCGTGAACAATGTGTCCGGCCAGAGAGAGAGAGAGAGAGAGAGAGAGAGAGAGAGAGAGGGGGGCGTTCTGCTGTGAGATCTACGAACCATGAGAGCCGGGGGGCTTAAGAGTGGGGAGCTGCCATCGCTCTCCGTGCAGAAAAACAGAGCGGGACCTAGGCCAGGCACTGTGGGCAGCTTTGACTCTGACCAGAGGGCGAGGCTTCGTGTCACACCTACGCACCGTTTCACCTCTGCCGACAAACCGCGCATACGAGATTATCACATTAGCCCTCAAACTCCAAAACTGATTCCTCGATTTGCTTTGCGAGAAGCGTGAAGCGTCGGCTTTGTGCCGACTTTTGAAATAAAACCAGGGCCGGGAGGCATCAAGACAACAACAAATAACCTATTATGTCTGAAATGTTCGTCCGCGCCTCTTTCATAAAGTACACATATTGAAACTCCGGTTTCATCCTTAAAAGCTCATTCCCTTACTAGGACAGAGCTGTTTCTGCCTCAATAGGTTGAGGGATTTATCTTACAACACAAAGCGCTCATAAAACCTTGGAGGCAAAGTAAAATATGTCTGACCTAAGCAAAATCGAGCCTTCAGAAGATTTAGATGAGCCTTTGAAAAAAAAAAACTTCAAGAACACATCTTAAAAATAAGCTTTAATGGGATTCTATCAGGGTGTGGAGAAGTGGGTTGGATAGGGATTGGCTGGATGCAGTGGAAGAAAGGATACAATTCTCTGCAGGTCCTCTGGCCTGCCAGGATAGAGACAGTGATTGACAGCCCGCGAGATGACAAGCACAACAGACCACAGGGAGAAATGGGTGTCTACAGCAAACATATTTTCGCTCACACAGAGCCGCGGCAAAAAAAAAAAAAAAAAAAATATAAGCACTTGAAAAAGCACTGCTGTGGCCAAAACCAAACACTGTCAGGTTTAGGCCTGAAATATTTTTGAAGTATTTCAAAGGTGAGTATGGTAGATAAACCAGAGGGAGAAACCAGACCCCCATATGCTGGCAGGTAAGAATCTATAAAAGGAGATGAAGGAAGCTGGCGTGATACATATAAACTCTAGGCCTGCTTGTGAAAGATTTACAAAGGTAAATCGCGGCTTACACATGCACAACACATTTCAACAACACTGCCTAAAGACGATTTCGCTGCCCACAAATGCAAAGTGTGTGAGTCATGGATCCCCCACTGTACTGTATGTAGATGTACATCGTAAATCCGGTGAGTTTAAAGTAGAGCTGATCTGCGTGAACACTTCTTTCAGGTCAGAGAGTCGTAATCCAATTAAAAGACAAACAGAATAGCCGTTTTTTGAAATCCCCCCCCCCCCCCCCCCCCCTGTTTCCGGGGGTAAAATAGTTCGGCGGCGTGTCACAGACTCTCCGCAGCCCTGTCATTTTCCACCGCTAATGGGTGCATTTTCGGTGGGGGGGGGGGGGGGGGGTCTCTTTCTTCTGTGACTTTGTTCACGCCGAGCGGCCGTGAATAAACAGTGACACTTCAGAAGAAACCGGGAAAAACCCTCGTGGCTCTCCACAGGGAAGGGCGTGCAAACTCAACCCCCCCCCCCCCCACACACACCCCACCCCCAAGAGAGGAGCTCGGTCCATGGAAGGGTCATTACCTAGCTGTGATCGGAATGCGTAATGCGCGTACTGCCGAGATGAAAGGCCTCGGGAGACGTTCTGCCGCCTTCCACTCCGTAGCCGTGTCCATCAGTGCACCATGCTCCATTCATCACCGCATTCATCACCGCTTAAACAAGCACCCCGGGTCGTGACTCTCTCCCCCGAGCGGCTCGCTGTTGACAACACGCGGAGTATATAACTACATATTGACTCTCGGCAGAGTTGCGAGGACGAGCGAGAGATTGGAGGTTTGACTTTGCCTCCTCCGACTCTGTTGGCTAAATGAAGGGCTATATTGCAGCGCCCCCCCCCCCCCGGGGTCGCTCTGCATGAACTTGACTTTCTCCGCAGCGGCTGGGAGATCAAAGCCCGGACTACCACCCGCGAGGGGCTTCTGGAAATGAACACCCATATCGTGACACCTAGAGGACTCCCATAGAGAGCGGGAGATAGGCCGCGGCGCTCGCTGGGCCCCATCTGTCACACAGCCCAGAGGTAAACAGACAGAGGTGGAGGATTGGCCATGGGGAGGGTCACAGATATCTGCCCTCTCTATGTTTGTTTCTACAGCTCTTTGCTTGTATACATACTAGGCTTTTTTTTTAAAGGCGTTTTGCATTGAAGCAGCTGATAGCCAATGTTCTCTGCTGATATTCAGTATTTTTAAATTTGACCATTTTTATGCCATTTCTAAAAACATTAGCATTCAGTGTTTCCCCCAGATTTTTCTTTTTGGAGCGAATTTAACCCTACTACTACTGCTACTGCTACTACTTTCACTACTACTACTACTGCTACTACTACTGCTACTGCTACTACTTTCACTACTACTACTCTCACTACTACTACTACTGCTACTGCTACTACTTTCACTACTACTACTACTGCTACTACTACTGCTGCTACTACTTTCACTACTACTACTATCACTACCACTACTACTGGTACTACTACTATTATTACTACTACTACAATCACTACTACTGCTGCTACTACTTTCACTACTACTCCTATCACTACTACTACTACTGCTGCTACTGCTACTACTTTCACTACTACTACTATCACTACTACTACTACTACTGCTACTACTATCACTACTACTCCTATCACTACCACTGGTACTGCTACTACTATCACTACTACTACTACCACTACTACTGGTACTGCTACTACTATCACTACTACTACTACTACTGCTACTACTTTCACTACTACTACTACTGCTACTGCTTTCACTACTACTACTACTACTACTACTGCTACTGCTACTACTTTCACTACTACTACTATCAATACTACTACTACTGGTACTACTACTACTATCACTACTACTACTATCACTACCACTACTACTGGTACTGCTACTACTATCACTACTACTACTACTACTGCTACTGCTACTACTTTCACTACTACTACTATCACTACCACTACTACTGGTACTGCTACTACTTTCACTACTACTACTACTGCTACTGCTTTCACTACTACTACTATCACTACTACTACTACTGCTACTGCTACTACTTTCACTACTACTACTATCACTACTACTACTACTACTGGTACTACTACTACTATCACTACTACTACAATCACTACTACTGCTGCTACTACTACTGCTTTCACTACTACTACTACTACTACTACTACTACTACTACTACTACTGCTACTACTACTGCTACTACTACTGCTTTCACTACTACTACTACTACTACTACTACTACTACTACTACTGCTACTACTACTGCTACTAATACTACTGCTACCACCACTACTACCACGCTACTACTACACTACTAATAATAATACATACTCATACACACACAGGCCATCCAGTAGTCTCCTCTAAAGTTAAACTTTGTTGAGTTCATCTATATTTTTCAAGTGTAGCTTTATGGGTTCTGTGACAACTGGATAGATACACATGAGCCATGCATACCTGCTGCAGTATAGCTAATAGTAGTGCTACCAGCTTTTCTTTACGTCTGTTGGCATTACAATCACATAGCATTTTGCAGCCGACAGCAGAGACAGCCAAATGTGCATGTGTATAGGCCATATGGATAATGTCAGGATGGGGCAAAATCCTTAAGGATCTAAAAACACATGGTTTGGATGGGAATCTATGAGTGAGGGATGACTGTACAACAACAACATGTTTTCCTGCTCAGCTTGCCTCCCAATGCCTTTCTATACCAGTTTTAAAGACAACAACGCTTAAAGAGTACTCTAACATATATCGTTTATGCTTTATTATTATGTCATAACACATTCATCTTAACACTTGGAAAAAAAAGAGAACTATGTATGTATAATAAAACAAGCATGGGCTCATTAAAGCTGACCTCAGACCATAAACAGGCAAAACCATATTTCTTTGACATCAATTTGCTTGAATCTAATTCTGTGGTAATGAAGATGTCAAAAATAGAGCGTTAAACTTGTAACTTTCTAATCTGCTTCAGTCGTGCTAACAAGAAAATTGAAAGTGAAAGTGAAAGTGAAAGTCCTATTGAGTTCGTGGAGAACCTATACTGGGCTTGCACGACTAAATACTGCCGCTCTAATGAAATGTAATGGAGGATAATGAATAATTAAGGGAGAAAACAACAGGAAGCGGGACAGTAAGGACAATGGATAGAAAGTCAGAGGAGATAGATGATAAGATAGGGGAAGACTGACAGACAGATAGATGGTTCAGATGATATTTGGGTAAACTCTGGCCTCACCTTGCCTCTCCCTGATTGATCACCATGTACATCTCCCAGGACATATCTTCAGCCACCGCACCATGAGGCACCAGCAGGCTGACCCCTAGAAAACACACACAAATATGTCAACAGCAACAACTCACAACAACAGCCTGACAGCATAGGGCAAAAACCAAGGTCTTATTTATTATACAGTATATAGAAGTCCTATTTATAATAATTTACCTTTCCTTGTTTCCATTGTGTGATCATATCAAAGAATACCATAAAAATAATGATAGAAATTAGTTTTAGTCTTTGATGAACAAAATTGGATAAAATCTATCTAATCCACTGATTTTGACATTGAGATATATATTTAATAAGTCACATATTCGGTTTGGATTTAGCTGTAAACACAGTTTTCTGTCTTTAATCCATTAGAATTGAAACAATCTTTTTCATTTTGATCTCCCAAAAGGCAACGTTCACTAAACTTTTGCTTATGTAACATCTCGCAAGAAGCGAGCGGAGATTTCTGCAGTGTGTCACCAGAACAATGCTGCCCCAACACTGCTGCCTGACACTATTTATCTGCTACTATGTGAATGGGAAGGCATTCACACTGAAGAGCAGAGAGCATATAAAAGCGCTGCTTTAGAAAAAAAAAGAAAGGTGTACAAGAGCAGAGTGGGAGATGACAGATAAACAAGGTTTTTGGCAGGTCTATGGAAAGTGAATATTTTGTAATACCTCTGCCACCTCCAAACTGCGTATTCCAACCGGTTAGCTTTCATTAAATAAACATGACATCCCGCCTCGCATGTTAGCGATGACTGCTCTTGTTGGTACCATGTCGGGAAAAAAAAAAGATGCAATGTGATAGTGTGGAAACGCCGCAAAATACAAAGCCCCTAAAATTTGAAAGAACAAATCTAAAAGCGGGTCTGAACTGTAAAATTGCGCGAGGTCTTTTTCCCAGAGAATTTCTACTTCGCTACTTTGGTTAAATATCACTCAGGTGAAAAGAGAGCCTCAGTCATCGGCGGTGAAGTGCTACGTATGGCCGGCCATTCACGGCTAATGAATAGCGGCCGCCGCAGACAGCGCCGCGGTGAGTGCTGCACTTGACAGCGGGTGACTCTCCCACTCAGACCCCTCCACCTGAAAGGAGGGCTGGAGGAGGCTGATTTCAGCTCGGGCCTCTCCACGCAGGGCCCGAGGACCGCGGGAGTGGAGCGCGAGTGCGGCCCCCCCCCGTTGACCCCGCGGCAACGGCGGCGGTCGTCCACGTGAAAAAAAAAACTCCTCCAATTGCTCCGTTTTGTGTCGGCGGAGGAATAACAAACAGCCACCGACGGATCCTAGCAACAGCATTCCACGATGTCGCACGGATTACGAAGACTGGCTCGACTTAATGAAGTTTAAGAGGCGGGCGATATCGTAAGAACGTGACTTTCTGCCGAATCCAAAGCACATGCCGCTACTTTAGTCGAGTTCTATTCTAATGAGGTGGCCTTTAAGCTAAGCACCATACATTTGTTCTAAACCTACCTTTCCATACCACTTCTATCTCCTTCCACTTTTTTCACACTGAAGGCAAGGCAGCGTGGAAAGCAATTGATTTGGATCTCTTCTGTTTTTGGAGCGGCGACAACGAGCGGAATGAACACGGAGGAATTACCGGGAGAAAAATTGGTGGTAATTGTTACACGCTGGCTGTGTTGCGGGGAGTTTTCTGCTTAAGTGTCAGTGAGTTGTACCGAACACTTAGTGCAGCCTGCAGATAGTGGCAGCTACTGCAGCCTCTTGTTACGGGAGCTCAGTGCGACGCAAAGCGAGAGCCGAGGCGGTGGCTTTTCCACCAAAAAAAAAACAAAAAAACACCCACCCGTGTTCGGCACCACCAGGCGCCCGCCGGGGTGTCCGAACGCGCCCGCGGTCCTCGGCTGCTCCCTCGCGGGGGCGAAGGGCCCGTTGGAGGGGGGCTGCGGCGGCGGGGGCGGCGGCGGCGGGCCCTTCTTGCGCCTCTCGCCGGTGCCGCAGCAGTCGCGGCCCAGGCCCCGGGGGAAGGTCTCCGGCGGGGCTTTGGCGTGGAACTCGGCCCGCTCGGCCACGCCCAGCGAGACCATGAAGGAGCTCTGGACCTTGACCTTGATGTCGGGCAGCGGGTCGAAGAGCTCTTTGTCGGCGGCGTCCTGGAAGCAGAGGGGCGTGCTGTACGTCCGGCCCACCGTCAAGTCCGGCTGCATCGAGGAGTTGAGGAGCAGCGGGTTGCCTAGGGAGACACAACCGCACAGTCATCTAAAAGCCCTGTTCACACGGGACTAGTATAGCATGGGGACTTCATGTGATTAATGAATTACTCCCTAACCTCGACATTTTATGAACCACAATCGCACATTCACACATCGTTTAATAAAATGCGCTGAAATCACTGGTGTATAAGGTCAAGATTTTACAATTTATCACCCACTGATTTAGCAAAGCAAGAGATAAAAACGCATTCAGAACCTTCCTCTATAGATTCCGCTACTGCATTTTTCATGACAGGGAGGGAGATAGAAACTGCATGAAAAAAAGAAAATAATTAGAGCTGAAATTATCCCTCTGTCTTCACCAAAATACAGTAGGAATTTTGACTTTACAAATTACATGCATGGCAGGTTCGGGATTAAAATCACCAACCAATCTCCCGAATTATTACAAATTCCTGGACGCCCCCAGGTAATATTAGTCCCCGTGCTTGAGAACCCCCATCACTGGGTCCCCCCCTCACACTGAAAGTCCAGCACCAATTAAAGCGGCAGCATGTCCGGGCAGGCGACCAGTGCATAAGAGGTAAGGGAGCGCAACCTGGACAGAAGGTTCCGGGGCTCAGAGCCATGGTCAGAGTGTTGGATTTAATTACCAAGCACACACAGCTTGATCTCCATAATCCATCTGCTGGAGTCAGCTCCTCTGGACGCGGAGTTTGTGTCCTCCTGAAGGACGGTGGGGGGGGGAGAGGGAGGGAGGGAGGGAGAGGGAGGGCCGGACGGGGTCTAGGTGACTGCTCCGTAAGCGAGGGGGGGAGTCCTTCGGCTCCCGGTGGCGGACCCGGCAGACCGTGGAGGGTGGAGAGAGGGTGGAGAGGGTGGACTTCATCTGTGGCCCGAACGGACCGAGAGAGGGGGGGGGGGGGGGGGAGCGCCGCATCGATCTGGCAGCCTCCCGGACTTGGCCGCTGCCAAGATAACGGCGAAGTCACGGTGTCCTTGCTGCCCCAGCTGTTGCCTGGCGAGGGGGCGCAAGGCGGGAGGCTAATGTTGTTTTATTTTTAGGGGAGTCGTTAATTACCGGGGGCCGCGATCTGCGATGAGCGGGGTTTTTTTCGGGGGGGCGTGCGTGTGTGTGTGTGTGTGTGTGTGTGTGTGTGTGTGTGTGTTCCTTTTTTCCGACTTGTTCTTCAAAACTCAACTTTTTTTCTCGTCCTGTCTCGCCGGCGGAATTCATATCACATTAAAAGAATAGCAGCAATTTATTTCGATTTTAGCCATTGATTTTGGTTTGTTTGGTGTGTGTTTTGATTATTCCTCGTTCCCATACTGTGTTGGGTTTCTCTGCCTCTGCGATGTATGTAACATTTGTGTCTGATAGTCTTATCTGGATTGTTCTTTGTTTAGTTTCTTTTGCGTGTTTTTTTAATTTATTTTTTATTATTTTTTTTATTTTTTTCCCTTTTCCCTTTACCCCTCGAGAGGTCCTTTTGTCCTCTCGCTAGGCCGTCTTTGTAAATAAGAATTTGTTCTTAATTGACCTGCCTGGTTAAATAAAGGTTAAATAAAAAAAAAAATAAAAAAAAATGCAGCTGCTACTCTTATCCAGACTTGGCATACAGTGGAGTGAGCAGGTAGGGGTTCAGGGTCTTGCTCAAGGACACTTCAACAGGACACACGGTCGTGGGGTCGCGGGGATCAAACCTGTGACTCCATAACGGGACGGGTCCTCTAACCTGCTAGGCCACCATGTTGCCTAATCGCTCCTGCTTTCTAAATAACAGAAAGAGAGTAGAGTAGATATAATAGGGAGTAACATTTTCAGATAATTGCTACCAAGCTAATGTGCCATAGAAAAATGGATTCTATCAACATGCATTTTTCATTCATAAGCAATTTGATACTGACAGCAAAAAAAAAAACCACGGGGGACTCTTACGGATATTCCACCTCGCGCGCTTCTGGCCGAAACTGCAACCCCGGCGGACACCGGGCCCCCCCCTCACCCCCACCCCCTCCGAGCCGACATTCGATCACCGCTGAAATTCCCCCCCCCCCCCCCCCCTCCAGTCAGTCGAGTGGAGAATAATCTGATTATCGCTTGAGTGTGCATCTTTTAAGAATGGGGGCGCCCGCGAAAATGGAGCGGCAGCGGGCGAGATGAGAGAAGTTAATGAAACGGACCTCGGGTTGAATACCTTGAGGGACGGGTTTGGAATTGGGCCTCTGATTAAAAATCACTCAGGAGCAGCAGTAATGCGGAGAGACAGGGTCAGGTCCAAAGGCTCGCTCGCTCGCTCGCCCGCCTTCCACCTGGCTCCTGCAGGCGGGGGGGGGGGGGGAGCTATCCGAAAGCATTTAGGGAACTTCTTTAAGTATCTAAGGGCTTTTTTTTCTGGCAATTATTAGGCGTGGAAAGCTACTGATTTGCAATTAAAGACACCCCCCCATCCTCCCTCAAGAAAATGTGTCACCCCCCTTTGCTATGTGTTTATGAAAAAGACGGTAACAATCAGCTGATATAAAAACGCTCCGACGGACTCTAAAGCAAACTGGGGGCTGGCGCGCGAAAAGAGAGAGAGAGAGAGAGAGAGAGAGAGAGAGAGAGAGAGGGGAGTGCTCTATATTTTGCAGGCGCCTTTTGGCCCCCGCTGATAGAGAGGGAAAATGGGAAAGGGAGTGATTGTGGCCGGCGGAGGGCACAGCAGGCGGGCTGCGGGGAGAGAGCTGGCCTATTTAAATAGGATTGATGACCTGCCGGATGTAGACCCAGGCTCATCTCAACCCCCCAATCCCACCCCTTCCAGATGCATGACGTGGGGCTGGGGGAGGGGGGGGGACTTTTTTTTTTTTTTTTCCCCCGCTGTCACCGCGGCGTTCCACGAGGATGGATCGCCCCCGTTCGCTCCGCGATGGCTATCACTTGCGCTAACCCAGAAGTGTCAGTGACAGCAATATGAATGCCTGTAGCGAAGGCTGGGCCCCGGGACAGCCGCGGCCCTCTCGCACGCCTCAGCCAACAGAAGTTATTGCTGTGCACAACAAAAAAAAAAAAAAAAAAAAATGGAATTGATGTTCACTGTTCCATACACCCCCCCCCCCCACACACACACACACACGCTCACATTTATCCATCAGTGGCTTTAGCCGGCGCAATCTGATGGAGGAGATTGGGTCGCCTGACAGTCAAAATGTGTGGTCCACAGGGGGGGGGGGGGGGGCTGGGGGGGGGGCATAGCCAGTGTCTATCAGAGATTGATTATCTCCAGCTTCACAATAACAGAGGAGCGGGTCTGTCAAAATAGAAGGACAGGTCCTTTCACTGATTATGGGGGTATAAATCCTAAGCAGATAGGGAGGCTACGCTCAATGCAAACAAATGCCATCAATCACGGGGGGGGGGGGGGTGGCCCTGTCTGCGGGGTCCTTGACGCCGCCGCCTTCTGGCCTCGTGGGCATTGGCCCGCGTCCCCATGAAGCTGCCGCCGCCCTCCCTCTCTCTCCCTCTCTCTCTCTCTCTCTCTCTCTCTCTCTCTCTCACTCTCTCGCTCACCTTGTCTGGTGGTCTTGAAGTTGAACGACTGGAAACCCCCGGTGAGCGCCGAGGAGTCGATGACGTCCACGCCGTACTCGCTCTGGTTCTTCCGGTACAGCATGACGGCCACCACCAGGATGGCCACGGCGATGATGCCGGCCCCCAGGCCCGAGTACAGGGCCACGTCGTTGGAGCCGTCCATACCTGAGGCACACGGGGACACACAGGGAGAAAAAAAAAAAAAAGCGAGGGGGTGGGTTTGAAAGTGTTCTCCAGGGTTTTTGGGGTTTTTTTTCCACTTTTAGTGTGATGAAGGCGGCTTTAGCGAAAATGCGGGGCGAGCAAAGGCTTTTTAAGCTCTGCACATAAAAGAGACTTGTCTTCTTTTTTATTAAAAAACACCCAGAGACACTGAGTAGGGATATGGAAGTAAAAGAACCGGAGATGATGCCGTTATTATGGAGACATTCAAGGGCAAACACAGGCAAGAGTTACAATGTGTTACCCTGGCTACTGGCATGAGAATGTTCCAAAAATGAAATAAGAATGATGGAATGGAGGTGGGATGGAGCAGACCAGCTGTCTTATCTCTCTATGCTACATTATGCTCCGTAGATAGGAATGAATGAGCGTGTCCATGTCGTTACTCTAAACTGTTACACATCACACTCAAGCTGCTAACATGGGGGGTTGACTAGCCTAACTGCCTTTAGACCCACCGCTCTATATCCAATAGCCGTGACGGATGTCTCGCGGAGGAAGGCAATCGGGGGCCCATGCTGTGTCGCCAGTGGTCACCGGCCGTCTCAAGGAACGATCAGAGGCAAATTAATTTAGAGTGATCCCGCCAGTGTGATCACTCGGCAGATACCGGTTCCCTTTTAACATGCCCCCCCCCCCCCCCGCTGAATCGTTCACGCTTGCCACGGGTTCCAAAGATACCAGGCACACCTCGCGCCAAAGTGGCTAAATGAAAGCACGCGAGCTTAGCACCTGACAATCACTTAGCCGCGACCGACGCCAGGGAGCGATTGAAAGCCGCCACGGGAACGCGAGGACAGCAGCGCCGCAAATTGGTCCAATTAGCTCGTTTGGCGGCGATTACGACACGTTAATATCCCCCCCTCGCGATATATAGAGCACATGTTCACTTGTCACAACCGATATATATCTCTCCCGGCGCAGAGCGGGAACGCAGCTGTGATGTCACGGCTGTCGCGAACGGGCGGGGGGGGGGGGGGGGGGGCACTGAGTAATGACACGAATGCGTAATGATCCCTCGCTGGGGTTAAGGCGGACTAATCGGTGATAATTCACGGGTGTTCGCTGTTTACAGAAAACTCTAGCTGACTTTTAAAAACCTAGAATGCAGTTGTCATTTCAAATCCGGGGGCGCTAGTTTTAGTGACGGGGGTGGTGGTGGTGGTGGTGGTGGTGGGGGGGAGAGGTGGGGGATGGGGGGTGGGGGAGTTGAAGATGAAAGAAATCCACAGAGGAAGACTCACTTTGAGGTTTTACATCGTGTAGCAGCTTTCGATCTGCAAAGACAGAGAGATAGAATGAGACAAAGAGGAGAGAAAGTGGTGATTAAAGTCCACGGGCCTGTGTGAAGTGACTAAACAAGTCCGGCCTCAGATCCGGGCACCCTGTGGAGAGAGACGCTCCTCTGCTGACTCTCGTCAATAGACGAGACGCCCGGTAATAACACCAGGCAGGCGTCCACACTGTCCCCACATCACCATAAATAAAAGGCGGGCGAGGTGCACACTGCTCAATGAGTCGCAAATGCTTCTGAGTGGGCTTATCTTCTCTTTCGGCCAGATGGAAAGGCAATGGGAAAATGACTTTTTCTACCACGCTGCCTTCAAAAGATTCCATTCTATCTACATGGATAGCTTACCTATAGAACTTCAGGCATCATTCAGGAGGGAATGTCCTACAAAGGTGTTCTTACTCTGTGATAGATTTAATGTGACATCCAATATGTCGTGTGGACAGCAAGAGAGATAAGCATCGGCATGATCATGCACTGGGCACCCGTGTCCATCCGGAGTTTGTCCCAATACCTGCTGTTCAAGCATGCTTGCGATGGCTTGCCGTGTTATCGTGAGCTCCTGAATATGATTGTGATAGGGAAATGATTATGATGACCGATGACGATGATGATGGCGATGACGCCAAGCAGAGGGGGGTGGGGGGGGGGAGGAAGGCCTTACTCTGAGTGCACAGTCCGTCGGTGCAGTTCTCGGTGGCCTCGCCGCTGCCTTCGCACATCTTGCCCCGGTGCCTGGGCGCCGGGGAGTTGCACCCCCGACTCCGCTGCCGCTCGCACTGGCTGCTGCACACCGTCCAGTCGCTCCACTCGTCCCAGCCGCCGTCGACTGTGGACGGACACACGGAGGTATATATATACACACGTGTGGACAGAAAGATTGTGTATGCAGGAAGTGGACAGATGGAGACGTGCAGCAGGTAGCCAAGTTCAACAGCGACCCAAATAAAACACATTATTATATTTTAGCTCAGGAAAAATTCATATTAAAACAGTTGCACACTTGTACTTTAACTGTCTCATCACTGATCATATAATGAAAATGTACTTAACATTGCACATTGCTCATTGCACATATCTGTGCATAACAATATATATATATATTTTTTACTTTTATTTGTTTTACTTGTTTTATATACTTTTTACATTTTACATTATTTTGTACATTTTTCAGTTTTTTACATTTCTCTATTTTTTAAAATTTTCGGTAACACTTTACAATAAGAGTCACTAAGTTAAGGGTTAGTTAATGCTTAATAAGGGTTAGTTAATGCTTAATAAGCATTAACTAACCCTTAATTAACAGTTAACTAATGTGTAATTTACTAATGGTGTTCATGTTAACTAAGGTATTAATTTATACATTATTTAATAGTTTATAAAGATGACTATTAAATAATGTATAAATTAATACCTTAGTTAACTTGAACACCATTAGTAAATGATTACCAGACACATTAGTTAACTCTTAATTAAGGGTTAGTTAATGCTTATTGAGCATTAACTAACCCTTAACTTAGTGACCCTTATTGTAAAGTGTTACCATATACAAAAATACGCCTGAATGCATAAAATGTTCCTGTTTCATTTTGTAAATCCACCAACTATAATGTAAACTGTAATAAAATAAAATAACGCTTTTAAATGCATCAAAATAACCAAAAGAACCCATTTAATGTGAGCTAGCATGCACATTACAAGGCTCAGAAGATTAGCATTCTCCCTTCATGTACAAAACTCGACGCAAACCAAACAAAAACACTCAACATCTACTCTGTTATGATCTCAACATGTTCACAAGAAGTCTACTATTCCGTTTTGACTGTACTAAAAATAAAATCATACCTGAAAAGGGGAGAGGCACCGCGTGACGAGACGCAGTGTCTCCTCACCAATGTCTCTATCATGAAAGAAAGTTCCAGTAGCTCCCCCTACAGCACAGATGCAGGCATGAGCAATCGATAACAGAACAGTGGAAAAGGCTTTTTAGCAGTTTACTGTTTTGTTGTTCTAATTCTCGTTTTTAAAGATATCTTTTTACCACGTAATAAAGGTAGTCTTTTAACTTGTACTCTTATGAACTGGCAGTTTTCTTACTTTTACCATCACTTAATAAGTTTAAATTCTTTGTGCTCTTGACCTATGTAACATTCCTAGCAAAAAACATGTTGCAATGTTGTTTATATGAATGTCTGCATCCCTTCAGGTCATATGTTTCAGTCCTTAAGGGTTCAGGTCTTGAATTGTTTGGTGACCTTTTGATACAGACAGCCTATTGGCAGTAGCACAGTAGCATCATTTTGAGACATTAGTATAATTAACTTATAATATAGCTGTAAACACATGAGGCCTACCTCTACCTCTCCACTGTATTTTACATTGTGCGTCACCAGGGCGGATTCAGTTTAGGGTTTTGGAACCCAAGTTGACTGGCAAACTGGAATGGCAAAGAAGGAACTCAAAATATACAATAAATATAAATGGCTTTTTTTTTTGTTTATTCATAACCATGGCATTCATGATGTTGGAAGGTCAGCAGCTAGCTAACTAGCTAATCTAGATAGCTTTAGGCTAGTATGGCTAGTTTGAACTTGGAAGGTCAGCTAGGCTAACTAGCTAACCTAGATAACTTAGTATGGCCAGACTGCATTTTTTCAGTTAGCAGCAGAGCGATAGGCTGCATAATATTAGCTTCCTCCTCTCTTACCTCATGTCTTTTTTACTCAAAAGGGTCCAGCTGCAGACCTCCCTCCTGAGGCAAGGAAGGCTAATGGTTCCAAACAACTTTATTCTACCATTACATAACAGGTTAATCTTTCTTCCATCTTCGTAACATTTCCAAAATCAGGCATATTAACAATGTCTGATGCTAAAACCGAAGTACACGCATTTGTATCGTCTATCATTGAGGTTTAGCTCAACCAGTGAGGATATTTCTGATCCAGAGTTGGAGATATCAGCATTTGTATTGCTCCTTCAGAAGAAGCCATTTGTTGCCATTCATTCCTGTACAGTCTGAAAACCAACTTCAACAGACTTGGGCCAAGATAGATAATCCATCACAGATAAACACGGCGTCTCAATTTGGTTTTGTCAAAGTTTCTGTTTTATTGTTATTTCATTGTGACAGAGTTGAGTGTTTTCACATCAGTGTGCACATTATATTACACTCTATTTACTATCAATCAGCTGACAGCCACAGGAAGAAATTGAAGTCTTTTGAGAGATATAAAAAAAAAACATGTTGCCCTGCAAACTTTATTGCCACAACCATGTCTCTTTATTTAGGCCATCCTTGTTAGCCAGCTCCACTTTAAAGTAGCTTCTCCATTGAAGCCATTCAACAGCTCACTGTATCTGGGTTCACTCTTCACACTCGGTTCCCAGTGGATGAAGGTCTGAATCTGACCGACTTTATGAATGGGGTGAGGTGTGTGTGTGTGTGTGTGTGTGTGTGTGTGTGTGTGTGTGTGGTGGATCTCTGCCATCACTCTGGAGTTGAACAGATGGGAAGCCTGCAGTAGGTTTTTCCTGCTCACATCAGGGGTGACTGTGAGTGTTGTTCAACCGCTGTTAGGGAATCCCATACACACACAGTGTCTTTCTGTGCAGTGTGTGTGTGTGTATATATATGTGTGGACAGACAGAATTTTCAGTCAAAAACTTTGATTCTTCCAGACTGCTTTGACTGGACTAGAGCATTTGATTTCCAGCTCGTTTTAAAGAGTATGGAGAATGATTTTGATCACACAGGTTTTAAAAAATGATTAAAAAAAACATAAAGTGTCCCCCAACCCCCCAAAAAAGGTTTGTAAAAAAAGTTGGACTTAAAATTCACTGTACCACCAGCACTCCTCTCCATTGTAAAGTATATTCTTTCACCAAAACCAGCTGTCAAGCCAATGATCAGCCTCAATTTTTGCCATTTTTGGTCTAAAGACCTCACTGAAGGCATATAACGCTATTATTTTTCAGCAGAAAGGGCACCATGAGAAGCGCATATGGCAAGAACTTCATAGGCAAAATGTTAACTGTCAGTTGTTATCAAGAGTGCTAGTGGCAACACCTTGTCCCAGTCACCAGAAATTAATTTAAATGAGCTGAAAGCAATGTTGTCTTTCAGTCTTGCTCAGGATTGCACAACAAAATGTTTGTAATATTAATACCAGGGTAAGACCGATATATCAGGCCCATATTGGTCTTATTAAAAATCTGATCTGGTCCAGTTAGTGTCATCCACCTCTGACATGATGGATATGATGCAGTTTGATTGATTACATATTTATTGTAGAATTGATCAATACTACACTGGTTGTCTATAGGAATCCCTTAAGCCCCTGAATTGACTCTAATGTGACATTATGATTGCATTTCTCACAAGTAACACATTTTATCATACTATTATTATTATTATGAATATGTTGTATTATCACACGAGTCAAACAATGACTCCACTTTTCCAGGAACCCTAGTCATATGCTGCATATGTTTGCATATTCTGTTTAATGTTTAAGTGTTTGTGAATTTCTGCACAAGGAATTAGTATCAGAATTATCCCTAATGTGAAGAGGATCAGCTTTGCCTCACTGACATGCTGAAAAATTGCATAACTGTAACTCCATATGCTCCAAACATTTCCCAATAGCTTCCAGGTCATTCCCATCTCCCCTTATTGCTGCCATGCAGCTATAATCCTCTTGCACTGTCTTTTTATCTATGTCTTTATCTTTATTTTATTTATGTTTATTTATTTTTTTTATTATTCTGTAAAGCACTTTGAATTGCCTCAGTGTATGAAATGTGCTATACAAATAAAGCTGCATTGCTTATATTTATTGTTATTATAACTATTATTGTTGTTGTTGTCGTTGTTATTATCCAGGGTTTCAGTGGAGAATTTTAAGAATAATGATCTAAATGCTGTTTCAAAGGCTTTTCCACCTTGACAAGAATACAATTCTGGGGGAAACACTGAATAGCTTTCATTTTTTAGCATGAAAACGGTCAAATTTAAAGTGGAATACTACAGTATTATTGCAATGATGGTAATTCTCTCTTCTTATTTCATTTTTATTGGCTTTTTTTATAGGCTTTTCCACCCTGACAAGAATACAATTGTGGGGAAAACAGTGAGTACTTGTATTTTTTTTTTTATGTACTGGAATGGAAATTGTCAAATTTAAAGGTATCAGTACAAAATATTGCTATCGGCAGCTTTAATCCAAAAATATCTGTACCTGTATTGACCTTTAAAAATCCAGACTGGTTGAACCCTAATTAATACCTTGAATTAACCCAAAAGTTTAAAATGATGAGCAAGTCTCCAATGTATAACACATAGGTCTGGAAAATTGTAAGAGGAATTGTAAGAGGGGAAATGCATAGGAATCCTGTACGCCTCCTTGCTGACTGACAACAAAACAATCAGTGAATGTTGCAGCAACTCTAACAGCAATGTGTTGTTGTATCCCACCTGATTAAGCCATACCAATTCTGAGAAATCGGTAAAAAAAAAAATGCTTAAAGCAGTTGCAATAGCAGAAACCTGCAAGAGCAAAGAGACTTACTGGAGCAACTCCCAAATGATATTTTTCTCCCTAAAATATAAACACAGTGTTGTTGTTTTTTTTATTCTTTGGCAGGTGGCCATGTATGCAGCATAATACCCTCCAACTTGTTCTGCTCTCAAAAAATAATACAATCCATGGAGGTACTCGTTCATCACTTTTTTGTCATCAAGCATTATTTTTTTTAACAACAAAACACCAAACTGGGTATTATCGCTTACGTAACCCGCACACAAACACAGTCCAAGACCAGATCTCTGCTCCAGGAAGCAAACCGAAGGACACAAAAGGAGGAAGGAGAAGTCAGGATTGGGAAAACTTCATTTCAAGCACACCGAAGGCCTCGTGTCAATAATGGTGCTCTATAAGATGCCTTTTATCTAATATGCATTAGTCTGGCTGAAAACAGGAGGCAGGAAAAAATGCATTAAAAAAACCCATAAAGCACCACCTCAGCAGATAGACAGTATCTGCTGGTTCCTGGAGAAGGGCAAGAAGCGTGATAACAACATCAGAGAAAACAGTCATGCATTTTAAAAGTCTTGGACCTGGACCTCATTTGTCTCAGTCTTGGCCCACGCACATAATGTTATCTGAGATAGTGTCATTATGGGAAAATCACAAGATGCACTCCTGTTTTCTCCCGTCTGCATAATGTAATATATTCTGCTAGTAATCACTACCAGGTAGCATGTAAAGGTTTGCCCAGTATTTTGGTATTGTTCCTGAATAATCCCCTAATAGACTCAGACTTGACCCGTCTTGACTCGGCGTCAACCAGCCGCCAACAGATCTCTGATTTAGGGTTTTGATTAAACACAACGCAACATGTAGCATTGTAACATCAATAAATCATTACCTAATTAATTTTGGAGACATTAGTACAATTAATGTACACAGAAGATTGGCAGCCTCTACCCGCCTCTACACTGCATACACCGGGTCGGATTTGGAGGGAAATCTGCTTGATTGGTTTACAGCACAAAACAGGAAGAGGGCGCTGTTCTTCCAGAGCAAACAGAGCTAAAGCTTTCAGAGTTTCTGGCAATGGCAGAGGGTGGAAGGATTGAAAGGCTGATGAAAAATAATTTCCAACATGTTTATCCTCTTCAGTAAAATTGAAGACATGGGGGAGGGGGAAGGAGGACAGGAAGCAATGGAGTTTATGGAAAATGTGGTCTTAATTTTGGGAATCACTAGCACTAACAATACTACTGCTGGCTACCAACTGTCTGGACCATAGTCTCATCTGTTAATGATAATTATACCAGAGACATTCACCAAATGACATATGATGAAGATTTGCGTCTTGGTTACATCTGGCAGCTTTGGCTTTTTGTACAATTCTGGCTGCTGAAAAGCAGTTTTTGTGACACCTGCCCTATGTGCTGCCACAAATCCAATGACCCCAAACTCCTTTTCATTCTCGCTGTCAGCCTCAGATGTTTGTTCCACGTCTACGGCTATTTTTAGCAACACCTTCTGAAATTGAATCTTGAGGATTTTATATTTTTATCAAAAGATTCTCAAAGTTGCACTGTTGCATTGCTCTCACTGATGGACCAAGGAAACAGGGAGCCTGTCTCCCGAAATCTTGCAAAATTAACTAATGCGAATATATGCTCCGTGTATGAAAAGTGAGAGAAAAACTAAAAATAACCCTGACCAAAACGGGAGTGTATCTATGTTCCCAGGGTCCTATGTTCCCCAGTTCTACATATGTGCTCTCCCAGGGTCCTATGTTCCCAGGGTCCTATGTTTAACTCTAACCCTAACCCTAAACCCAAACCCTAACCCTAATTAACCATATTAAGCGAATACAGAGCTGGGGAACATCTTTTTCAGGTTCCCATTATGTGCTATATAGAGCTGGGGAACATAGGACCCTGGTAACATAGGACCTTGAGAACATAGGACCCTGGGAGAGAACATATGTAGAACTGGGGAACATAGGATCTTGGTAACATAGGACCCTGGGAACATAGGACCCTGGGAACATAGGAATGACTCCACCAAAACCTTACCCTGACCTTAACCAAAGTTGTTTACTTGCCTTTCCTTAACCGTTAGCTAACTTTTTCACATCACAAACAGGACACAATGTGACCAATTTCTGCTATGATCATATAATCCAATTTGTGGTGAAGGAACATAATGTTCACATAATCTGTGTCCGCAACACATAATCTGCATTTCCGGGTTTTTTTGTCATTTCACCTATTTTTATGAGACTTTGTTGCATTTTTTGTGTCATGAAGGAAAGAGAGGTAAAGGCAACAACACTGGAGTGATTTTTTTCAGGGCTAATGTAAGTCAGCCTCTGTGTCTCTGCTCCATGTAAAAGTCGGCATCACAGACCCGACCAGGCACAATCTGACACCATCATAACCCCGGCTGCGTCATCCGGATTACAAAATGCCAGTGACTTAATCTCAACGAACACGGACCCCCGTTAACTGCGTGAGGCCCCCGTCTAAATTGCCAAGTGCCCGACTTTGCATAGGGAGCGCGATTCATGCGACTAGTCATGCAAGATATTAGTCACGCGACCTGAAATGGGGGGGGGGATCTAGACCACAGCTCCGGCAATGACTTGGCAGCGTCTCCAATCGCTATAAATGGGGTCCTGTGGGCATTACTACATGGTGTATCAAGGCGGCTTACATAAGCGCACTTTCCACTGTGGAGACGGCTCTACCTCCGGAGCAAAGAGGGGGGACAAAGACCGGAGAAGGGGGGAGAGAGAGAGAGAGAGAATGAGAGAGGATTCATTTGTATCGTCTCCACATAAATAACCCACGACTGGATCAAATGTCAAATTAAGCGGCCGAGGTGCGGAGACGCCGCTTTATTATTGATTTCTAAAGCGAGAACGCGAGGCAGCAAAAGGGGGGGGGGGGGGCGGGTGGATGGTGCAGGTTGGATTTTGCGAGCCTGAGACGATAAGTAGTCCCAGCGCCAGAGGAGGAGAAGGGACAGAAAGGGGGGGGGGGGGAAGCAGAGGGGAAAGAGGAAGAAATAGACAAAGAAAGGAGATGCGAGGCCCTGCAGCGAGCCCTATATGAGAAGCCCGCGGGGGGGGGGGGGGGGGGGGGGGTGCGGTGTGACTCATCGGATGTTTCACGGGGGGGGTAACGGCGAGTTCTACTTCCGTTTCGGAGCCAGGCGGACGGTCACCTCCGATTGGCTTTTCCCTCATCCGTTCAGCCACAATCTGCTCATCGCGGCTTCGCAAGTCAGAGCCTGTGTCACGCATGTCTACAGCAGCAGATAGATTACATGCAGCCGGTGTGGAACTCCAACTCTGGAGACTGTGGTTGAAGAAATACCGCTAGAAAGTACTGTTCACCTCAGCTTTCGGATGGTAAACACTACTAGAAAACGTACTACTACTGTTTGGGGTTTGAGGGATAGGTGCCACATTCTGAAAGGGAAAAACTGGAGTCATTCCTATGTTCCCAGGGCCCTATGTTCCCCAGATTTATATGGCACATGATGGGAACATGACAAAGGGTCCTATCTTCCAAGGGTCCTATGTTCCCAGGGTCCTATGTTCCCCAGTTCTAGGGTTAGGGTTAGCAGGGTTAGGGTTAGGGTTAGAGACCTTCAAAATCAAATAAAATGATATCCATTGGTTTTGTTGTGTTTATATAGCTGTTTTGAAGCCTTGTTCCAATAAAAAAAAAACTGGATAATATTTATGAAATAATTTAACTTGAAACGGGTCAAATTTGACCCGAACACAATAGGAGGGTTAATCTGTATTAATAGAATATTGAACCGGGGGACCCTGGGAACATAGATACGCTCCCGAAAATACTGTTCACCTCAGCTTTCGGATGGTAAATGCTACCCCGTGGTTAATGCCCCATGGTTTCACAATCTATGTAGTTTTAACAGCAGTTACTAAATATTTGAACAAAAAAAATATTTCTCCCTCGAATAGCTTGGTTACAACAAGACAGAGATAGCAAATCAGCACAAAGCTTATAGATGCCACTTTTATTGGCTTTGGGAATGCCTTATATAAAGTATTGCTATAAAGCATTAACGCAGCAGTTGGCTGGCTGCAGCGGCAGGTGTGCTCTGGTTGTAAAGCGGTAACGGAAAGTTGCGAAGGGACTATTTCCCTTCAAGTAAGCAATGAAAAAAAGCCCAAACAACATTAAGCTCTTAGAAAAGATGAATGAGCGCTCCCTATTTTTTCATCTTTGGCAGGTGGCCATGGTTTAAGCAGGATAATGCCCTCCGAGGTGTGCATTAAACGATTTTAATGGAGACAGCAGAGGCATCCAACTATGTGCCGGGTGGTTCTTTACTTCCCTCGGCATCCATTTAAATCATCTAACATCCGCCTCTTTGGGTATCGTCCCTCACTACTTCTATAAACTCTTTGGCTGATACTAAGTACTGTCAGTGCGAGGGGGAGAAGGCAGGGCTGAGTTCAGGTTGAGTTCAGATGCAATCTCGGAACCCATCGTCTATCGGTCTGACGACTATTAGACTCTTGGGGCGACGGCCAATATTTCGGGGTTTCCGGTGTAGCCAGCGGACATCCGGGCCAAGACTTCCTCTTCCGTGTGCCGGTCATTGTTTATAGTCCGATTAGCAACTTGAGACGCGAGAATGGAGTTGGAGATGCAGATATCTGTTTATAGAGATTAGCCGAAATGTCGTCTGGACCTAAAAAACTTGTGAAACAATCCGGTCGTAGACATCGTCTCTCAACTCCAACTCCATTCTCGCTTCTCAAGTTGCTGATCGGACTGTAAACAATGACCGGCGCACGGAAGAGGAAGTCTTGGCCCGGATGTCCGCTGGCTACACCGGAAACCCCGAAATATTGGCCGTCGCCCCCAGAGTCTAATCGTCATCAGACTGATAGACGATGGGTTCAGAGATTGAGTTCAGAGGGTCTCGCAGGAGCGTTCAACGGTCTATGTGTGATTTCTGGTCCAATGCTGGCCTCTATCGTTCAGCTTTGTCATTGCAACAACACTCTGCCCTCCGTAGAGCGAGACCATCATCAGCATGGTGGGCAAGTTGGACTGTTGCACAATCAACAACAATGAACGTTCTATCGTGTTTTACCCAGTTAAAGCATTTTTTTGTTCGATGGACGCTCGCTGTGATTAGGATTCTGACATTAGCACGATTCCTGTTAGGAGTCGCTATTTTGTGTGAAGTAGCTCCACTTCCCCGGCACATAAATGGGCCGGTCTGTTAAAATTCGAGCCATTTGGAGGATTATATACATGCCGAATTTACCAGAACAGGGTGTTCTGGTAAATTCAGCGATTAGTAATAAAGTCTCAAATGACATTTTCTGATGTGTGTTTTTTGCCAATAATAAAGAAAACAAATTGCCAGATTTTTTAACAGACCTTAGTGTGGTAGGAGGGGCCTCAGCCTCAGCCCCAGCTCCTGTGTTTCTGAATGCAGAAGTCTCCACAGCGTGCACCGTGAGCTGTTCACTTTTTTTCCACTCAATACCACTCAACAACCTCTGCTGATATTTACCAGTCATGCTATGCTTCAGTAAAGCACAAATATTACACATGTAACCTTTAACACTAAACCTTTAACACTAATCCTCATTAAAAAAAAAAAAAAAAAAACCCCTGTAGAGAATAATTCTCTTATTGATCCGCACCTTCCCACTGGAGCCGCATGCACGTCCGACTCAGCGCGAAAGACCTGTTTACCTGTTGTTTAGAGCCTGTTTACCCCTGCAGGGCACTCGGTATAAGGAAGAAATCAATTAGCGCCCTGGACGGGATTTATTTTACCGTTCCACCGCAGTAGGAGTAGTGCGGCTATATCAACCGGCTGTGTTGTTTTCTTCTGCGTCGGGCTACAGTTCCCTCTCGCCGCCGGCCATCTCGTCCTATCCAGGCCAAGTGGAACCCAGTGCAACAACACCCTCCTTCATACCCCCAGGATGCTGTTGCGTACATGCTTTATTTGTGGATATAAACCAGTGTATATGTGTGTTCTGCCTGCACGATGTGTCTGTGTTTTTATAATCTCGGTGGCCGCTCCGGGCTGGATTGCTCTCTCCGTGTGTGTAAGGAGGAAACAGTCCTAGTGTTTTATGATAAATACCCTTTCCTTACGCCCCCCACCCCCCCACCCCCACCCCCACCCAACACATTGTTAGCTCAGTCAACCAGGTTGGCCCCACTGATCCTGCACACATGACATTTGCCGCGGCGAAATCATTTGTTTCCGCAGCACTGCAGCCTGAGTCGCCAGCAACCCCCAACAAACCCTCCAGTAAATACTACCAGAAACTACTGTTCACTCAGCTTTCAGATGGCGAATACTACCAGAAAATACTGTTCACCTCAGCTTTAGATGGCGAATACTACCAGAAAATACTGTTCACTCAGCTTTCAGATGGCGAATACTACCAGAAAATACTGTTCACCTCAGCTTTCAGATGGCGAATACTACCAGAAATACTGTTCACTCAGCTTTCAGATGGCGAATACTACCAGAAAATACTGTTCACCTCAGCTTTCAGATGGCGAATACTACCAGAAAATACTGTTCACTCAGCTTTCAGATGGCGAATACTACCAGAATACTGTTCACCTCAGCTTTCAGATGGCGAATACTACCAGAAAATACTGTTCACCTCAGCTTTCAGATGGCGAATACTACCAGAAAATACTGTTCACCTCAGCTTTCAGATGGCGAATACTACCAGAAAATACTGTTCACCTCAGCTTTCAGATGGCGAATACTACCAGAAAATACTGTTCACTCAGCTTTCAGATGCGAATACTACCAGAAAATACTGTTCACTCAGCTTTCAGATGGCGAATACTACCAGAAAATACTGTTCACTCAGCTTCAGATGGCAAATACTACCAGAAAATACTGTTCACCTCAGCTTTCAGATGGCAAATACTACCAGAAATACTGTTCACTCAGCTTTCAGATGGCGAAATACTACCAGAAAATACTGTTCACTCAGCTTTCAGATACTGTTCACTCAGCTTTCAGATGTAAATACTACTAGAAAATACTGTTCACCTCAGCTTTCAGATGGTAAATACTACCAGAAAATACTGTTCACCTCAGCTTTCAGATGTAAATACTACTAGAAAATACTGTTCACCTCAGCCTTTCAGATGGCAAATACTACCAGAAAATACTGTTCACTCAGCTTTCAGATACTGTTCACTCAGCTTTCAGATGTAAATACTACTGGAAAATACTGAATTCTGGCGTCACCAAGGAAATATCTGTAGTCAAGTTGTAGGGAATAATATATGCATTTCATATACACAAACCAAATCACCATGAAAAGTCATTTTGCGATCCCAACTTTTAAAATGCCACGACGGGGACAGAACGACTTGCTGGATTTTCCATCTGTGCTTGACATTTCAGTGTTTGCACTGCTGTAAAACATGAACTCAAAAGTGTCATCACTAAGTGTGTGTGTGTGTGTAGTGCGAGTGGAAAAGCTCATCCGGGGCAACCAAAGTCTTCAGAAATCTTCAATCCGACGGGGTTCGAACACATGAACACTTCGTTCCAAGTCGTCAATTTATTGCTCCGGTAATTCCCATATGATGTGAATGCGGAATTAGTTGAGGGATTTATTGATTGCTGCAATTGGAAACCCGGCAATTGGCGCCACCAAAGCCTCACCCTCTCCCTTCCACTTCCCTTGAGTCTAGAGCGCTTCATTGATCCATTGGTCCATTGATCCCCACCCCCCGCCCAAGATGATTTGCTCCACTTTCCATAGCAACTGGAGACTCTTTTGAAACATGAATAGGATGATGATTAGTCCTTCCCTCCCCCTTCTCTCTCTCTCTCTCTCTCTCCTCCTCTTTCTCTCTCTCCTCCCTCTCGCTCATCTCATGAATATGGAATATGGAGTCCCTGCAATGCGCCTGGCTGCCGCTTTTTTTTTTTTTTTTTTTTTACCATCGGTGCGAATAATCCACAGTTCAAACCTCTGCTCCTCTGCTCTCTATGGCGGGAAGGTGGGCTGGATAGAGCGAGAGCCACCATATCAGCCTCATAGGCCTCATCATGATTCATAGGGCATGAGTCATGATGCGCCGTTGAGGATGTGGCCTATAAAAAACGAGTGACTTTAGTAAATAGGTTGACCTATTTGTACGCGACCACCCTCCCAGGTCCGCGAGTCATACGTGCGTTGCCACAACACAACCAGTCGCCCACAGTGCGGAAGCTTACAAGTAGGGTTCGACGGATACGGGTTTTTGAAGGCCGATATCGTACCAATGTTTTTGGATTGAAGCTGCTGAGAACCGACATTTTATGCTTTAAATTTGACAAAAAATACAAATATTCAGTATTTTTTCCCTGAATTTTATTCTTGTCAGGGTGGAAAAGCCTCTGAAACAGCATTTAGACCACAGGACAGTAAAACTCCATTGGAATCCACAGTAATAATAATAATGATAATTGTAATAATGATAATACTCATGCATAATTGTATGGAATCCAAGCAAAATACAATTGGAGCCAATGACTTCTGGGTTGACGGGTAAAAACGTTACGTGGGAAGTCAGAAAGTAACGGGAGTAGAGCAAACGCATTGTTGATTTTGTTATTTTCATAGGATTTGTTGACGGTAAGCAATGCATTAAAAAACACCGGCCTTATCGTTAAGGGCTTCCCATAGACAACCGGTGTAGCACTGATCATATATCATATATACACAGAAATAGAATAAAATGTACATTTTTAAAAGCCTATGTTACAGGTCCCACAATACAAGACAAACAAGACAAGACAATGAGGGTGGCTTTTCGTTCTAGTCATCCAGCATTGTTTTCTATGTGATTATCATTAAAAGGCCAATATCAGCCCCGTACTGTATATCAGCAAACAGATATATCGCTCTAACCTTACACTTAAAAGACTAACCTTCCACCAGCGGCTAGCTGAATCAAAGCCAGCGACACTGTGATTTAAAGCTCCTGAGAGATGGTATATATATAACTAGATAAGACAACGCTCCACTGTACCTACAGGCTTTTCTCTCTCTCTCTCTCTCTCTCTCTTTTTATTTCTCTGTGTGAGAGCCAGGGAGCCGAGGAGGTCGAGCCGCATCCGTCGGCATCTTTGCCCTCAGGTGTGAACGAACGCCACCGACCCCAACGCCAAAAGAATAAATAAAGTCGCTGGAGGAGGAGGAGGAGGAGGAGAACGATAGGGGAGGACGAGTGGGGGCGGTGGTGGTGGAGGGGAAGGAGGGAACGGGACTCCCCCTGCGTTCACGTCGCCGTACCGTTCAAAAGTGTGTGTGTGTGTGTGAATGGGAAAAAAATGGGTGCAGACAAATCCTCTTCTCCAAGTGTGTGTGTGTGTGTGGGGGGGGGGGGGGGGGGGGGAGTTGGTTAGGGGATTGGCATTCCTGCGGTGTTTCTCACCTTAACACACACTCATACACACACACACACACAGCTCAGGCAGGCCGCTCATATCAGCCTTTGTTCCAATGCAATTTTCCCCCTACGACCGTCTCTTTTCTGCTGACAGAACAAATGCCTGTGCACTTGTGATTAGAGCCACTGTCACTGGGTTCTCATCAGAGGCCTTTCTCTACGTCTCTCTCTCTCGCTCTCTCTCTCTCTCTCTGTGTCTCTCTGTCCCCCCCCCCCCCCCCTTTTCCTCATTTCCGTATTCCCGCCGTATCACACGGCTACATCACTGGCAGCTTGATAGCGCTCCCAGGAGAACACGGAGGACCTAAGAGGGGTGGGGGGGGGGGAAGGTAACGGCGAATGATGTGAAGTGGAGGGCAGAGCAAAAAAAGGTTATGAGAGGTGTATATCAGCCTTGTTGAGGGAGGGGGGGGGGGGGGGGGGGGCAGGGAACAAAAGCCTGCAGCACAATAGTAAAAAAAAAAAGTGAACATAGCTTCCACAGCAATTAAAAAACACTGAATCACAGTGACGGTGAAATATGCGGTGGCATTTCATTGGGAAAGCTGCTGTTGCAGAGGAGGGGACTGGTGGGCTTAAAGGGGCATGAAGTAATCTGTGAGTTCTAGCGACCTCTATGGGCGGCCAGCAGGAACTGCAGCAACCCTGATAGAACTTTGGCTGTGGTCGGAATGGATCACTGTCTGCGTTTTAGGGCACTAATACGTACGTCAGGCATTTTTTGTTAGTGTCCAAATCGCAAAATGATGTTGTGGAATGATTTTGAGGGCACTACATATTTCCCCACAATGCACTGTAATATCTAGTAGGGCTGAACAATGAATCGCAATTTTATCAAAATCGCAATATGGCCAAGTGCAATTTTCAAATCGCAGAAGGCGCAATATTTGTTAAAGGTGAAATGTGTGTCAAAATAGCATTTTAAATGAAATATTGTCGTGCTGCAGAGATGTCCTGGCCTACACATCATATTCTACAGACTTAAGAAAACATCTTTGTTTGGTACAGATCCCTGCAAAACATCTTTATATCTTTAATAATTTTAATATGTTTTTCAATGAAAATGAGAATAATGATGTAAAAATTACCATTCCCTGTAATATCGCAAATCATATCGCAAATGCAATATCAGTTAAAATAATTGCAATTAGATATTTTTTCAAAATCGTTCAGCCCTAATATCTAGTGAACAAGCCTGGTCACTAAAACGGTCGTCACCTGGCCGTTACCAAGCAACGAAGTTGTAATCCTTCTGTGGTTTTATAATGATGCATCCTCTTCTTCACCAAACCTTGTTTACTAATGCAAGTAAATAAACTTTTTTTTGGTACCAAAAAGATGTCAAGCTATTCTAAAGTTGTTTTCTTTTAACTGAATATTTTTTTTCTGTTTAATGTCAGCTAGTGACACATATATGGCTGGCTTTGAAAGAATATTGGTAACTTGTCAGATGTTAGTTGAAACATTTGTTTATGCGTTTATGGTGAATGCAGACGCAGGTTGATGAACGATGATGAATTAAGTGTCCGAATTCACTCATTAATCGTGTGTGATTTACCGCTAATTAGTGCACTAATAGAGCAGCACTATATAGGGAAATGCACATGAGGGAATAGTGATCCATTCTGGCCACAGCCCTTGTCTCTAGTACAGATGTGCTCAGGCTCATCTCCAGTCCACCAGCATGCATCAGTCTGTTGAAGATATTCCACTGACATTAAATCAATTTATAGATAAAGTTATACTTAATGCTGTGTGGGTATTATGGTATTGCTGCTCTGGAGGCAGAACTAATCTCACTGGTTGAGTTAAACTGCAATGGGTGGAGCCAAAGAGCTACAGTTTTTCTGGCTAAATAAACATTAAACTGAAGCCCAGTGAAAATGACAAGATGTAAAAGAGGAAGAAGCTAATATTATGAAGCCTAACACTAATGCTCTGCTACTTACTGAAAAAAATGCAGTCTAGATACTAAGTTATCTAGGTTAGCTAGTTAGCCTAGCTGATCTTCCAAGTTCAAACCAGCCATACTAGCCTATAGCTATCCAGGTAAGCTAGTTAGCTAGCTGCTGACCTTTCAACATCGTGAATGCCATGCTCATGAATGAATGAAAACAAGAGGTCATTGCTATTTATAGTTTTATTCATATTTTGACCAGAATTCCTTCTTTGCCATTCAAGTTTGCCAGTTAGCTAACTTGCACTAACTACATTACTAGCATACCGTATTTCCTCTAATATTGGCCCAGGCCTTTATTTACCTCAACTGCAGAGGGTACCAGGCCTTTATTAGAAGCAGGCTTATATTAGAGACAGGCCTTTATTTCTAATTCCCTCTGTTTGATAAGTATATTTGCTCATATTTTAGTACGAAGCCTCCTTGTTTTCTGATCTGCTTCTGTTGGGGTTCGTTAGGTAGCCGTTTTTTTGTTACTGCGATGCATTACCGATTATTACGGTAATCGACGACGGCATGCTCCAGAGACTTCCGCCGGCCGAGCCGTCTTGTGGCATACTGCCATCTTGTGGCACTTGTACGTTACTACAAACTACAGTTGCATTATATAACAGGCACCAGGAGTTTACCGTTATCCACCGTTGTTTTTTCCTTTGTTTTTTTCCCCGGCCTGTATTTGGGGCCGGCCTTTATTTGTTCGTATCGACCACGGCCCTGGCCATTATCAGAGACCCGGCTTTTAATTGACTACTGGCCACTATTAGAGGAAATACGGTAACTGTGGTTCTTTGGCTCCGCCCACTGAGGTTTAACTCAACCAATAAGATTATTTTGCCTCCACATGAGCTCAGCCTCTAAGAAATGTTTGTATTTAAACTCCAATCTGTAATCAGCAATAAGTCGTTTTGTAATTGACCTCTGTGAGCAAATTCATGTTGACTTCAGGCCAGAATCTGGAATCCGAGTGTATTAGTTTGTTCTTCATGTCCTGTCTCTGCCACTGAATGTCTCATAAAAGGTCTAATTAACACTGGACTTGGGTAATAACTGGCTGTTAGAGAATAGGTGATTCTATAAAATCATCATTATGAGAGAAAAGCAATTGCTTTTAGAAAAAGCCTTTATTCCTAGATCATGGTCTAAATTCTTTTTCAGAGGCTTTTCCACTCTGCCAAGAACAAAATTAGGAATTCTTTTAATTAATTTTTTTTGGCATGAAAATGGTCAGACTTAAACATATTGAATATTGACTCAAAATATCACTCGTTGGCAGCTTCAGTCCCAAAATATTGACGTCGGCCTGGTGTCGGATTTGATGAACATATCCATATCCAATGCACAGCGATTTCTTGCCAGCTCTGTATGTGACACAGCGCTCTTCAAATAGATTATTTCGGACACGGAATACGCTGCTGAAGTGGATACAAGTGGTGAACCGGGGGGTTGAGTAAACGCGGGACGCCCTCTCCGGGGGAGTTCAGACAGGAGAACACTGGATCCCTGCCTTCTCTGGGACGGCGAGCACTTCATCTTAAACACAGCGGCTGCCACGGAACCCTGCATGTGTTCCACGTCAGATGTAATACGACTGGATGGTAGGGATTTCTGCCATCTATCACCACTCCGTTCTATGAATGTAACTGGTTTCTCCAAACACAAACAGTCATTCATCAGGGTTCCTATCCAGTTTCAAGTTTTTTTCATTTGATTAGAAGATACTGGTCTTGCCCCCTACTAATAGATGAAGATTATTCTACATATTGACGAATATCAGCATATGTAAGATGACAGAAAAACCACAGAAAATGTATTGTCAGATGTATATCGGGAAAATACAATACTATTTTTTTTCCATTATTTTCCAAATATTTTGTACAATTTTCAAACATATCAAGACCTGGAAATGACCAAAATCTTTTTCCATCCATTGCAGATTTTCCAGACTTGTGTAGAAACCCTGTTCATGTATAGAAAAGCTGTCACTACACCCATAAAAAGGTTGATCTCCAGTTGGCGATCATATATAAGCCACCAATATAAAAAATAATCAGAAAAGCATTCATTTATGCCCCCCTTAAAAGATCCTATAACTTCCAACAGTTTGATACTAGTCAGTTTGTATGATGTACACCAGTGATTCTTAACCTTTTTCATATCAAGGACCCCTAATTTAGTCCACATTAGGGCCACAGACCCCCATTTGATTATATTTTTTCTAGCTGACCCAAATCTGAGAATATTTTTATTGTTAGATATGATTTTGTCCAGAATTCCATGGCTATCTGTATTGCAGGTAGAGAGATAACAGAGAAACTATGATCACAACAGTCATTCTACTACATTCTCTATTGGTGTTAACTTCTTGTAAATGAAATAATGCTGACGTTTAACCATTCATCAATTTGCTGGGGACCCCCTGGAACCCCCTCAAGGACCACTGGTGGTCCCCGGACCCCGCGTTGAGAACCACTGATGTACACTATGAATTTATCTCATAAAGATTTATATCAGGCTAAAAAACTTGTGCAAATAAAAAGGTGGGTAGACTGAGTTTTGGTGGGCTTCCTCACCACATCCCTGATTACACCTATTTCACAACAACATAGCATGAATCATATCTGCCTGTTCCACAAAGCAACAGAGAAGCAGGTATCATTATTCTTACAGGGAAAGCTATGTTTCCTAAAAAAAAAAAAGAAATCAGATACAACATCGCTGCGGTCAATAGATTACATTGTGTGACAGGCCAGCTGTATTCTGTGATGAATTGTTTCTCATTACATTTTCAGTTTGGGTTTATCGGAGTTGTTAGTCCCATTACACAAAGCTGAGCTCCACGCTGCCGAGCGCCAAACAACAACACACAGGAACCGCATTCCAAATGCAGAGGGAAAAAAAAAATGTTGCTTTATTTAATTATTCAAATGCAGCTTTAACTGTGTTTGTGCGTTGGCCTATTTGCAACATTGACTAACAGCTCTTTTCAGCATGCAAGAGGGGGAAAATGCTGTGTTCAAGTCCAGCACATATACTGTATGGGTAAAGTAAATCATCTTTATACTGAGGTTTCCCCACACATGTACAGTATATGGTGGGAGTTGGATTCCCCTAAGCCAGTGATTCTCAACCTTTTTCAGATCAAGGACCCCTAAGTTAGTACACATTAGGGCCATGGACCCCCATTTGTCTCTTGGACCCAAATCTGAGAATATTTTTATTGTTAGATATGATTTTGTCCAGAATTCTATGACTATCTGTATTGTAGGCAAAGAGCTAACAGAGAAACTATGATCAAAACAGTCATTCTTCTACATTCTATAACTTAACTTTAACTTCTTGTAAATGATATAATGGTGAAGTTTAACAATTCATCAATTTGCTGGGGACCCCCTGGAACCTCCTTAAGGACCCCCTGGTGGTCCCCGGACCCCACGTTGAAAACCACTGCCCTTTCTCAAAATTGGGTCCGGGGACCTTCAGGGGTCCTTGAAGATATTCCCCAGCAAACAAACTCAATTTGTTTAATTGACTAGAAAGGATCCCAATTAGAGGAATGTATAAGAACGGCTACTCTAATAATAGGGTTCACTCTCACCGTTACTATCTCCCCATGTACAGTGCAGACAGTTCAATACTAAATCAAGACTGAAACCCTGCAATGATTACAATACTGCAATGAGCCATAAAGCTGTGCTCCATCTCCTCACTGCCACTGCTATCCTCTAGCTCAGAGACAAATGTTTGCTCAGCCTACCTTTTATTTTCTAAAGTAGTACTGTGCCAGTCAAGTGTAGGACACTTAAGTCCCTCTGAATCCGTCACAGCCGCCTGTGATAGCAATATGATAGCTGAAGGTTGAAGATGCCCTTCAGACCCGATCAGTTTGCCCTATACCTCCCCTTGATTTTCAACGGAGCCATATATCAGTCTGACATCGCAGATGAAGCGATGGGACGGACACTTTGGTTTCTGGCGTGACAGAGTCTTGGCGACAGTTGCCCTCGAGACGCAGCAACCCGGTGGTTCCTCTGCCTTTTTTACCTGCCAGACTTGGGGTGTGTTGTAGGAGATTGGATGGGATTTAAAGGTATAGTTCATCCAAAAATGAAAATTCTGTCATTATCTACTCACCCTCATGCCAGTTGAAACACAGGTGAAATTTGTTAGTCCATATAACACACAGGGAGGCTGCCAGCACACCTTGGTAGCAGCCTTCTCCAAAACAACTGAAGTCAATGGGGACCTGTTCTTTAGAGCTCCAAAACAAAAACAGCCAAACAATCACACTGTGAATAGAAAGACCTATACACCATTATTTGTTGCAAATCAATCAGCTGTAGTTAAGATTTGCACTAAATGATGGTGTAAATATACTGTAGGTCTTTTTGGAACTCTAAAGAACTGGTCCACACTGACTTCAGTTGTTTTGGAGAAGGCTGCTACCAAGGTGTGCTGGCAACCTCCCTGTGTGTTATATGGACTAACAAATTTCACCTGTGATTCATTTGGTATGAGGCTGAGTAGATGATGACAGAATTTTCATTTTTGGGTGAACTATTCCTTTAAGGATGACAGTTGCTCTTGTTTAGTTACACACAAACTTTAGTTAACTCTCAAGAAGAATAGAGTTTACCCAGTTTTTTTTTTGGGCTGAAATCTTCACCAAATAAATTCGTTCAAAGCCAAAGCACAGTATGAAATAAATCATTAAAGTTTATCTCCTGTCCCATTAAGTATTGTTGGACTATATATCATTTGGTAGAATTTATGGATTTAAGTTTTGCTGCTATGAAATCTAAACCCTAATATTAGACATTTAAAAACACTAAAAAAAATAGTTACTGCCGTTTGCCTTTGTAGGAGAGCATAGCTTTCCTCGTATCAAAATGATTGAAGTGTTATGAGGACTTTCAAGGGGGGAAAAGCATAAATTAATTTCTTGCTTAGCTGCATTCCTGAAAGTATAATTGATTTTAGTTTCCATCGGCCTTATGATGATCACCAACTGCAGATCAGTTTTCTCATCACTGCGCACGGTGATGTCTTTGCCTTTCCTTTCAATATACACAGGATTGCATTGCATGGGATGAACATATTTGATATATACAGTATATTTGATGAATACCAAATGAGGCTTGCGGACTGAAGGATAACAGCTCTTGAACATGTGTTGCTATTCAAGAGGACAGTTGATTGTTTCTTTGAATATTGATGTGCAGTCACTTGTCAATATCACAGTTACCCCATGTTACTTTTATTAGGCTATTTACCACTGTGCATTTGGCTAGTTCCACCATGTTTCATAGTTTTAATAATACAATATACATTGATTAAATAGATTTACTGAAGCCAAATAGGCCAAAAACAGTTTACCTCTCTTATTCAAGTGGATCAATGCAAGGTCATGACACTTTTCTCTCATAACTACATAACTACAGCTATTACATTTTTTTTTTTTTTAAAGTTATCTTTTTTAATTCAGTTTGCATCTGGAAGAAAAGCAGAATCTAACCCTGAACAGACTGAAAACAAATCCCCAAAACGTAATGAAAACTGTCCAGCCAATCACAGCCAAGCTTTTGGCCTGCCCACATATCACACAGCTGAAATTCAGCAGTTTTTGTTCCCCTTTAACAACCCCCATCTGCCTAGTAGAGCTTCTGAGACAGTAGTCTGCATTGTATTAAGCAGCTTCTCACACACACACACACATACAAGTGGAAGTGACAAATTACTTTATTTTCCTTGCTATAATTAAGTTGCTTTTTATTGTGTATTTTAGTGTATTTTTTAAGGGAGTAACTTTTCTTTTACTTAAGCACATTTTCACTGAAGTATTGTACTTTGCTACATTTTAAATAACATCCTACATGGAGCCTTGGTATAATGACCATAAATTAAATAATTGCCAGAAACTGCTGGCAATGGCAGAGTTCTGGAAGAACAACACTCTCTTCCTGCTTTTGTGCCATAAAGCAGTATCCCTCTGTGCTGTAAAGCAATACAGATCTGGTGGAACACAATATAGGCTGCCAATGTAGGCTGCCAATCTCAATCAATAATAAGAATCATTAATAAGAAAATCTAGTTTGAACCCACTGTCCTCTCATCCTTGTTACATTGCCTTGGCAAGATCACAATCTTTTTGTTAAGTAACTCCGTGAGTTTTACTCTGAGTACATTTTAAGGTGCTACCTGTATCACTTTAACATCAATAAATCATTACCACATTAATTTTTGAAACATCAGTATAATTACATTATTATTGATTGAGATTGGCAGCCTACATTGTGTGCCACCAGATCAGATTTGGCAGGAAATCTGCTGTATTCCTTTACAGCAGTGGTTCTCAACGTGGGGTCCGGGGACCACCAGGGGTCCTTGAGGGCATTCCAGGGGGTCCCCAGCAAATTGATGAATTGTTAAACTTTGACTATTTTGATCATAGTTTGACTGTTATCTCTCTACCTACAATACAGATAGTCATGGAATTCTGGACAAAATAATATCTGACAATAAAAATATTCTCAGATTTGGGTCCGAGAGACAAAATCTCATCAAATGGGGGGTCCGTGGCCCTAATGTGGACTAAATTAGGGGTCCTTGATATGAAAAAGGTTGAGAACCACTGCTTTACAGCACAGAGGGAGACTGCTGTATGGCACAAACGCAGGAAGAGAGTGTTGCTCTTCCAGCACTCGCTGCCATTGCCAGCAGTTTGTGGCAATGGCAGATGGAGTGGAGAAAAAAAATAACTTCCAACATGTTTATCCTCTTCAGTAAAGACAAAGACACCAGGGAGGGGGAGGAGGGAAAGGAGGCAACTGGGATTATGGGAAATGTAGTCTTAATATTGAGAACCAGCTAACAATACCACTGATGTGAGATAGAGGCTACCAGTCGTCTCAACCATGGTCTCACTAATTTATGGTCATTAAACCAAGGCATCACATTAATTTGACAATGATATATATATGGGATATTTTGGTACTTTTTACACCACTGCACACACACACACACACACACACACCTGCCATAGTCTTCTGTGAATTTTTGCCGCCCACATCCACCACTACACCTTACCTAGTCCCTGTTGGATACACAGGTGCACACATACACAACTTCATAAAACACACATAACATCTGTCCAGATAAACATACTGTATGTATCTTTTGAGTATATGGTCATTTTCTCTTTCCCTGAGTTGCTGGTGTTTTGTATAGGAGCAATAAGCCAGCAGAGGCATGGAGAAAAGCCTCACTTCTTCTGCTTTTTCAGATGTTTCTCTGCCCCCCCCCCCCCTTCAGGAATGAGTAAACCTATATACCCCTAGCTAATCTCATTGCCAAAGACAAATCCACCGCATTTTCCGCCAGTCGAGTTTCCGGGACTCATGTGGGCCGCCGTATTCTGCCAGTCGATTAACCCTTGCCCCACCGTAGGAATTAAGATTAATTAGCCTAATTAATGGCTTCATAGCCAATGCAATTAAGCTTATTTACTGTTGCATTACAGAAGGGATAAGTGCGTTTAAAGACGAATGTGTCGGAAATCGTCAGTGGAAATTGGCATGGCAAGAAATGGAAATTATCGATGCTTTGATTTTGTTTCATGACTGTACTGCTGTTTTTCTTCTCTTTTCTCTCTCTCCCCTGTCTCCTTTTTTTTTTTTCTTATATCGTCTATTAATTATTATTAAAAAAAAAAAAGTGTTTGTTGTGCTTCTGTCTGCCTTGCCTTGTAAAATAGATTCTTGATTTCAACAGGGCTAAACCAGGATAAATAAAGGTGAAATTAATAAGATACACAGATAAAAACATATCTCCGACTCTGAATCAACACGCTTGTTTATAAACAAAATCAATGGGGGAAAAAAAAAGCCTAACAGACTCATTACGGTTTTTAATAATGCACAATGAGACAATGAAATATTAATTGGTGTTTTATTAAGTGCTTATTTATTAAGTGGAGGAGAGGCAACTGCATGCATTTTTAACTAGGGGCTTAGACAAGCTCTTATAGTAATGCATGGCGGCAGTGTTCTTTTCAGGGCATATTCCTATTTAATATGAGCAGGGTCAATTTCTTTGCTGGCTAAAGTAGCTGCCACACACACACACACACACACACACTCGCTTTAACAGAGGTTCAATGACCTTTCTGACGGAACAATGACAGTATAATAAATCAAACATAACACAGTGTTTGCTTTTCCTGCAGCTCCTCTCTGAATGACACCCAGACAGGAACGCCTTCCTCCGGTTTTTCCCGCTCAGCAGAGAAACACCAATACGATTTCTGCGAGGCCAAAGCCGGCCATTTGCACCCCCCCCCCCCCCTCTCTTCCAGATGTAACATGCAACCCACTTGAATTCAAATGACACGGCTGTGCGGCCCTCTGAAAAGGGAAACAAGCATCAATGTGTAATCTGCAGTTCAATTATTCACCCCACCGTCATTGTAGGCTCCAGAATGATTACCCTCCACCGAGATATACTCACTTAAGATGTAAGAAGATCCACTTATTATTCACCGAGATCGCTGTGATCTCATTCACAGTCTGTAATCATAAACAACGGGGCCATTCAGCGGGGGAGATGGCTTCTATCACACTTTGACAGTACGGCCCAGAGGACAGTGCTGCTTAGAAATATAGACACGCAAATATCTTGTATACGGAAGAGGATTAGGTACGTGAAAACTGTATTTGAGTTATGAGACTAAAGTCAGAATTCGGAGATTAAAGTCAGAATTTTGTGGAAAAAAGTCAGAATTCGGAGATTAAAGTCAGAATTCTGTGGAAAAAAAAGTCAGAATTCTGACATTAAAGTCAGAGTTCTGTGAAAAAAAAAAGTCACAATTCTGAGATTAAAGTCAGAATTTTGTGGAAAAAAGTCAGAATTCGGAGATTAAAGTCAGAATTCTGTGGAAAAAAAAGTCAGAATTCTGAGATTAAAGTCAGAACTCAGTCAGAAATAATTCTGACTTTATTCTCAAAATTCTGACTTTAATTTTAACATAACTCAAATAATTTTTCTTAATAATTCTCTTCCGTACATGTGCCTACATCCATTGAGCGGTGGACTGTCAAACCATGAATTTATATATGCAACTTTTTTGACACAAAATCTTTCTGACATTAAAATAACATTAAATAAATGCAATATGCATTATCAGTCTGTCTGTCTGTGACTCCGCATGTTCATGCCTAAATCAACCCATTTGCCTGAAATTAGCTTTTCAGTGACGTTGTAGACGTTTTGGGGCGTAAACCATTTGTTGTGGGCGTGGCCAGCAGTGAGCTGGTTGTGACTATCAAGGTGAGGCTAGTGGCCACAGAGCAGGGAAGTCATAGCAACAACAACAAAGGAGGAAAACAGGAAGAAAAGAAAGAGCAATAAAGTGAAATATTCAAAAACACAATGAACATCAGCTTTTTTTAATTACAGATTGGCCGCGTTCACTGTCTGCTTCTTCAACTTTTACAGATGCCGGTTACCTGGATGACAGCCCATCAAGATGAGTGACAAGTGTTGGTGAGTGGGAACTTCACCAATGAGGGGGAGGAGGGCGGGACTAATAGGGATGGGAGGATCTGCTTATCTCACGATACGATTCAATACGCAATATGGGCTTCACGATTCAATACAATCACAATACGATGTGATAAATAAAAGTTCACTGACAACAAAGTCTGACTGTGCAGAATTATGTTTATTTCTGAGAGACAAATCTTTCTAGCGATGGCATTGGCTCGCTAGAATGTAAACAACAATGTCATTACAAAGTCCAAATAATATAATTAGAATGGAGAGCTTGTGAAATTGTGATATTGTGATTCATTTTTCTGCCCCGTGATACGCATCGTCACATTTTTGTATTGCGATATATTGAATTTCCATATATCATCTCATCCCTAGGGACTAACAATAGACTTCCTGCCTCAAGGAGGAACGGCTGCATATTGTCGTTTTTTTTTGTTTTAGAGTATTTTATTTTGGTTTTTCAAAAAGTATACAAAACATACAGCCACACAATGACAATACAAAAACGTTCACAGTACAGTTAGTTGAGTTTAGTTTAGTTTTATTTTGCATAATTTAAAATAATACACAAATGACAAAGATAACGAATAATATAGTGCAGGGAGAGGCAGAAAACCCAATGGGCTTATTTGAAGCCTCCACCTAAAAAAATTTAAAATTTCACAATATTATAGAGAACACAAAAATAACATACAGAAACAATTATGACTACATAAAAGTTTGAGACATTACAGATGTCTCAAAAATAAATTAACAGACAAATGAGAGATAGGTTAGCCTTAACCACAGTAGAATGTTCTTTTACAACACTAGTGTGGTGAGAACAGAGAGACCATGCAGATGATCATTCAATCATGTGAGATGGGAGATTCTCCATGTAGTTGATAAAAGGTTTGCCATATTTTATAGAAAAGATGCATCTTATTCCTTAGTGAGTATGTTATCTTTTCCAGAGGGGTGCAGCTGTTCACTTCTGAGAGCCACAATCCAACTGGCAATGGGAGATCTGACTTCCATTTCATTGCAATACATTTTTTGCCAATGGCCGCTTTAAAGGAATAGTTCACCCAAAAATGAAAATTCTGTCATCATCTACTCACCCTCATGCCAAATGAAACACAGGTGAAATTTGTTAGTCCATATAACACACAGGGAGGCTGCCAGCACAACTTGGTAGCAGCCTTCTCCAAAACAACTGAAGTCAATGGGGACCTGTTCTTTAGAGTTCCACAACAAAAACAGCCAAACAATCACACTGTGAATAGAAAGACCTATACACCATTATTTGTTGCAAATCAATCAGCTGTAGTTAAGATTTGCACTAAATGATGGTGTAAATATACTGTAGGTCTTTTTGGAACTCTGAAGAACTGGTCCCCACTGACTTCAGTTGTTTTGGAGAAGGCTGCTATGGAGTTGTGCTGGCAACCTCCCTGTGTGTTATATGGACAAACTTCACCTGTGTTTCAACTGGCATGAGGGTGATGACAGAATTTTAATTTTTGGCTGAACTATTCCTTTAACAGTTGAAACGATTTGGGGGTCTAAGAGAAGGCCAACAAGCTGCCACTTGAAGGGAAGAAATGTAATGATCGAGACTATTTCTTTGCATGATTTAGAAAATCTAACAACTCTGGTTTGTACAGAAAGCGGGTCAAGGAAAAGTCACGGAGGGACATTTTGAAAGCTGAGATATTTCAATGCTAAAATTCATAACAGCCATCAGCTGCCCGCGGCTTGGCCTTTCAAGTGTTAAAGTCATAGAATTGGTAAATAAATCATGTGTCAGAGTAATGCCTCACTTGTAATTCAGGGCGATACGGTCGATTTTTTTGAAACGGCTGCGGATGGATGAATTAGGATCAAATATTCAACTGGCTAATTAGAATGGCAGGCACCGCTTCCTTCCAGCTGGAGCTGCAGCGCTGTACCTGGCCTTCACTCTCCATCAGATCAGAGACAGTGCACCTGAGGTGGCGGCTCTGCTGTTTGTTTAAACAAATTTTGAAGCGGAAAAATAAACCTCTTTAAATTTGAGAATTTCCTGAGTTGCATCTGTGAGATGACAAGGGAAATCTCAGGCTGTTTGTGGAGCGTTATTTACATTCTGCTAAGACAAACTACCAATACTACAGAAAAGAGTGCAAATACTTGGGTTAGACTTGATATAACAATTTGTTGATATATGTATATGGGATCTGAAAAAAATGGGATCTGGTTCAGTCAGTGTCACACTGGTTGTCTATGGCAGTGATTCTCAACCTTTTTCATATCAAGGACCCCTAATTTAGTCCAATTAGAGCCAAGGACCCCCATTTGGACAGTCCACCATTGATATTTTGTCTCTCTGACCCAAATCTGAGAATATATTTATTGTTAGATATGATTTTGTCCAGAATTCCATGACTATCTGTATTGTAGGTAGAGAGATAACAGAGAAATTAGAATCAAAACAGTCATTCTTCTACATTCTCTAATTGTGTTAACTTCTTGTAAATGAAGTTTAATGATTCATCAGTTTGCTGGGGACCCCCTGGGACCCCCTCAAGGACCCCTGGTGGTCCCCGGACCCCACGTTGAGAACCACTGGTCTATGGGAAGCCCTTAATTGATTCTAATGAGACATTTTCATCAGATTTCACACAAGTATACATGAACAGTAGTAGTAGTAGTATCGTTATCCTCTGTTTCAATGGAGTTTTATTGTCCAAATTCTGTTTCAGAGGCTTTTCCACTGACAATTACAGATTTTTTTGGCATGAATATGATCAAATTGAAATATATTGAATACCAGCACGAAATATCTGCTATTAGCAGGGCTTCCAAAGAAGAAAGGAAAAAGGCACCAGCAATGCAGCAATGCAGTTTTCTATTGCGGTGCAGTTGTCTATGCCAGTGGTTCTCAACGTGGGGTCCGGGGACCACCAGGGGTCCTTGAGGGGGTTCCAGGGGGTCCCCAACAAATTGATGAATCGTTAAACTTCAGCATTATTTCATTTACAAGAAGTTAACACAATTAGAGAATGTAGATGAATGACTGTTTTGATCATAGTTTCTCTGTTATCTCTCTACCTACAGTACAGATAGTCATGGAATTCTGGACAAAATCATATCTATCAATGAAAATGTGCTCAGCTTTGGGTCGGAGAGGCAAAATCTCATCAAATGGGGGTCCGTGGCTCTAATGTGGACTAAATTAGGGGTCCTTGATATGAAAAAGACTGAGAATCACTGATCTATGCTAAGTGAGGAGCTGACAACAAATGGGGAACCGACTGCGAGGGAGATCTAGCACCTGAAACAGCCGTTATTCACCAGACTACACTGGACTAATAAAAGAAAAATGGATGACACGCTATTCCCTGACAAACTTGCTCTGTTCAGAAACCCTGTCCCTCTCTCTCTCTCTCTCGCTCTGTGCCTCTCCCTGTCATCTGCTATCTCTTTTACCCCCCCCGCCCCCCCCGCCTCCCTCCCTGCGTGCGCGGCTGGTGTGTAATTGGTTCATCTGTCCTTAGCGCCGGTGCGATTGGTGGAGCTGGCGCCAGGCCCCGGGGCCCCCACGATGATCTCGGTGACACCCGCGTTTCGCACAAGGAGGACGGCCAAAGACACAAGCACAGCACGCTCCACATTAATTAGAAAGGGGCTCGGCATCGGATAACACGTGTGTGTGGAAAATAAACCTTTGCATGTCGAATACGCTCCTAAAAATAGTTAGGGGGGCAATCTGGCAGGAAGGAATATACAGTATTGTACGCTGGTTATGCATATAGGCCTGCTGACTAGATTGAGAACACCACTAGTCTCCATATGCTGAACGAATGAAACGGCGGCATGTGTGGAAGTCAAACAGCCCGTTCTTGCAGAGATCCATAATTGTGCCGCAGTACGTTCCTCTCTCTCAAAAAAAGAGCGGCCAAGACTCCAGCGAATGCCTGCAAGACACCGAGCTTGAGTTTATGCAGCACATACCATAAATAGAAACAAGCACACCCCCTGTAGGCAAAAATTCAACCAACCCCCCCCCTTTAAATTCAAGGCTGGGCCTAATCCCTTAGCTGAGCCGTTGAGTTGCACGGCGCTGAAATCTCACTGGAAAGGGAGCGCAGCGGCGAACGCTTTGATCTTCCACGACAACAGCTAAATAGACCCTATGAAGCGTGGCTTATGGCCCTTGCTTTCTCCTTTCTACCCGCTATCTGCCTCTTTGCTGGATTTTTTTTTTTTTTTTTTTTATATTTGTCCCTGTATGTGCGTCTGTGAACGGTCAGGACAGCAGTGTTTTGCATGTATTGCAGTAGGCGTCGTGCATTACGGCTGTCTGTCAGTGTGCGTTTGTGCGTTTGCGGGAGAGATAATGTGCATTTGTCTGTGGGTATATAAGCGTTTAGATCTACTGCTTAACACTGGAAAGGCCAAGCTGTGGTCAATCTGCTGTGTTCACACAGGGCATATTTGATTAATGTCACTGTGCGCAAGACAGCAAAGCAGATGCAAACAATGTCTTTGGACAAAAACATTCAAATACCCTGGAGGTTAAATTAAGGTCCAAATCAAAGATGACAGCTACTGAATTTCAGGGAACATCCATGATTTTGAAGATAAATCCTGTTTACCAAGCCATAATGTTAACAGTCAGCTACTTCATGTTGTTAACATTTATCTCCAAGCCAGCTAGGTCGAATTCATATTAACTGACAGCATTTAAAGCCTTTATTACACAGCTTTCCTGAATACTCAATTCTGATTGGCCAATGAAGGCATTCAGAGGTCTGTTATTTCTGAATTACAGACTGCTGTTTCACATCTAATCATATCACTGCACAAAAAAGACATTACTCCTTGGTTATTGCGGAGAGTCCTGTTGGACTACTGTTTTGGTAGAAGCTTGCAGGCTAAATTACTTTAGCTTGTAATAAAATCTTTTTAAGTCAATATCTTGTGTCAAACATTTATGTCTTTGGTAAGTAGCCGTGTAATAAGAAGGATAGCGTACAGTACATAATCAGCCTCTACATACGGTGAACCAAGACACCAATGCAAAGCTGTACATTAGTCTTAGCCTACACATTATGCTTCACATAGTGGCGCTTCTTTTACAGCCAAATTATTAGCTGTGTCTGCTAGCTAACGCTAACGTTTAGCTGGTAAAAACTGCTACTGTTAAAACTAGTTGTCGGAAACAACTTACACAGTTTGGAGATATGTTAACAACAGAATGTAGGCCTAGCTGACTGCTAATGTTAGCAATCTTTATCAAGAGGTGAAGCACTAGCATGAGCAAGGTTTATTTTCAATATAACTTTCCAGCTGCTGTAGCCTTTCATTTGGGACTTCTCCATCTCTGCCCATCACTTGATAAAGGATAATTGGATGTATACCATATTTCCTCTAATATTGGCCCGGGCCTTTATTTACCTCAACTATAGAGGATACCAGGCCTTTATTGGAAGCAGGCTTATATTAGAGACAGGCCTTTATTTCTAATTCCCTCTGTTTGATAAGTATATTTGCTCATATTTTAGTACGAAGCCTCCTTGTTTTCTGATCTGCTTCTGTTGGGGTTCGTTAGGTAGCCATTTTTTTTGTTACTGCAGTGCATTACCGATAACTATGGTAATCGCCGATGGCATGCTCCAGAGACTTCCGCCAGCCGAGCCGTCTTGTGGCATACTGCCATCTTGTGGCACTTGTACATTACTACAAACTACAGTTACATTATATAACAGGCACCAGGAGTTTACCGGTATCCACCGTTGTTTTTTCCTTTGTTTTTTTGCCCGGCCTGTATTTGGGGCCGGCCTTTATTTGTTCGTGTCGACCACGGCCCCGGCCATTATCAGAGACCCAGCTTTTAATTGACTACCGGCCACTATTAGAGGAAATATTATATATTTTATATTAAATATTTTAATTTGATTGTTCAAAGACATTGTTTAGCCTACATGTGCTTTGCAGTCTTCCATGTACTGTTTTCCACCGTGAATATGATGTAGCCTAAATCAAATATGCTGAATTGCAGCTTCCGAATTTAAATATCTTGGCTTTTAAAATGTCCCTCCGTGACTTTTCCTAGACCCAGCTTCTGTACAAACCATAGTTAGATTTCCATTCATGATTTTCAAATCATGCAGGGAAAGCAGTATTCATACATATTTACACCTTACCCATTTGTTGGCCTTCTCTTAGACCCCCCAAAACAACGCTGGCCTTTCAAGTGTTCAGCCTGTGTGCTCAGGCTGTGTGACTGTGCAACTATTCAGAGGAATGGAGATTTATAAAAGCACCCTGGCTCTGCGGCTCCAGTAACAAAACTGCCCACTGATACAGAGAGGCTGACACAGGCTCAAGCATGAATGCTTTCTCATCTCTCTACTGTCACACACTCTCATATTCAGACTCCATCTCATCCACAGACCCTCCAGTCGCCTCTACGTTCACCCACCTTCAACCCAATTTAAAGGGAAGGGAAGCAGAAAGAAAGATATGGAGTCTTGGTGTCTAGTCGTCTACCTCTCCAGCGACTTAACCAACTGAACCTCCTCTGCTTGACTGATAGTGCAGCGCCACAGAATCCACTCTGTTCCTCGCTGCGTGTTTGCTCATATATATTACAGTTTGTGTTCACGGACCGCTAGGCTGTGTTACATATTAAATATTAAGCATTCAGCTATCATGCTAGATGTGTTCGACCCAGGCAGAAATTCTTTGAGCCTTCAAACTTCATTTGAATCAACATACACTTAGCGAGGGCACCGTATTCAGCTTAATGATACATTGCGGCAAACATGAATACTTTAGATTGTATTGAATGTCTTGGCAAACAGGGCTATAAAGATATTAAAGGCAGTCCATGTAAGATTTCCACTTTAATCTAGCCTCCAGTCTTCTCAGTAAGTCAAAATATGGTGATGGAATGAACTTCTAATCTATTCATTCCTCATTTGGTGTGTTGTTATCCCCCGTATTCAAGTCAATGTCATTTTTATTGGCTGTATTAAAGCTCCTCCCCTATAGCTGGAGCTCCTCCCACCTCTTTTAGCTGTCCAGGCTCAAGCTCCGCCTCCTCCGACAGGTGCATTCTGCAAAATATGGTGGAGGACCAGCCAGTCCTAAGACTGAAAAACTCTGGTATGCCTCCCAAACTGAGTTTGATAGAGCAAAGTCAAAAAGCAGAATAAACTTTGGTATTCCTACTGAAAGGAGGAGGAACCTGAGATACACCAAAGGAATTAAAACTGACGCAGAGTTCCTCCTAGACAGGTAAGCGCTATGTGCATTGTCTAATGTTTGCTATCTGGACTATTGCTATCGGGGAGACTAGTCCAACCCTACTAGCTACACCTAATATTTAATTTCCATCACACAGAACCAGGCCGTGCCGAGCTGTGGAGGGCTGAGCCTGATAAAGGCAAAGCCCAGTTGGTTCGTCTCCAGAGCTAACCTGGTTAGCGTTATGTTTAGCTAGCCAGGATACTGCTAACGTTATAAGCTGTTTGTCTGTTATGCTAACTGCAGCTAACTTTAGTCAAAGAGAAATTATGAATGGAGGACTTATATTTATATAAGACTTATATTTGGTGAAGTTATACGTTGTTCTGTGTATTCTGTTCTCTAAATCAATGGTTCTCAACGTGGGGTCCGGGGACCACCAGGGGTCCTTGAGGGCATTCCAGGGGGTCCCCAGCAAATTGGTGAATTGTTAATTGTTAATTATTTTGTCATTTTAGAATGACTATTTTGATCATAGTTTCACTGTTATTTCTCTACCTACGGTACAGATAGTCATGGAATTCTGGACAAAATCATATCTGACAATAAAAATATTCTCAGATTTGGGTCCGAGAGACAAAATCTCATCAAATGGGGGTCCGTGGCCCTAATATAGACAAAATTAGGGGTCCTTGATATGAAAAAGGTTGAGAACCACTGCTCTAAATATATGAACACACCAGAGTTTGCTAACATAGCACATAGGGGACGACATGTTTCACTTGTTTTGTGCTTGGTGTATGTTTGTATATTTTATGGAACTACAGTAGTTATAAAAGCAAAATAAGATTGACCCATCCAGCCAAAGTCTCCATTTTCACCTTAACAAAGTTCCTTTTAACGCTGATGTGCAGGGCAATGTAACTTGTCTTTGCCTTTCTATGACCATAACCATGTGTTGTGGCGACGACTGCAGCCTCAATTACATTAGCAAGGTGAAGGAACAAGGCCGGCTCATCCATCACGGCAGAGCGGCGCGGCAGTCTGAATTGGCAGCTGTCTCTCCCTGTGCACTGAAGGCTTGTTGAATTAACGATGCACAGCCACACTTGCTGCCAAGTTTTTTGTTTTTTTTTACTTTTTGATGTGTTTGAGCATATCTGTGATATATATGCATAGATGCATGCAATGCAATGCAAACATTTAACAAACTATTTGAATCTTCTTGTATCGTTATTACACATTGCCAGTCCTTCCATCAAGATGTGTGTTGAATATCTCTAAAAAAAGAGCTCAGTGGGAATAAAAATGTCTTTAAACAGTGATGTAGATGGGTAGATGGGTAGACTATGACCTCTGATCATCATAAGGAAAAGAACCAACTATAGATATGTGACACAGTGTAGGCCAACAGTACTACAAGTAACTTATAGTAAGCTTGACTATCATATCTGCTCTAGGTTTGTCTCTGGGAGCGAATGAATCACAGCTAGTTATGCGGTTACAACATATACCATGTTTATTGCCACAAATAAAAAGCAATTACACCTCACAATAGTGGAGATAACAAATAAAACAAAATGTCCATCACAGCAGCAGTATGCTGTCTTTAGTCCCAATGTTCTTTTAGTCCAGTCCGTCAGTAGTGTTCCTTTAGTTCCGTGTGTGTGTGATTGTGTGTGTGCTACCCGGGTAGTGTTTTTAGTTCTAGTTGCACTGTCATAAGCTTATCTGTTCCAGAAGGGGATCCTCTGCGATGCAGGTGATGAAGAACGCTGGATGTCCCTTCTCACACCCCTCAGATAGAATGGGAATCCTGGCTCGCCATTGTCAATGTTGTCGAACAACATTGTAGACTAACAAAAAAACCAAACTGCACACCGCAGGGAATAGAATCAATGTTAATACTGTACAGTCATTTTCACCATTCTCTCAATCACTGTGTAATTATAATACTGACTGAATTCACACTATCTAGCAGAATGAAATGCAATCTGTGACACTTTCATATAGCATAGTCAGCATTAATGTTTAACTGTATATTAAACATGTTACACTCATCTTATATCTTATTCTCATTTTACATCATATCTTATTCTCAGATCTATTAAGCATTGCAACACGACTGCAATACAACTGCATATCAGATCAGAAAAACTCACTATAGAAATATAAACTGTTGGCATTGAAGCCACACACAGAAAAAACATGTCGAACTTCAGCTTTGCCTCGAGGAAGGGAAAAATATGGCGCCTCGTAATGGCGTAGCTGCAATACTAATTTTAATTAGGATACCTTCTAATTAGGATACAAAACTCAGCTTAAACGTTTAAAACAACATGTCTAGCATCTTTACATTTGACTCCGATTGGTTTTTGTTACATAAGAAAAGGTTCAACATCACGTAAACGACTGAAAATAAAAGAATACCCCAGCAGTTTCAGTAGCTAGCAATATGGACAATAAGCTAAGAGCTAACTAGCATTGTTAACATGGGAACTCAGTTTCACGGAGATCCAGACTTAGAAAAAAACATGCACCACTGCAAAACAATCTTTAACAACTAAAATCTTTGTATCACCAATCAGGAAAAATAAGAAAACCTTGTATAACTTCTACAAATTCCACACTTGTCACGTAACTATTCTCTAGCTTTAGCTCTATCTCTTTACTCAGAGTGCCCTCTAGCGGTCTTCTTGTGTAACTACTTAAATTAAACTTAACTTACTGATCCACTTTATGTGGGTTACAGATAGATATTCAGTTATATTCAAAGAAAAGTGTTAACCTATATTTTTTCTTTTTCATTTTTACTCATTAAAGACTAGGGATGGGACGATATATCGAAATTCAATTTATCGCAATACAAAAATGTAACTATGTATTGTGTGGTAACATTTATCATGATATCAGTTCCATTTTATTCTGCTGTAGGAATCACAAGTGAGACGCTTGACCATCACAATTTCACAACCTCTCCATTGAAATGATATTATCACTTCGTAATGACATTTTTAAATTGTTGTTTACATCTAGCAAAACAATGCCATTGCTAGAAAGATTTGTGGCTCAGAAATAAACAGAATTCTGCACAGTCAGACTTTGCTCATTGAACTTTTATTTATTACATTGTATCGTGGTTGTATTGAATCGCGAATCTCATATCGTGTATTGTATTGTGAGATAAGCAGATCATCCCATCCCTATTAAAGACCCTATCCACATGCAACTTACATTGGTTTGATCCTGCTGACTGGAATGTATGAATTTATCTCATAAAAGTCTATTCCACCAATTAAACAGGTAGATAAACTGTGTTTAGGTGGGTTTACCCTCTACTACATGATTATATGCAGAGATTCCTGAAGTTTAGGACATGACCTTATAACATATAATCTCATTCTCTTTGTCATATTCCTGAACCCACCATAGTTTAAAACAAAGATCCTTTCTTGCTCTTGTGTTGATTAGCTCCAAAAGAGCCCAGTGGAGAAAATGTCTTTCAAACTATGACCTAGTAAAAGTATGAACAAAAGTATGAGCAAAAGCATCAGTAGGGTATTCTCAGTCCTAAACTGCGATTCTGTTTGGGGCCTTTAAAGCAGTGATTCTCAACCTTTTTCATATCAACGACCTCTAATTTAGTACACATCAAGGCCCCATTTGATGGATTTTGTCTCTCTGACCCAAATAAATATTTTTATTGCTAGATATGATTTTGTCCAGAATTCCATGACTATCTGTATTGTAGGTAGAGAGATAACAGTGAAACGATGATAAAAAATAGTCATTCTTCAGCATTCTCTAATTGTGTTCACTAATTGTAAATGAAATAATGGTGAAGTTTAATAATTCATCAATTTGCTAGGGACCCCTTGGAACCCCCTCAAGGACCCCTGGTGGTCCCCAGACCCCACGCTGAGAACCACTGTCTTAGACCCCCAAATCCTTTGGGGTTTCAAGTGTTAACGCATCTTGTAAATGAAATAATGGTGGAGTTTAACAATTTGCTGGGGACCCCCTGGAACCCCCGCAAGGACCGCTGGTGGTCCCCGGACCCCGCGTTGAGAACCACTGCTTTAAAGTATTCATATGCAAAGCCAGTTGCGCGGTGGAAGACGACGGCACTTGTAATGCACGGATAGTTTCAATAAAAAAAAAACAACAATCTGATTTCTTTGTCAACACATGTAATTAAATAACAATTATTTAGTCTAATTCTTAACTTCTCATTATTATGGATCTGGAGCTAGTGCCAGCGGGTCTCTTCATGACCAGAGAGATATTAATATTAATGTGTCCCAGGATGTGAGACCGATTTCTAATTTAGGACCTGGGCTTAAAAAGTCTATTCAGCTGTCTAGGTCACATTTCTTCATAATGAAATCAGCACATCTCAATGATTAGATTCTTCCTGGCAAATTACTCTGTAAATTTCCTCAAAAAAACAGTGAAGGAATTCTGGAGCAAGGCTGTAAAATAAAGTGACATCTAATCTGCTGTTTGGCGCTCTGCTTTGCATCATGCATCCTCCATGGATACGTCACAGATGGCTGAGTGTAATCCATTTTATTCAGAGTTGTATTTAGGAATTAATAATGATGGAATGTGTGCAGTCACTTTCATGCATGACAGAAAGACATGACACAACAGTTTAAGAGGAATTATTTGGTTGAGAAGCAGCAAATCTGGTTAAAATGGGGAACTGAATGCAAATAACTTTGTAAGATGATCAATCTTTACCCTTGGACAAAAAAGTTTTTAGCTATTTTTTTTTTTTTTTTTTTTAGCTTTTTGTGCTTGGTGCACTTGATGCAACTTCTATAAAAACATATAATTTAACTTTTGATAACACTTTACAATAAGAGTACAGTTAAGGGTTAGTTAATGCTTAATAAGCATTACAACAACTGTTTTTGTCTCTTTGTTTTGAAAATATCACACATCAAAGTTAATATCTTGGCATGAGAGAAACCATTTAGCCTTGATGTCCTATGTTCTTGTTTTCCTTTTGCTTTATGAAATAAAAATACTAATGGGACCATTTGGGCAGAATCAGTATCATCTTTTAATCATCTAGATTATTTTGGTATTTTTTTATTTTAACTGTTAATTAAGGGTTAGTTAATGCATATTAAGCATTAACTAACCCTTAATGTACCCTTATTGTAAAGTATTACCACTGTTTTTGATGATTGTTTTGTATATTTTATGAAACTACAGTAGATATAGAGGCAAAATATTACAATATCTCAAAATTGACCAATCCAGTCAAAATCAACATTTTTACCTGTGGTGCCTCACTTTGAGTGCTGCAGAATGTTGCAGTGTGTGTGTGTGTGTGTGTGTGTGTGTGTGTGTGTGTGTGTGTGCGTGTGTGACAGAGAGGACTCCAGCACAGCATATGGCGTTTGTTTAGAAAAGGCCTCTTTTGTTTGAAGTAACCAGACGGAGAGATGCAACCCCCGAAAACCATCGCCAAGTCCTCCGAGGCAAACCGACGGGAAATATGGGTCACAGCAAACACACAGAAGTAGAAATCAGAAAATAACATAGTGAGGAGTGCAGTCCATCAGATTTATCCTGGCTCATATTTCCCTTCTTTTTCCCCCTCCCATGCGTCATCGTTCCCCCCCCCCCCCCCCCCGCAATCCTAAACATCTTTGCAGCATCTTCGTTTTTTTTTTTTTTAAATTCCTCCCTCATTTTCAGCCTGCGATTAGGAAAAAAAATCTTGATGTGAAATCATCATATCTGCAGCAGTAATTGCCCCGGCAGCCGACAGATGCGCTTTAAAGTGCTAATGCGGAAGAAGAGTGGACCGACTTTCTTTCACATGAGGGACGTGAGCCGGTGTCAGCACATCCAGGCCGATAACAAGCCAAAGTCAGTTAAAAGTCAATCAATGTTGTTTAAAGGGGGGAACTTTCACGACTTCAAATGAATGGCAGAAGGGAGGGGGGGGGGGGGGGGGGGGGACCGATTTGCTGTTTTGAGCCCTCTCTAGGTTTTTGATGCGGCTGATCTGAAGTCAGATCTGGGTCGTTTGAGGGGGAGGGGGGGAACTCTTAGGTGCAAAAAAAAGTGGGTGCCCAACCTTTCCCAGACACCCGGGAGAAGAGTGGGTCTCTTGAAGCATTTATGTCACTTCCAGTATTGAGACACACACACACACACACACACCCTCCATCACCCGAGCCAATCACGGGCTGAGCCTTCAAACAGGGTTATTTATAGGGCGTCCAGCTTAAGCGCTGCATGTGTCTAAAGCTGTATTGATTCACAGCCGGGAGAAACACAAGCTCCTACGTTAATGATTGGCCGGTGGAAAAAAAAAAACTAAAAAAAAAAAAAAAACTGCAATAAAGTAGCTTGCTAAACTGTGTGTGTGTTTACTAGTATGTGTATATATGTGTTGTGCTGACACCCAAACAAGCTGCATTTCCCACCCCCTATTCCTGCCTGGGTGCTAGTTCATCTTCATAGACAAACACACAGCCCCCCCCCCCCCCACCACCACCACCACCACCACCAAAATGTATCCTCTCAGTATCTCAATCTCTCGTGGCCCACCACCCCTAGCATCAGCAGAAATGCATCATGGTTAATTAAGATCGGTGGCAAGGGGGGGGAGCACCTTGTGGCTGAAAGAGGGGCAGGTGTGTGTGGGCGGAAGGGGAGGGAGGGGAGAGGGGGGGGGGGGGGGGGGGGGGGCGGGGGGTGGGGGGGGGGGGGGCGGGGGGTGGCGGCGGCTCCGCAATTCCAACACAGATCGATCGACTCACATGGCTCTGGCACATGTGCTGTAGTTAACGCTGCTCTAGGCTAGGGTTTTTATGTAAAATAATAAGCCGCCTTATCGGTCTAAATCATCAAAACGGGGCTGAAACAGAGAAGAGCGTCCCGTCCCGTCTGAGAATCACTGATCTACAGCATCTCAATCAACCTTTTTCATATCAAGGACCCCTAATTTACTACAAATTAAGGCCACGGACCCCCATTTGTTGAGATTTTTTACCCAAATCTGAGCATATTTTTATTGTTAGATATGATTTTGTCCAGAATTCCATGACTGTCTCCATTGCAGGTAGAGAGATAACAGTGAAACTATGATCAAAACAGTCATTCTTCTACATTCTCTAGTTGTGTTCACTTCTTGCAAATGAAATGATGGTGAAGTTTAACGATTCATCAATTTGCTGGGGACCCCCTGGAACCCCCTCAAGGGCCACCGGTGGTCCCCGGACCCCACGTTGAGAACCACTGCTGTAGATTCTCCCTATTTGCCCAAATTCAATATGATCACTGGTGGGAAATCTTCTCCACGAATTGCAGTGACGAATCAAAACCTAAAGCATAACTCCCACCATTTTCCCATCTCTATCCCATCCAAACACATTGATATTCACTCTGTAACGAGACATGCATATATTTCATTTTCAGTTTATCCATAACCTGAGATCTTTCACGGTGCATGTGGTCAGGCAGCCGCAGCCAGCCGGCAAATCATCTTATTTACATATATCCTATTTTCCTTTGCTGTATCGTATTATTATTTTGCTGCCAACACCCAGTTTTCCCACAGGGATCATTAAAGTTTCATCTTATCCCTTATCTTATGAATATAAGAAAGAATTAATGCATATTTAAAATTATTATTATTTTCCTTTAAGGCTGGACGATATGGTTGAAAACAATATCACGATAATCATAAGGATTTTTTTCGATATCGATATATATGACGATATGGCTCATATAAGTGAAATCACGTTAAATAATCAAATGAATGTTCATCATATTGAACCGAATGGTAATGTTTGGTGTGATGTCAAACTAAACTGAAATTTTCACATAATATTCCTACCATACTTCATTTTGTCTGAGTGTCTAAATAAAATTTGCTTGTTCTCATCAGTTCAGACAGCAGAATTGTGCGTCTCGATATCCCAAAATCACCATATCATCACAATATAATCCCACTGAAAGACAATAAACGATAATATTGAATTATCGCCCAGCCCTATTTTCCTTCATAATATCTTCAAATAAATAATGAACTACACTTTGAAAAAGGTTTCAGTGCATCAGTTTTATGGTGAATAACTCCACAGCTTATGACCCGGAGTGACTGGTAGGTGACAGTGATTTATCGATAGATAACTGATGACTCGACATTGCCTATGTAAATGATGAATGTGCCTTCGACAGTGTCTTTTTATAAAAGCGAGTGATATACTGACCGAGATGAATTTAATCACGCATTAAAGTTCCTGTCCTGGAGAGTGCATCTATTTCTAAGTGTAGAACATAAAGGAACACACCAAGTTTTTGGTAGCTTGTCCTGTTGGTCAGCTTCCCTGTTAAGTGATGAGAACAGAGCACACACTGGCTCCAGTGCTCCATGCTAACACTTTGTCACACCCTATGTTGAGTGATGGGAGGCCACTGACAATTTGTAGCAGCTCTAAAGCTAAATGGTGAGCTTAATCCTAAATTATATGCAGCCAAGTCTGGCAGTTTTGTTTAGTTTATTGCTAAAATGTTTATGTTTATGCATGAAATGTGGTATAAAAAATAAGGTACTGTAAATGTAGTAGAGTATTTTCACTGTTTCTATAGAAAGTGAAGATGATGTGATGGGAGACTGTAAACAGCTAAAAATCATTCTCCCCTGTAATAGTTCCAAAAAGTAACTGATGCTAGTGGCCTACTATCACTAAACATAGTGTATGCTAAAGTGTTAGCATGGAGCCTACTGTCACTCAACATAGTGTATGCTAAAAAGTTAGCATGGAGCCTACTATCACTCAACATAGTATGCAAAAGTGTTAGCATGGAGCCTACTATCACTCAACATAGTGTATGCTAAAGCGTTAGCATGGAGCCTACTATCACTCAACATAGTATGCAAAAGTGTTAGCATGGAGCCTACTATCACTCAACATAGTGTATGCTAAAGCGTTAGCATGGAGCCTACTATCACTCAACATAGTGTATGCTAAAGTGTTAGCATGAAGCACCAGAGCCACTGATCTACAGGGGACAAATGGATGATTTTGGTGTCTGTGTCCTCGTCACTTAACAGGGAAGTAGAGCAATGGCACAATCTACCAAAAAGCTTGATGTAATCCTTAAATCTTTTTGGGAGAAGGTTTGAAACTAATGCAATCTGTCCAGTTGCACAGCCAACATGTAAAAGGTACAGTAGACATTGGACTGTAGAAGTTGTCAAAATGTTGCGCTGGAAGGAAAGACAGGAAATCAGATGAAGGTTGCATTGGCAGTCAAATGAATTTCCTGTGTATTGTTTTTTTTATTTTTTTTATTTTATTATTTATTTTATTTAAAGTGTGTGCCTGTGTCCACAAATCAGCCACAAATTAGTACACTCGAGTAAGCATGACTCACATCTAAGTCACTTTATATTAAATTAAAGATTTTAAAGTGTTCTGCCAGCTCTCTCTCTGTCTCACACACACACACACACACACACACACACACACACACACACAGTAGTCATTTTATACAGTACATTGTAAGCTAAAGACAATACTACTACTACCACTACAACAACAACTACTACTACTGTTATTACTACTACAAATAATAATAAAACATATTCATGCATACTTGTGTGGAATCAAAATGTCTCATTAGAATTAGTTCAGGTAAAGGGCTTCCCATCAACCAGTGTAGCATCGGTCAATTCTACAATAAACATGTAATCAAACAAACTGCATCATATCCATCATATCAGAGGTGGAGGACATTGACTGGAGCAGATCACATTTTTTTTTTTTTTTTCTGCTCAATATTTTTTTATTTTCAACAGTAACAAAATGATACAATACAAAATGATACAATACAAAGACCTACAATTAAGACAAAACATACCGAAAACCACAACACAAGAGCAAACAACCACATAAACAACAACTAAAAAAAAAAAAAGATCACATTTTTAATAAAAGGCCTCATATATACATATTGATCTAACCTTACAGACCATTACCACACTCAGACAAACAGTGCCAGCAGTCTTAGATTCTGCACTCAATTTACCAATACCTGTTCTGAATGAGGTTGGTGTAGCTGTGGTGATCTCTGGGGCTTGGATTGCATTTAAAACACAGGATGGAAGAAAAAAAAGGTGGAAGAAAAAAAGAAAAAAATGCTTTTGCTTTTGACTTAATAGACATTCACAGCATGCTCAGTGTTTTTCCTGCATGTTTTCAAAGGTCTACAGATGGAACAAGATACAGGATGTGCTCAGCTTCCTTCACTGAAGATGTAAACATGCCATAATTAATGATTAAAAGGATTAGGATAATGAAAATTGACAACAGTTTTACATGCACAAAATACTAAATCAGAATCTTTCATTTTTATGCACAGATCTGCATTGATGCAAACATTTATTATTATTAGATCTAAGCCTGTGTATTCTGAGCAACCACAACTAGTTTTACCATGTTTGCTCGGTCAGAACACTAAGCAAAACTGATCTCCATTCAGTTTATAATAACACGTCAGTTGTAGGCCTCCTTGGAATATTACATATCAATAAAGTCCATAAAAGACATAGTAAAATGGAGAGTGGCTCTCTGTATGGTAATTCTTCATCTGAAGGTAAGCTCTATGAATGATTCATGGATGAGTCTTTCTGCTAGCAACGTGAACATTTCAATGAAAACAATGAATTGAGCGGTCTAACCTAGTTTCTTAGAATAAACATACGTGCAACATTAAAAAGATTAATCGTTTCTTTCAAGGTAACCACGACTCTAGGGGAGTTACAAATGCAACTACTTGCAAGTGGAAGTCAATTTAAAAAAAACACTTCTCAATTTTTTGGTATACTGTTTTGCTGAATAGCTGCCTAACCATCACCTATTGAAAGAATATTATTTCATACAACCAGAAAATGAACGATGAGTCTGTGTTATAAAACCTTATGTTCAGTCTCATCTGTGGGTAAAGAGGGAAGTAAGGGCAAATGGGAGAAAGAGCTATCTATCAAAATTAATAATGAAGACTGGGAAGATATTTGGAGACATGCAAACTCAATTTCAGTTTGTAATCGTAACAGAGCAATACAGTTCAAAATTTTACACAGAATGCATGTGTCGCCTAACCATAGACACTCCTTTAACTCTTCTTTTTCTCCCATGTGCCTTAAATGTAAAACAGATATCGGTACTTTAACCCACTGTTTCTGGTCTTGTCGTAAATTGCAACTATATTGGTCCAATGTGTTAAATGAAATGAAATGGAAAAAATATTGGGTTTAGAATTGGAATTGGACCCAGTGTCTTTGATACTGAGCCTTCCAAGCAAGGGTATAAAATCAATTCATAAAAAAAGATTATATTGTATCCTTACCTTCGCGGCAAGGGAAAACATTCTGTTACAGTGGATTAATGACAAAGTACCAACAGTTAAAGGCTGGCAGAGAGTATTGTTTGATTTTGTACCATTAGAATATCTCACATTAGGGCTGCAACTAACGATTATTTTCATTGTCGATTAATCTGTCGATTATTTTCTCGATTGTTGGTTGTTTGGTCTATAAAATGTCAGAAAATGGTGAAAAATGTGGATCAGTGTTTCCCAAAGCCCAAGATGACGTCCTCAAATCTTGTTTTGTCCACAACCCAAAGATATTCAGTTTACTGTCATAGAGAAGTAAAGAAAGCAGAAAATATTCACATTTAAGAAGCTGGAATCAGAGAATTTTGACATATTTTTCTTTAAAAATTACTCAATCAAAATAGTTGGCGATTATTTTAATAGTTGACAACTAATCGATTAATCGTTGCAGCTCTACCTCACATGTATTTTACATACTAAAATGGATGCTTTCTTTAAAATATGGGAACCATTTGTGAATTATGTAGAGCCTGGTGTGGCTGCTATACTGTTGCAGGGCTTTTCGTGAGCTACTAACTGTACATAACCGTGGTTACTCATTTATTAAGCTTTGTTTTGTTTTGTGGTTTTTGTTTTGTTCGTTCTTGCCAATGCACTCATCAGCCGGGACGATCGATATCCTCTCACTGTTGTCAGACGCGTCTCACCTCGAATCAGCTGCGGTTTGTCAAGGTCTTTGCATAAAATATGTCTTTCTGAAAGCCATCCTCCAGGAGAAGGGAGGCACAAAGAACCGCGCTCTCAGAGGACAATACAGACACAGGCTAATTAGCGGCTAATTAGCTCAAACCGCTGGACTGAAAATGTCAACAGGATGTTTAACCACCACATTAGACCGCTGCTCCCAAAACAAAGCAATGACAAAACCGGAGAGGCCCGAACCGAACGGGGGGACAATGACGTCACGAGGAATACTTTCACAAGTTTGGTTTCAGTCCGCGCGCATTTTCCAACTCTTTCGCACCCATCCACTTTTCCTCCCCTCTCTCGACCTACGTGGAGGTTGGCAGAATTAATGAGCGACTAAATTTATGAGGGAGGGTTATGAATAATGTTTACGTATTAATCATTCATGGTGGCCAGCCAAGCTCATAGACTACCGGGCCCCCCTGGAAATTACAGGCTTACCTCGACGCCATAAATTATCCATCAGATTTCAATCAGCCGTCTCACCGCTGCAAGCCAGAGCCAAAGACACATGCAGGGCTTCATCACTGCAAACTGTGGATGCATGGGAAGTCCTGTGTCTCTTTAAACCAACGAAGAACATTCAGCATACTTGAAGTTGACAGGATACACATTTTTACCTGATGCAACAATCAAGGAACACTGTCATCTTTGTTCATTCAAAATTAAAGGTGCCATGTGTGCTATTTTTAAACATCAACATGTCATTGTCAAATTAATTGTGATCCTTTGGTATAATTACCATAAACAAATGAGACCATGGTCAAGATGATTGGTAGCCTCTATCTCAGTGCTAGTGTTTCTTGAAATTAAGACTACATTTCCCATAAACCCTGTTGCTTTCTGCTCCCCTCCCCCTCCCTGGCGTCTTTGCATTTACTGATGGGGATCAACATGTTGGAAGTGATTTTTCCATCGGCCTTTCACTCCTTCCACCCTCTGCCATTGCCAGAAACATAGAAAGCTTTAGCTCTGTTTGTGTTTGAAGAACAGCGCCCTCTTCCTGTTTTGTGTCGTAAAGCAACCCAGCAGATTTCCCGCCAAACTCGACCTGGTGGCTCACAATGTAATTATACTAATGTCTCAAAAGTAGTGTGGCAATGATTTAGCTAAAATGCTAACAACTGTGCAATACGGGATGGTTTGACATGTATTTTTTTTCCTACACATAGCATCAACATAATACTTTTTATGCTAGTTTAATAGGGATGGGCATTCACTGGGGACTATTCAACCATTCTTCGAAGATGCCCCCCCGGTCCTTCTCTCATTTTAACGTTAAAATGAGAGAAGGACCAGTTAATCAAGCCATAGCTATTTACTACTAGCAAGCTATGAAAATATACTTTTTAAGACAACACGATAGTCACATAAACGATTCGATTTTTTATAATTTAATGACTATTTGAAAATTCGACAATCATGACCCATCCCTATAGTTTAACCCTATGGTTTCACGCTGTCCCTCATTTGGTTTCCCGCCAGTGACTTATCTCTTACAGCTAACAATCTAGGGTGGCTATCAGTCTCTTTGTGTTTCTTAAACTTAGCAATTTATTACAATTTTACAATCTGGTCACCGTGGAGACAGCCACATATGTTGATATTTTCATGACCACCATGACAGGCCAAAGAAACATTAATTACATGTTTAGAGTTGGTACAATGATGATACACGATTTAAATGCAAAACAAAGATTAGAGGACAAGTGTGTCCCCCATGTTTTTTTATTTTGAGCAGTGCCTCTCAGTGTGTATCTTTTTATAAATTCACAAAACCCAAAGTCAATCTACAGGGACATTTACATTCACTAGGAATTTGTCTTGGTGAGTTGGTGCACGTAACATAATTACAGCAAAGTAAACAGGCATGAACACAATGTACATAGTGGGGGAAAATAGAATTTAAACAGGAAAAATACATTGCACAATAGGGCAGCAGAGTAGCATAGTGATTAGGGAAGCCGCCCTTGAACTAACGGGTTCAAACGGGGGTTCAAACTCCCATGTCTGCAGCATCCACCCTGCCGAAGTGTCCTTGAGCAAGACAGTGAATCCCTACCACTCCAGTGGTGCTGTTCAATAGCTGACCTTGACCCTGAAAGCAGAATTTACCTATGGGGATCAATAAAATATTACAGTATTATATGTGCCATATACTGTATGTGGATACAATATCCAGGACCAGGAGTGTGCAGAGCGATATGGCGTGAGTTTGGCGCAGATTGTGGAATGTTAAGGTTCACTTTTGTTTTCAAACTGGAGACTCTGTTGGATTGAGTTCAGTGCTGCTGGTCTGCTATCTGTGCTTCTCCACATGACAAACATGACGTGATGCGCACATCAGGCGCATCAGAGATCCATTTAGATAAATTTTTATACACTGATCAACTTTTGACTTTGTGCCTTTGTATGGCAAACACTGCATCTCGCAGTCAAAGACGTCCTCTACAGCAGTGATTCTCAACCTTTTTCATATCAAGGACCCCTAATTTAGTCCACATTAGGGGTATTTAGTCCCCATTTGAGAGTATTTTTATTGGTAGATATGATATTTTGTCCAGAATTCCATGACTATCTGTATTGTAGGTAGAGAGATACCAGTGAAACTATGATCAAAATAGATTCTTATACCTTCTCTAGTTGTGTTAACTTCTGAAATAAATGAAATAATGCTAAAATTAACAATTCATCATTTTGCTGGGGACAACCAGGAACCCCCTCAAGGACCACTGGTGGTCCCTGGACCCCACATTGAGAACCACCGCTCTACAGGCCATCTGACGAAGTGCATCATCTCACGAAGCGACAGATGTATGACTGACTGCCTGACCTGAATTTGGCTCCTGATGCCCTCGGCTGCGCCGTGGGAAAAAATATATACAAACAAAATCCATTGGAAATGAAGAGTTGAAGATGTTTTAAATAGAACTGATGAAGCCTGTCAGATGAGTGGTGAAACTCTTTTTTTAGACAAATATACTGCAGATATGAGAAGGAAAATGTAAACCTTAAGTCACGTTTTCATTTAAATAAAAGTCAGTTTTGCCACCATTAATCAGCGATAGAGGTTAGCAAAACAGATATTTACTTATATGAAAATGTTGCAGATTATTAATAAAGTCTGGTATCACATACACAGGTCAGTTATAGGTTACACAACATCAGGAACCACAACATCAGACAATGCCCCTCTCTCTGATGGAGCTTTTATTGTTGGACAATATGAGGTCTTATAGGGCGGTGTCATCTGCAAACTTTAGCACTTTTAATAAGGCATCTTTGAAGGTGTGTTTGTTTGCGTAGAGAGAGAAGAACAGTGGCGATCTGCAGCGCTGATGGTTAGAGCTCGGGGGAATGTGTTTTCTCAGCCTCACAAATTGTTCTCCAATCTGTCAGAAAGTCGGTGATCCACTGACAGATGGAGCCAGGCATGCTCAGCTGGTTTAATTTGAACTGGAGCAATTTGAGGATGACTGGGTCTGTGTCTTGCACTTAAATCTGCAAATGAAATGCCATAGCAGCAGAGAAAGAAAAAAGGAATTCAGCTACTACAGGCAAGAACTCAGCTACAACAGAGATACATACAGCATATGGTATCATCGTACATCTTTATGATAACCAAAACTTTATTTTGCTTAATTTTAAAAGAGAAACAAATTGTATAGGGGGGTTCATTTCTTTGTCATCACGCATATCACTTTTATGTAGGGAACAGAGAAGAGAACAGAAAATACATTTAACATTTAGTTTAAGTTAGGCAATGCAACAGCATGCTTGTCAGACTACATGACGTTCACTATGTACCACCAGTCCAGGCATATCCGTTCATATACATTCATATCCATCAAAAACCAAGATAGCCTGAAGAACAAACTAAAGCAGAAGTACATACACAACACACTTCATAAGCCAAGTCACATCAGCTTACCAGCTCAGTTTGATTTCAACTTGATCTGTGTAGTTTATCTCAGTGAACGCATTGAGAGTTCTAACAATGAACAAAGATGTCATAATGTTGTCAACACAACTTAAAATAGTGAAGTAGCTTGGATATATTTTACAGAATGACACAATATTTTCATGGTATCGTTTGATTAATGTGATGATTCATAGTGTATGAATCATCCCGATGATGGTGCCACCAGAGTTCGAATAAACTGCTCCAAACATGCTTGGTGTGTATGCTCCCTAAGAAAAGGGGAAATATTGGGCAGCTGGTGGCCGAGAGACTTTGTGTGTGATTTTAACACCGAGGGCATTAAGATCTGCTGTTTAATAGTCACCTGAGTGGGACACAGAGAGAGAAGTCAAAAGGACAAGACAGGACTGACTGGGCTGAAAATCCACACACACTTACTGGTCCAGTGACACAGCGGCACAGAGCCAGTACAATAATTAGTTTCACAGGAGCAGCGTGTTTAAGAACGATAAGCGTTGCTTTGGGTGAAGAGTCAGCGGATGGATGTAGCCGCTCGTTATCTGCACACTGCAGAGGGAAAGAAGACACACTCCTCTAATAACTTTCAGAGAGAGAGGTGAAGGAGGAGGGAGGGGGGGGGAGAGAGGGGCATGTTGCAAGTAGTGAATGACAAAAAAACAAGTTGAGATCAACATCTGCCACATCTCCTGTGCCTATCAAATACCGTTTTTTAAACGTCTCAGGATGGCTGTTTATGTTTATGAGGGGGAGGACCGCTCACATCTGTCGGCCTTTAAAGGAATAGTTCACCCAAAAATGAAAATTCTACTCACCCTTATGCCAAATGAAACAGGTGAAATTTGTTAGTCCATATAACACACAGGGAGGTTGCCAGCACAACTTGGTAGCAGCCTTCTCCAAAACAACTGAAGTCAATGGGGACCAGTTCTTTAGAGTTCCAAAACAAAAACAATCACACTGTGAATAGAAAGACCTATACACCATTATTTGTTGCAAATCAATCAGCTGTAGTTAAGATTTGCACTAAATGATGCTGTAAATATACTGTAGGTCTTTTTGGAACTCTGAAGAACTGGTCCCCACTTTGGAGAAGGCTGCTATGGAGTTGTGCTGGCAGCCTCCCTGTGTGTTATATGGACAAACTTCACCTGTGTTTCAACTGGCATGAGGGCGAGTAGATGATGACAGAATTTTCACTTTCGGATGAACTACTCCTTTAAAGCCACTGCGCTCACTTTACAGTCGGCGGCTTTTCATCGTCGGCTGCATTTCCCACAAGACTATGCACCAGCCGGCGTCGCAGCAGCGTTATTGTGAACAGGCCAGACAATAGTCAGCATCATGGCAGCTCCGGTGCTCAGGCAGGTTAGCATCGCGGATGAATGCCGGCATCATTATTCACGGTGCGTCACCGGTTGCAGAACCACTCCTGATGCAGCGCATGTCAGGATGCGCTTGCCAAGTACGCCTGACCACCGTATGATGCGAGAGCGAGGAGCATGAGTGGGATAGCTGAAGTGGCTGAATGCGAAATTGACAATGTGTTGGTTCAACAGCAGCGCTAGACTGATATGGGTTTTTGAAGGCCAGTACCGATATTTTTTGGACTGTCAATAGCTGATATTTTGAGCTGCTCGTTTTCAGGCCCAAAAAAAATGACTCAGCGTTTTCCTCAGAATTCTGTTCCTGTCAGGGTGGAAAAGTCTGTGAAACTGTATTTAGACCATCAAAAACTCTCCATTGAAAGTCACACTAATGAAATTCTTTTAGGAGGGTTAGCAGCTCCTTAAGGCAGAGTGAGGCAGGTTTCACTGCAGGGTTTACAAGACTGTTGAGTAAAATCCTCCCACACCGCACTGGAACGATTTCTCTGGTCAGACATCTGATATAAAGATAATAATAATAAAACATTTTCACTAGCTGTGGTGAGGGAGGAACCTCCGTCATATTGAGGGGTTGTGCAGCAATATCTGTAAGCACGTATGTCTGCATCTTTCCACATTTTTTCTAAATTGGAAAAAAAAAAGTAAATTGGAAAAGATTACAATGCTGACAGATAAGATGTTTGATTTTTTTTTTCATCCTTTGCCATCTGGAGAAGGCTGTCTAGCAGGGCTCAAGAGGTTTGATTTGAATGTTTTTCTTTGGAGGCAATCACCTTGTCAAGGCCATTCTTGTCGCTGGCAGAAGGCAAAAGAGCAGTTAGCAGGTGTTACTGGGTTACTGCTCCACGCTTGCTCATCAAGGATGCAAAAGATTGGCTTCTCTCCTCAAGGTTGACATTTTTCTAAGATAACTGTAAGAAGGCATGGGTAATGCCACAAAAATGTACCCTTTTATATATAGTATAGACGTTAAATACGTTTAACTGTGGTGTCCTGAAGGCTCAGGTGGCTAAGGTATTGTCCCAGTTTTGAATGGGACCGTTGTTGCAGGTCATCCCCCTTTCTCTCCCATCTTTGCTGTCTCTACTGTGAAATTGTCAAATAAAGCAAAAAAAACACCTGAAAATTATGTAAAAGAAATTCATATGAAACTTGTATACCTTTTTGTAAGATTTCGACTGCCCTATAGCACAAAATGACCATAATATATCTGCAGGGGGTTAATAGGTTTGTTGATTAATAACAATGAATCAACTAAAATTTGCCACCACAGAAATACTTGATACTGTTATGAGCTACTTTGGTGGATGTTATTGTATTGAGTTAGTTTAATTCCACTGTTTAGTTCAATACTATGTATATAGTATATACGTATTTGATTCTTTAGGTATAAGATATCATCCCTGTACTGCACATAAGGGCAAGTCACGGTTTCTCGTGTATTGAAAGCATTTGATGCAGGTTGGCAGAATGACAGATGTCCTTGCCCTGACCTCTCCCCTCTGTTTTGAACAAAGACTGGGACACATGGCTGTTACTGCATTTCTTACCTGATACGATGTGCGTTCTACACAATCATTTGAAGTGCTAATTGCTGAGATCTGTAAGATCCTTGTTTTGATTTTAAAAGTGTCTCATGTAAAATAACGGAGTCATTTCTATGTTCCCAGGGTCCTATGTTCCCCAGATTTATATGGCATATAATGGGAACATGACAAAGGGTCCTATGTTCCCAGGGTCCTATGTTCCCCAGTTCTAGGGTTAAGGTAAGGGTTAAGGTTAGAGACCTTCAAAATCAAATAAAATGATAACCATTGGTTTTGTTGTGTTTATATAGCTGTTTTGAAGCCTTGTTCCAATAAAAAAAACTGGATAATATTTATGAAATGTTTTAACTTGAAACGGGTCAAATTTGACCCGAACACAATAGGAGGGTTAATGTGTGTTAACAGAATATTGAAGTGGGAAACATCGGACCCTGGGAACATAGGACCCTGGGAACATAGGACCCTGGGAACATAGGACCTTGGGAACTTAGGACCCTGGGAACATAGGACCCTGGGAACATAGATACGCTCCCATAACCAGCCCGCTCTGACCACTAAAACAAACTCACCCCAGACTCTTGTGCAGGACAGATCATAATTTTGAACAATGTAAAACTTGACTATATATTTCTTGATCATTATTAAACAAATTCATGCTTGTACATACACTGTATGCACAGAACACAGACATTCACTCACTCACTGTTCAACACAATGATACCCACACACACACACACATTTTAACTTGTTTTATTATTATATGCTACTTATGTTGGTGCTTTTTCTGGTCGTGGTACATGAATGGTAAAGTGTGCATCTACTTTATATGGATGTAGTCTAGTATCCAGGTATGTCTGTATGTCTCTGACCCTATAATTCCAGAGATGAAGCCTGGGAAACGTGGGGCGGGGATGGTGCAAGGGCAGAGCTTTCAGCCGCGTCCATTTATTCACATCCACCATCCGCAGACAGTGGAGTGGCAGCTGATGTCATCTTTACTGTCACTCGTCAGCTCCTCTGTCAACCCGATGCCTTCATGGCCACATCAGGTGGGTTTAACCACTGTTCCCTCTCCGCTTTGCCCGCATCGTCCCAGCTTGTGACGTGTGCGACTAGGGGCAATAAGACTCTGGACCTAATATATGCAAACATCAAGGGACGTAAATTATAATAGGGTTAGACTGATTCAGTTCGTTTAATTTGACCATGCAGTATTCAGCGTTTCCCCCAGAATGTTCTTCTTGTCAGGGTGGGAAAGCCTCTGAAACAGCATTTAGACCATCATGTGTCACTAAAACTCTCCATTGAAGGATAATAATAATAACAATAATAATAATAATCAGAATGAAAATATACTCATGAATACTTGTGTGAATCCAATCAAAATATTGCATTATAATCAATGTTGATTATAGACAACCAATATAGTATTGAGCAGTTGTACAATAACTATCAATCAAACTGCATATATATCATATAGACGTAAATATTGGATATATCGAGGTATGTACATACAGCTCTACTGGATCTGGATAAACCTGCCCCTACAGAAACAGTGTGCTGTTTTCTCAGTAATAAACTGAGGATGACTAAGGAGCTTAGGGATTTACTGAATGAGGAGAAACATCCATTCAGAGGAGGGAAAAGAGATGAACCTAAACAAATGGGGAGGGAATGGGAAAAGGGAAAATACAGGAACTGCAAGAGCAGTTGCAGGCAAAAGAAAGAAAGAAAGACGTTCGGGCTGGAATGAGGTATGAACAGACTAGAGGTGGATGAGGAGGACGAGTGCAGAGCTTCGCAGTGCAGCTTAAGGTTAATAAGACAAAGGAGCCGGAGGAGGAAGAAGAAGCCACTGACATGATGGTGGTCCAGTCACGCAAACAAATAAGTGAGAGATTCAACCATAAACATCAATATATCATTGTGAAATTAATTGCGAAATCTTGGTATAATTACTGTAAACAAATGAGATCGTGGTGGAGACGATTGGTAGTAGTGGTGGTATTGTTAGTGCTAGTGTTTGCTGAAGAAGATTTTTTTCATCTGCCTTTCACTCCTTCCACCCTCTGCCATTGCCAGAAACTCTGAAAGCTTTAGCTCTGTTTGCTCTGGAAGAACAGCGCCCTCTTCCTGTTTTGTGCCGTAAAGCAATCTAGCAGATTTCCCTCCAAATCTGACCCAGTTGCTCACACTGTAAAATGCAGCGTAGAGGCTGGTAGAGGCTGCCAGTCTTCATAGCGAAGGTCTCGTTTGTTTACTGTAATTATACTAATGTCTCAGAATTAATATCGTAATGATTTATTGAGGATAAAATATTACACATAGCACCTTTAAAAACATATAAAAGGTACAGCATGCAGTCTTGCTAGTTGTTTGACCCTTTTTATGCTTCCATTCTCGTGACAGGAACGCCTTAAGGGAATTTCTTCAAATTTGGCACAAACGTCCACTTGGACTCAAGGATGAACTGATTAGAATTTAGTGGTCAAAGGTCAAAGGTCAAGGTCACTGTGACCTCACAAAAGACGTTTTTTGGCCATAACTCAATTCATACGCTAATTATGACAAAATTTCACACAAATGCCTAATAGGATAAAATGATGAAGTGATGACATTTTAGATCCAAAAGTTCAAAGGTCAACAATAAATAATGACTGTCCTTGCAATGATACAACAAAGTTTATTGGTGGAGGCATACAATCGCAAGGTGGTTATTTCTAGTTTTTAGACAGACCTGCAATCTGTCAGCCTTTATTAGCCTGTTTGTGAACATGTCCAAAGCTGCCAGATGTCAGGACCGTCAGCTTATAAACGTAGCCAAGGCCTCCGGCACGAGCCGCCAAGGGCTGCTGCACACAAAGGACAAGGGCAGTCTCCAACACCCATCACAAAAAAAAAAAAGATTCCCATTTGTTGTGCAGTCCCTAGTCAGCTACAACAGCTCAGGACTGACTGAAGGACGCTCACACATGCACACTTCAGCTGCTGTTCAGGGTTAACTCTTTTCTTCAGATTCTCTTCTCTCCTTTACTGCCAAGAAAGGAGGAGAGTTGTTGGATTGATTCCTCTAGAGAAGTAGGAGGGTGCTGTTTAAGGGACAATGAAATGTTTAAGGGACAGCTTTACTATGGGCCAATACACATTTGCATGTTTAATTTAGAGACAAATCCAGTTCCCAGGCTCCTTAGTTACTCGATCTTAATTAACAGTGGAGAGATAAAAAGGAGCGGGTTGCAGTTGCGGGCTCGGAGTGGTAACTCACCCATAATAAGCATTAGAATAATTCCCTTTTTATAAAAAGGACAAATTTAAACTGATTGCCTTTGCACTGCCAACCCTTCACGGGATTAGACCCTCTGCCATACAAATGGAAATGTGGCTGTATAGCGGGCTGGATTTGGCCAATAAAATGTAAAGCGAAGGGATGTGTAGCGTGCACACGGATACTCAACTGCGCACGTGCACCACACACACATACACACAGAGTTTATTTGACGCTGTGGAGCTCAGAGTACACACATCTCAATGCAGTACAAATTTGCAGCACAAATTGCTGTAAGGACAATGTCGAGGCATTTGTACAAAGTTGGTTTTGCTGTGGTTTACGTGCTTATATCAGCAAAAATTGGGGGTGTTTTCAACAGTAAGACCGTAGATATATTTACTTTTATCCAACATACATCCTACTTTCACCCCTTTCAAACAACTCGCAAGAGAGTCATTCCTAGGTTCCCAGGGTTCTATGTTCCCAAGGTCCTATGTTCCCAGGGTCCTATGTTACCAGGGTCCTATGTTCCCCAGCTCTATATAGCACATAATGGGAACCTGAAAAAGATGTTCCCCAGCTCTGTATTCGCTTAATATGGTTAGTTAGGGTTAGGGTTAAACATAGGACCCTGGGAACATATGACCCTGGGAACATAGGACCCTGGGAACATAGGACCCTGGGAACATAGGACCCTGGGAACATAGGACCCTTTGTCATGTTCCCATTATGTGCCATATAAATCTGGGGAACATAGGACCCTGGGAACATAGATACGCTCCCCTTTATATTTGACAATAGACTAATATCTTACAACAATAGAATTATTAAATAGCTGTGAACTGACCTGTGAATAGTTGTTATGAACGCTCACTTCCACATTACGAAGCTAGGTAGCTATTGGAAGCCGTTAAAGGAAAACTCCACCCTAAGAAACTAAACAGCTATTGGTGATGTAGGCTACCTTGCATTACTGGGTCTATTTTGTTGTTTAGTGTATTTTTCTTATTCCTGTGGATAACTGGCCAAACGTAGACAACATGATGCCACGTCACGTCGAGATGTTTCCAGTGCAGCTACGATGGAGTTTGATAGCAGAAAAATTCAGCTGTATAAAACACCAACTGTAAACGTCAGGTTTTGGTGTCAGTTCCTCACAATCAAAGAGCGAGGGCTTCTTTCTAGAGCCGCCATTTTGCACCAAGAGACGTTCAACAATCATACAGGGAGAAATCCATCGTAGAAGAGGAGAGAGACCAATTTCTGTTATGTCCCATGGTCTAAATGCTGTTTCAGTGGCTTTTCCACCCTCCCACGAATGAGATTCAACAACACCGAACACTTGTAACTTTTTGGCATGAAAACGGTCAAATTTAAAGATATTCACTAACGGCAGTTGAAGCCAAACAGAAAAATATGTATCTGAAAAATCCAGACGCTTAGAGGGAATGGAGAGAATCTAATGCATAGTTCAAATGCAAGTTTATCAATCATATTCTATTGGTGAGATAAGGCCTTGCCACATCCAATCTAGCCCAGTGTTTAAAGAGAACCCAATCCACTGAAAGCTCATTTACATTTTTTATCAGATAATAGACATGTTCAAACCTTTTCAAGGCAGTAAAGATGCATCAATACAACTCCCTACTGCCATATCCATCAGATAGATGTAGCGCTTCCCTAGTATCAACTACCATGAGATACAGCGCCCTGGGTCCTTTTACTTAACCCCACCCTAATACTATCACTGGTATTACCCGGTTTATGGTAGGTCCTGTATTAAAACATATATGAAATACAACTTCAAAACATCCCAGCTGTAAGTATGATAGGGTGACTGTGTAATTTTAACCCTTTACCTTATCACCATAAACCCTTGGCTTTTAACCGTTCCAATTTATTGAACCGACAAAGAGGAAAATGGTATAAAATTATAGTATTTATTTACCACAGATTCAAATAGAAATAAAAGCTCATTTGGCGTTCTTTCAGGGCATAAAATAAGTTGACCTAACCAAAAATATACAACCGCCCTTTTACTTCCAAGGTAATGGAAAATGAAATGACAGGCAAGTACCCTTTAAACCAGACTGATTGTAAACTTATGACACCTTTGCCCCCAATACTTAGGGTACATATCAGTCTTTAACTGGCAGAAAATACCTTATACTTTTAAGCTGATATGAAATATTCAACAGCTATTACCTCTATTAACTCTAAATAAACCTGTTTGCATGAATCAACAACAATTTACTGCTTTTACTCTTGTGGGCCCACAAAACAAATTAAAAACAAAAGCCGGCAATAGACACAAATAAAATAACCCCCCGTTGCAGGCCTGAGCGTAGCTTGGGTGCGATGTGGATTGGGTTACTCACCCACGGCGAACAGTTCAACCGTCTCCTTACTCTAATGGCCGACGACGGTCCACCTCAGTCCCAGTGGCGATGAAGAAAGACAGTCCCAACTCAGTCCCAGTGGCGATGAAGAAAGACAGTCCCAACTCAGTCCCAGTGGCGATGAAGAAAGACAGTCCCAACTCAGTCCCAGTGGCGATGAAGAAAGGAAACGGATGGTCTCCCTCGAAGCCAGAGGTGCAACCGTGCTTTTCCGGCAGCACGGTGCGCTATCTGGTGCTCTGTCCGGGCTTCTGAGTCCATACATCAGGCGCTAGCCTAACGTTAGCGAGCATGCTAACTAAGCAGCAATCTACTAGCCTACGGAGTTAAAATTAACTCCCAGAAACACTGTAACATCGAAGAAAACTCTTAGCCATATAACACACTCCTTACAAATGAGTTAGGCTACTTCTAACTTCCTTAAATCTTACACTTGGCTTACTTTTGTAGCTAGTCGCTACGTTAAGAGGAAACACACACTGTTATCTGCGGTGTCGGAGGAGCGCACACCCACACACCTGTTTGCTTCGTTACTCCAGCCTGCTCTGCGTGCTAGTCCCGCCCCTTAACCAATCATAATTTTAGAAATGTGATGTCTCTCTATATGACCCAATCTGAGGCAGATAAAAAACACTAGAAAAATAAGCAGGATAGTCTGTCATACCTCATGTGGAGGGATGTACGTTTTACACAAACTATGAAAAGGTTACGATCTTAAAGTGACACAGCCTAATACTGTAGCAACTGTAGGGTTTCTACTGCTATGCACATTTTAACTCTGGGGCTTTACCCAGGGGTTACATAGACAAGAATACAACCAGTACTACTGTGCATGAAGCAGTGACAGGCTCATCTTTAACAGAAGATAAGAGTAATGCCCTTCTACTTTGAAGTCATTGGATGCCGTTTACCACTTGTGTTTGATTACAGTAGAAACATTTTGCACTCGCCACAATCAAACTTCAGATATATATATTTGGGATGGACCCCAAAGTGTGACAGACTACATTTGATTATCCTCTCTAGCTCCACCATCAGGCCAATCTTGCTATAGCAACTATTTTTTTTCAATTTCTACATTTTTGAATAGTACCACCATCATGACAAATTGGTGATTTTTCAAATGCCAACATGTCAGGCAGCACTTCACCTGCAGTTGCCTACTGTCACCGAAATGTTCTATCAGTGAGGTGTAGAACATTTCCATGATGGTGAATCAAACTTCTCACTGTCAAATCATTTCCCCCATAGGCCTGGACCCCGCTAATGGCTGCTTGCTGCTATATTTAGGAATGCTTTTTGTTTCAGGTCTCTCTTGGAAAACTGATCTCAATCTCAATAAGACGACCTGATCAAATAAAGGATAAGAAATCCTCGACAGATTTAAATTGTGCGTCATTGTGTGTGTCGAACACAGCCAGATCTGCGATAAAAAAAACACAGTAACACTGATGTTCACCTTGTCTTTGAATGTTTACCTTAGCTGTTCTTTCTTTTCTTACTGCGTTCCTCCTTTGTTGTTGTCACTAGCTTCACCTTGATAGCCACAACCAGCCAGTGATGGGAGAAACGAGGCTTTCTGAAGCTTTGAACCAATTGCTTCGGGAAATGATTCACTGTTTCAAAACGCTCAAAACTCGCTGGCGACATCTGCTGGTCAAATGTATGTAAATGCAATGGGAAGACCCAAAACAACACCTATAGTGATTCAACGATTTGAAAGTTACTTGCATATATTTTCATTTAAGAGTAGTCTAAGATATCCTGAAATAAACAGACCCGAAGTTATGTAGAATATGGAGGCCTTCATATGGTTGTATTTTAATCATTTTCATGATATCATTTGTGTAAAGTATGTATGACAGTATAGCTTATATACAATATTTAAGTTCTATTTGTAGACTTTATATATAGACATATGAGAAGGCATTTATATGCTTATACCTTTATTTGTGTATGAAATACTGTAAACCTAATTTCTGTATGAAATAAACATTTGTGTATAAAAGTAGTGTAAGGAATAGGAAATTCTGCGTTATCAGGAATTATTTTTATTCAAGAAAACAATTTGTAGTTATTTATATTTCTTGCTCCCCCCATTTCTCCAAATCAACTAAATCTCTCTGAATATCAGCCAGAATGACTCTCATCTCTCTCCTACCTGAAAACCGACATTTGGCCATGTTTATTTGTTGTTATTGTAAATATTAGCGGGAAGGCACATCAGGTGATCTGCAGGAAACCTGGAATCACTGACTGCAGATCAGCCAAAACTTGGTTGAGTCAGTCAGTTAGTATCAGTCTAAGTTATGACAACTGATTCGAGATCAGTAGTTGCCATGAATTTGACACAGGTTCACTTTAGGCTCGAGCCCTTAGTGTCCAATCACCAAAACTGAGACACGTTTTGAAACAATTTGATGCCCCAAAACTTCCCAACAATGAAAAGCCAATTTCAGGCAAACAGGGGGATTTAGTCATGTACACACAATGTAATAACGTAGAATGTACCTTATTTATTTAGTAGTATTTTAATGTAAAAAAAAGTGGCATATTGCAGCTTTAAAATGCACTGTATTTAGGCTTGCATGGTATCATTGCTGAAATATTCTAGGCACTGTGACTATAACTACATTTCATCAGTGCAACTCTGCGGGGCATCTAAACAGTATGCAGCCATTCATGCCAATCTGCTGCTAAGACTCCACATAAGAGCTCTGGCTGGCATAGATTTGGATTTAGTGTCTGAGACTTGACAGCTGGAGAAATAAGTAAAGAGTCAGAGGCCTATTCTTGTCTTGTCTTCTCTCTGTCCTGTGAAATGACATTTGTATTTCCTCTGATGGATTATGAAGTCATTTATTTAAAAAAAAAAAAAAAAAAGTAGTCACAAGGTTTGTTTACTGCGTATGTAATTCCTCGATAATTCTTATGGAGGGATTATAGCAGGGCTGGGGAAAGTTATTAATACTGGAGTTAGGCAATTAGACTGGAATAAATCATACAGACTCTGGGTAGATTGATTCGCCGACTGCGGGACAGTTTGTACAATAAAGTCTCTGTCTTCAGTAATGGTGTGGGATGCCGGCTTTGGTAGGAGCACAGAACATAATTGGCGGTGGAGAAGAAGTGTGTGTGCGGTGTGTGTGTGTGAGGGAGAGAGAGAGAAAGAGAGAGCGAGAGAAGAGAGACACTTCACCTGTTTTACAGTGCACGTCCAAATGCTGTGTGTATGTGTGTGGGGTGTGCATGTGCAAGCAAAATGTGAATGCATGTAATCCAGTTATCCACTTAGTAAGTTATTATCCTTGACCTTGGATGGCTGGGATGGACAATTTCTTCACTGTCTGATTTATTATGAAGAAAAAACAAATTGTGGCCGTGAAATAAATCAGTGGCAGACAGAAGAATCTCTGTTTTCATATACATGGATATACTGATATAACACAATCGTGATTCAACCTATACCCAGTTCATGAAAACTTCTCCATTTGCTGTTCTAAACAAGATGTCTGGCAGATCTTTCCTGGGAAAAAATCCTCTGCTGCACAGGAAGTGATGCGTTTTATGTTTTTAGTTGGTTTGGAATAAACAGAAGAAGAAGAACTGGGTAGTTAGCATGAGCAGTGATAGCAGCCATGGCTGGACAGACAAAGAGAAGAGAAACTCAAACTGCATCAACAGAAAACCCAAGCTCCACCCACACTGTTTGATTGACAGGTGATCTGTTGGAAGTGCAGTGCAGAAACACTACAGCAATGAGCGCATAGCACTAAAGATGGAGACAAAATTAAAAAAACAAGGATCTTGCAAAACACTATTTTTAAGGTGCAAAATAGAGAGGACGACAAAATGATGTAAATGGAAGCTGTAAATGGGAAGTAGGCAAGGTAAACAGAAGCTCTCAATCACCTTGCTGTTTCCTGTTCAAACAGCCGGTTGTAAACACAGGGACTGGGACAGCAATTGCATTTTACCTCTTCAGATTCCTCCACTGAAAATACTTGGCATCGATGATTGCGCACACTATAGCAGAAACAAGAACAACCAACCTAGAGACACTAAACACAGCACCAAGATCTTTCCCTGCCTAGTTTGTGGCAGTTGTAGAAATGATCTTGTAGTGAAATGAGGGGTCGGGACTTTAATCTTTGGCCTCCCAGTCCAGTCAGGACCATCCCCATTATTTCAAACAGGTTTCATTTTTACAAAGCAAATCTGGAGTCAAAGTTTTGACCGCCTCCTGTAGTGTGAACTGGTCAACCAATCAAATCTGAACAGAGACTGGCAATAGCCAAGGGGAGAGGGAGAACTACAAGAAGTTTTGTAGTAGTGAGATTGGAGGGTTGTATGGCATCAGAACATGGGTAGTGTGTGTTCCCCACATCTAACATATCATCAGGTGTGTGTTCCCCCAATCATACTGAACATATAGTGTGTGTTCCCTAAATCAAACTGATCATCAAGTGTGCATTCTCCAAATCAAACTGATCATCAATTGTGTGTCCCTAAATCCATCTGGTCGTCCAGTGTGTGTTCCCTAAATCTAACTGCTTGACAAGTATGTGTTCCCTAAATCTAACTGCTCATCAAGTGTGTGTTCCCTAAATCTAACTGCTCATCAAGTGTGTTCCCTAAATCTAACTGCTCGTCAAGGGTGTGTTCCCTAAATCCAACTGGTCGTCAAGTGTGTGTTCCCTAAATCCAACTGGTCGTCAAGTGTGTGTTCCCTAAATCCAACTGGTCATCAAGTGTGTGTTCCCTAAATCCAACTGGTCATCAAGTGTGTGTTCCCTAAATCCAACTGCTCGTCAAGTGTGTGTTCCCTAAATCCAACTGCTCGTCAAGTGTGTGTTCCCTAAATCCAACTGGTCATCAAGTGTATGTTCACCATATTTACCTCGTCATCAAGTGTGTGTTCCCCAAATCAAACCGATCGCCAAGCGTGTGTGTTCCCAAAATCCAACTCACCTTTAAGTGGGTGTTCCCCAAATCCAACCGGTCATCAAGTGCGTACGCCTCTATGAAGCTAGACAAAAAAAAAAAAATCTGTGAATGCCAGTCATTAATTATGTGATGTCCAATCTTTTCACAGTCTGCCCAGTCATGTAGTGTGTCACCATCCTTCTCCAACCGGGACTGTGATCACACTGAATGCGCTTGTCAGATTTCGCCGAGACTCCCCTGTCTACCCATGAAGCCATCCTGGGTCCTCCATAAATCACTCCCGTGGTGTTTCATACCCTGATGGAAGCATTAGCGCCGGCTTTACAAGTTACACAAACTTTATTGTCCCTGAGTGGCTCGTAAAGATACAGCCGAATATCTGCAGACAGCGGACAGCCAGTCGGGACGCCCCCTGGTATTACGCAAACTCCTGATGAGATGGGGCTGTTAGCTGCGCTCTGCTGTTCTATAATCAGTCCCTCAACCTTATCTGTCCCTGCAGTGACAGGACTCACATATGGCCACGATTATCACCCAAAATCATAAAAACCGGCCCTGCTTGAGTGCTGGGTTTTTATCACTCACAGACAGGGGGGAAGACAATGTGAGACAGTATGAGTATGGGAATAATAATCAAATAAAGTGGGGTGGAATTTTCCAAAAACCTGTTATGATGATGGTATCGGTCATTTTCAGAGGCAAGGTGAGTAAAGTGATTTTCCCTGCCTAAGGAAATGACTTTTTTTCCTAGTAAACGGTATAGAGCTGCGGAAATAGTACAAAGTGGAAAGATTATCACACGTCTTGAGCCCTATCCTGGTGTGTTTATGTCCGTATTTATTTGCTATTCACATGCTCTGATGAAGGCTTACTAGACGGAACATTTGTTTTTTTCATGTTTGTGTGCCCTTCAACCTCGCAAGGTGTTCCAATTCAGATTGTATCGACTTTTAAACACCTAGGCTTTTTACTTGATGACAGCTCGTTTTTTAAACCACACGTCGAAAGTTTGGTTAAGAAACTAAAAGTGAGGTCGTAGGAAGTCGTGCTTTTCTTTTAATGCAAAAAAGAAACTAGTCGCTGCCACTTTTTTTTACCAGTATTAGATTATGGTGATGTTTTATACATGAATGCCTGTTCCACCTCACTACACATGTTGGACACTGCTTACCATGGTGTTTTAAGATTTATTACCGGTTATAGATCACTTGCCCATCATTGCACTCTGTATGCTAAAGTAAACTGGCCGTCCTTGACTGCCCGTAGGCTGCTTCATTGGTACACCTTCATTTATAAAGCTAATCATTGGTCAGCTCCCTTTTTACCTCTGTTCATACTTCACTATCACATCAAACCATCTTACAGCTTACGATCACAGGACTATTTATATGCCTATGGAAAAGGGCCTTCATGTTCTCTGCTCCCTCTGCCTGGAATGGACTTCAAAAAACTCTGAAACTACAGACTTTCATTCCCATATCTGATTTTAAAGCTCAAATTACGGACATTTTAAAGACTGAGATGGGAGAATGTTGATGCTTCACTGTATAATGTGGTGTTATATTTATATTCATTAACTTGACCTTCTCTCCCCAGCAACCCCCCGGAAAGCCTCACCTTCCCTCCCCTTTCTTACCCTACCTTTTTTAGGGTAGGGTACCCCCCCCCCCAATCCCATTCAATCTTGTCCGCTCCTGCTCAAATTTATCCCCTTGCGCCACTTTGCCTTTTATGTTCTTGTCTGTGTTTGTGTCTTGTATGTTTGTTTTTTTTATTTTAAATGCTGCCATTTTGGCCAGGCCTTGCTCGAAAAAGAGATCATTGATCTCAAGTGACTACCTGGTAAAATAAAGATTAAATAAAAAAATAAAAAAACCTATTGCAATGTAAGTATTTGGACACCTTTTAGGGAATCTTCTCACCTCTCACATCCCCACTACTCACAACGGCCTCAATTGGTCAAGGTCATTGATTCATTTTGGACACAATGAGCATTCTGGTTTTTGTTTCATGGCTCTATGTTGAAGTGTTGTGAGGATACTGTACCTTGGTTGACGGACACATAGGGAACATTGACACGAATGCAGTACATCTCTGCAGACACTGAATGTGATGAATAATAAAATAAAAAGAACATACTCAGAATCTAAAATGTCAAAATCACATCTCGGCCCTATATGCTGTACCGCTGTTACAGGCAGCTAGCGTCTCTTTGTTTCCTTTTCAGAGGACATATGGTCCTTCTATATTTATAAGCTATAGACTAGAGGACTGTAGGGTATGGCTCGTTGGCAAGCTGCCCAGCTAATATGGCCATCTATGCTGTCTGTCACTCAGGATGTAGTTTTGCTCAATTTCCACAACCTTGGCTGTGGTTTTCATCTGTGCTCCAGACTTGGGCAACTCCGTTCCTCCCCAGAGCAATGATAACAACTCTATATCCCACCTCCAGATATATTTCATGCTAATGAATTAATGTACCCTATCCCATTTTCAGCCTGAAAATGTGCTCCTCTCCTGTGCCGAAATGAAAAATCAAATCAGTCTTGTCAATTGCAGCTGATTTGTTAAGGTCCCATCTCTCCTCCCTACTTTTCCCTCAGCATGGCTGATGAGACAGCACAGCTGTGTTCCTGTTAGTGATTCTGATAACACCAAATTAAATGCCATCTGAGAGAGTTAGGCCTTTAATATGGAATCACAAACGTCAAGCTGACTCAGATCAATAAATTAAACACTGTATAAATTCACCATCCACCTCCAGCTCACTGCCACAGTACAAATGAAGAGCCTCAGCAACCTTCCAAAAGTTAAATTTGCAGTTCAGAGTGATATCTAGAATATAGAAAAGTCAGTGCTGCTCAACAGTGTTGGGTTCATTACTCAAAAAAAAGTTATGTATTACTCAATACTGATTTCATAGGTATGAATATTAAATTACTTATTACTATTATTATTAGAGGTGTATTAAGTAATTCATGACCTTTATCGGCTTCTATCAGCGACCACTAGCATTCAAACCACATTGGCATAAGTTGTCTTCTCCTACACATACACAAGTCTCTGACACACACCCCACCCCACCCTCCATCCCCTCCTGTCCCAGAGATCCAAGGTTAATATATGATAATATACATATACTGTATATATATATATACTGTGATGCTGCTCGTTCACTCGCATGTACCACCGTCCTCCATCATTGAACAATTGGAAATGTAAGTAGGGGTGTGTGTGTGTGTGTGTGGGGGGGGGGGATCTTCAAACTTTAATGTATGAGGAGCTTTTCGATTCTCGGGATAGGAGCCGGGCTCTACGTGATCATTTGTTCGTGCCGTTGTACACTTTTTTCCATGCGCAGTGCTCAAGAGGAATTATGGCACACACTGTTTAGGCCCCAAGAGGCCCGCATTAGGACAGTACAGTGTGTGCTCGTACACCAGGCAGCACAGTAGAAGTCACGAACACAGACAGGGTGCTAGCTGCAGCCTGCGGACATCCACAAACCAGAACGTACTTTGACGATTTTCGATGATTTTCTAACAGTTGTGGCCAAGTCAATCCATGAATTAATTATTTTGTTTAGTGATTCTCTTAGTAACAACAGCACTGTGCTACCACAGCACTTTGGTGGAGTTCTTAAAGTATAGTAAAGTTTTTATAGTATAGTTTCACTCACTCCAATCAACCCCAGCCCTCCACCCGGGCATCGATAAAGTGCAGAGAGTGCAGGCTGGAAAGTGAGTTTTGAAAGCCAGAGATCTCAGCACCTGGCCAAGCAATCGTTGATTCATTGGTATTGGTTCCCCAGTGGCTCAACCGGTAGAGCGCATACCATTAAGGCTAAGCCCTTATTGCAGCAATATGGGTTCGAATCCATCCCATGGCCTTTGCTGCATGTCATCCCCTCTGTCGTTCCTGTCTCTCTCTACTGTGACTGTCTAGTAAAGCAGAAATGCCAAAAAAAAAAAAATCTGAAGTGACATTTTGAGCAAAGAGCTCTTCCTCAGACTTACTGAATGTTTCTCTTTAGGCCTATAGAATTGTCCATTTCTTGAACTTGAAGGCAAGTGCCTCTCTTAAAGGGAATGTGACTGGCCCACTGAGAGTAGAGTGTGTACACCATAAAGGCTCCAAACACATAGAGCCTGTAGGCAAGAATTGTCAGGAGGAGAACGTCTTTAGGTGTGAGAATGCCATGTAAGAGGTCCCTCTGCCATGGTGACCCCCCACGACTTACCCACTTCCCCCCATTCCCCCACCACCCACTGCCGAGCTTAGACAAAAAACAAGACAGAAGAGCTCTGGGTATCTGTTCAATGATGTAGAACTTCTACAGTTTGTCACTATGTCCTCAAGGGCTTTTATTGGTAGCTTTCCCGGACGCCAGCCAAACTTAAGATTTATGGAACCCCAGCAAAGTTCCGGGCGGGTGGAAGAGCCAGTGTTCATGTAAGTGTATCTTACAGCCTACAATCTACAAACACTACACAGCACCCTAAAGCCCAATTATATCTGTCATCACATTTATACACGGACTGGAGTCAGGTAATGTTGCTGTCACGGCTCTCTATGGGCCCTTATTGCTATTTATTGTAGCTACAAATCTGATTTTCCTAATGTGAAGAATCAGTTGGACAGCAGTAGAACAGATGTTTGCTCACTCAAGACATCCATCATACATTCCAAGTGATGTTTGCTCAATGTATGGACCCAATGCTATCCACTGTATCCTGCTCACCTTTTCATTATCCTGTAAGCATTACCTGCTTACTGTATATGCCAGCATATCCTAAACTCAGTGGTGGAAGAAGTACTCTGATCCTTTACTTAAGTAAAAGTGCAAATACAGCAATGTAAAAATACTCCATTACAAGTAAAAGTCCTGCATGAAAAATCCTACTTAAGTAAAAGTACATAAGTATTAGCAGCAAAATGTAGTTAAAGTATTAAAGTAAAAGTAGTGGTTTGGTCCCTCTGACTGATATTTTATTATATATGACATCATTAGATTATTAATACTGAAGCATCAGTGTGTAAGCAGCATGTTACTGTTGTAGCTGCTGGAGGTGGAGCTAGTTTGAACTACTTTATATACAGTTAGCTAGTTTAGTCCAGTGGTTCCCAACCTAGGGGTCGGGCCCCTCCAAAGGGTCACCAGATAAATCTGAGGGGTCGTGAGAAGATTAATGGGAGAGGAAGGAAGAAAAAACAAAGTTCTGATACACAAATCTGTTTTCAGTTTTTGGACTTTTTCTCTAATCTTTGATTTTTGCTGAAATATTGGATCATTTGAACATTTATTGAAATGAAACCATGTGAGGTTTAGAGGGAAAAATCACTATTTGGTGGAGCAGTTAACAACTCATAGACATCTGAAATGTGACCCGACAACACACTGCTTTTTGTAAGACGTCAAAAGCCAAAAAGGTTGGAAACCACTGGTTTCCTCTTTAACAATGTGTTGTATTTTAAAAGCTTGTTATATTATCCATTGTGTCAAATCTCCATCTGAAAAGTAACTAAAGCTGTCAAATAAATGTAGTGGAGTAGAAAGTACAATATTTCCCTCTGAAATGTAGTGGAGTGGAAGTATAAAGTAGCATCAAATGGAAATACTCAAGTAAAGTACAAGTATCTCAAAATTGTACTTAAGTACAGTACTTGAGTAAAGGTACTTAGTTACTTTCCACCATTGCCTAAACTATATGGCCCCTTTCCCACATGGTCCCTTTCCCTTCACTTGATGTATTGAAGCTGGAGGAATGCAAAGACGGCCACAGAAGACATGATGGGTAAGTATTGTTTTTGGATTGTTGGTTTGGTTGACCGATTGTTCAAATTGTCTTTTCTCTGTCTCCATTGCTCTCTGTATCTCCCTCTATCACTCCTTTAGCCTGCATATACCCGTCTACATGGTACAGTGATGCATGAAGTGTCAAGCCCATCACCAGCAGCCTCCAGATTTTTCTTCTTTGTCTTCCTCACCCCGACCTCCCCTACTATGTCCAGAGATTTCCACAATGGAATGATGTCTTCGATATACGTCACTTGATGAAGGCACATGCACACTTAAGAACATTAATTAGTGAATGCAATGCTAGTGTGAGAAACTTTTAGAATGTGGGCCATCATCTAAACAAAACTCTTATGTATCGTGACTTTTCTTATCTCTGCAGCCATTTAGTCTGTGCTTATTTCCATCTTTTTGATAGATTGTTTCTGATCATGTCAACATGCCATTTTGTGTACTTCAAAAAGCTTCATGGCATTTTCTTTTTTATGGATGTTTGCAGTGGATCTGTGTCTGCACCAGTCTATCTGCACTGAGCTGAATGTACACTGAATTCTCCTCCATAAACAAAACACCTGGACAAGCATACAAATGGAAAAAGGGCATGGGCCTTCGAGGTGCATTTTTAAATAAAATATGTATCACTGAACTAGACATATCTACTATAAAAATGTATTAGCAAGCACTGATGGAAAACTACAGCATAACTATGGAAATTCACCTCAATTCACCAGTCTAATTAGTAGTAGTAGTGTACAATAACGAAGAAAGAAAGGAAAATGTCTAATGATCCATGTCCCTCAGGTTACTCATGCCAATGCTCAGAGGTACAGTGTGTAAATGACATTAATTTATAATGTGCATATTCTCATATTTTAGAAGAATGGATTACAACATTAAGCTTATGTGCTTTTCTTAAAAATAGTTAAACAGTTTATAACAGTGGTTTTCAGGATTCAATTGTCTAACATTTGGCCCTGAATAAAATGGTATATACAAATAGAACTATATAGAACAATATATCTAAATACTAATAACATTTGATGCCCTGATGATGTATCAAGCCATGAAATGTGTATGTGTGTGGGAACTGCAACAAATGCCCCACTACTAAAGAGGCATTCCACTGGCCAGGAATAAAGCCAGTGTACTGCCCATGGGGATCAGGCCGCTTGTCCCTGATCTGCCATACGCAGCAGCTGGGGATGACCAACCGGTTTCCACGGCCTACTGCACCATGTTGCCAGTAGATGTAGGCCCTACAGGCAGCATACCAGCACTCCTGATTGTCATCCCCAGGCTCCCTTGCATGGCCGAGCACCATAACGTCCTCCCTGTAGTTCCTGTGAATACGCAGGAACCCCGCTTCAAGGCAGCACAGGGAAGAAAATGATGGTAGTCGGCCGATGCAGAGAGCACAACATTTCTCCAAGTCTGTGGGCATCTCCCTGCAGCTTCCACACACACCTGACACCTCAGCGGATGGAGGAAGACCATGCCGACCTTGATGCATCATCAAGGCATTAAAATACTGGCCCTGGCTGCCTCTCAAAAAGGCCCCCTCCCAACTCCCTCCAATCCTCGAGGAACCTCTCGTGAATAAACAACTATCATACGGCAAACTATATCAGTGTTTAATGTTTACTTTTACACTGCAGACTTTTTACACTGCATCTTCTCTCACATAGATTTTGTCTTGGCTGAAGGACGGATAACTCTCTTAAGTGCACCAACTCTGAGTTCTCTCATTCTGTATGTGTAGAACAAATGTGTATTATATACAAATGATTGTACAAGCAGTCATCCCAGCACTTTTACTGTCAAGTTTTCTGATGACACTGCCATCTTGGGACTCATGGATACAGACACTGACATTTCTGGCTATAGTTTGGAGGTTAAAAAGTTTGTACAATGGTGTGGTGACCATCATCTCATTGTAAACACTAAGAAAACAGAAGAAATTATTTTTGATCCAGGACATCTGGGGGATCATTCTCCACTACTGGTCCATAATGCTTGTATTACCCAGGTTCATTCTTACAAATACTTGGGTGTACATATTGACTGTAATCTGTCTTGGAATGTCCATGTGAATTCTGTAAGCATTAGGATCCAACAGCGACTCGACTTCTTGCGAAGACTCAGGGTGTTTGGGGTTGGACAGAGGGTATTGATGTTATTTTATCATGCTGTGATAATATGACATCCAGCTTAATTCCAACATGGCACCCTCTCAAAACACAGATGAGCTGGTTAAGTTGTTCACTAGTAAATGTTCAGCCGTTCTTGACATTGTGCTCATTAAATGCAAAAAGTCCTAAGTTGAACGCCTTGCCTTAGCTCAATGATCAATCTCGAGCGATCATAAGAGAGTTCAAAAAAGCTGAGCGCAAATGGAAATCAGATAAATGTCAAAGCTTCTATGAGATCCTAAGAGACCTAAGATGGCAATATCAAAGGGCAGTCAAGAATGCCAGAAGGGTTTTTTTTTACCGACCTTATCACACAGAAATGTCACAACTCCAGGGTTCTATTTGGTTGTATTTAAAGTCGTAGACTCTGTTATTGCAGAAGTGTGGATGCCACTCCAGAGAAATGTGAAGAGTTCTTTGGATTTTCTATAAAAAAAGGTCAACGATATTAGGCTCCAATTTACCTGTACCATGACCTTACTGTTTCTGCCTCCAAATTCTGCCATGTTTAACTGTTTTAATCCAATTTTAGGTAATGTCCTGGTGGAGACCATTTCCATATGAAGTACTCCTTTAATTCCCTAGACACTGCTTGGACAAGGTTCCTCAAAGAAATCATTGGCAGTATGGCTCCCAACATATTACCTATGAACATCTGGCTTTTTCGGCTCTGGCTTTACACATGACCCTTTTCAACCTCTCCTTACGAGACCTTCCTTAGATCCACTGGACCCCAGTTACCGTATTTACTCTAATAGTGGCCGGTAGTCAATTAAAAGCCGGGTCTCCGATAATGGCCCTCGACACAAACAAATAAAGGCCGGCCCCAAATACAGGCCGGGGAAAAAAACAAAGGAAAAAAAAAACGGTGGATACCAGAAAAACTCCTGGTACCTGTTATATAATGTAACTGTAGTTTGTAGTAACGTACAAGTGCCACAAGATGGCAGCATGCCACAAGACGGCTCGGCCGGCGGAAGTCTCTGGAGCGTGCCGTTGTTGATTACCATAATTATCGGTAATGCATTGCAGTAACAAAAAAATGGCTACCTAACGAACCCCAACAGAAGCAGATCAGAAAACAAGGAGGCATCGTACTAAAATATGAGCAAATATCCTTATCAAACAGAGGGAATTAGAAATAAAGGCCTGTCTCTAATATAAGCCTGCTTCCAATGAAGGCCTGGTACCCTCTGCAGTTGAGGTAAATAAAGGCCTGTCTCTAACATAAGCCTGCTTCCAATGAAGGCCTGGTACCCTCTGCAGTTGAGGTAAATAAAGGCCTGTCTCTAATATATGCCTGCTTCCAATAAAGGCCTGGTACCCTCTGCAGTTGAGGTAAATAAAGGCCCGGACCAATATTAGAGGAAATACGGTAAGTACAGAGCCAAACAATCATTTCTTTCGAAGGTCTTAGAGAATTTAGCTGAATTTAGGCTTCAGATTGCTACATAGCACAGACTCTGTACCGCTCAAAGTTAAAAACCATCTTCCTTTAACTGCGGATGCTGGGGACTGCTCCATCTTAATCCTTCTGGATCGTAGCTCAGCATTTGATACAATCGATCACACAACTATGGTGAGCCGACTAGGTTAGGTTGGTCTCTTGGGAACACCGCTGAACCGGTTCAGGTCCTATGTATGCCACAATCCATATACAATTTTGCTGTTATGCAGATGATACACAAGTATACTTACCCCTGAAAACAAATGATTCAAATAGCCATATCATTTTAAATGATTGCCTTACAGACATCAAGTGTTGGATGGCTCAAATATTCATACAATTTACTCACAGTAAATAGTCATATTTGTTATACCGAGCATTGTGGACTTAATTTGAGCTAACAGCAAATGGAAGGCCCCAAGCCAGAGACCTGGGCGTATTCTTTTACTATAAGCAGGTTAAGAGAGTTATCCAGCCCTGCTTTCTCCAGTAGTATGAGAAATATTGCTAAGTATATGATGATTTATTTCATTTAGATCTATGATTTTATTTCTTCTTGACTGGATTATTGTAATTCACTATATTGTAGCATCAGCCAGCTAGCTCAGAGTTGCAGCTTTGAAGTAAAATTCAATATATATCAAAATACAAACAATTGACATTACATATTGTGGGTGTTTTCTTTGACTATAAGCAGGTTAAGAGAGTTACCCAGCCCTGCCTTCTCCAGTCTGAGAAATATTGCTAAAATATGATGATTTATTTCATTTAGATCTAGGATTGTATGTCTTCTTGACTGGATTATTATAACTTGCTATATTTTGCCATAAAGCCCTTTTATAGCTGCAACTGGCTCCCTGTTGGCTGTAGACTTGACTTAAATACTTGCTGTTGATTTATAAAGCTTTGCATGGTCTTGCACCTCAGTGTATCTCAGAACTTCTGTGCCCTTACAATATCGCTAAGTCCCTTAGGTCCTCTCATCAGGGACCCTTGGCCATTTCACAGTCCAAGCTAAGACTCAAAGGTGATCGCGCTTTTGCTATACAGCCCCTAGCCTGTGACCAACCTCCTTGAAAGTGTTAAGTCTGCAGAATCCTTTGCCATCCTACTATAAAATGAGGAAAACTCTGTCCGTCTGTCTGTCTGCATCCATTTTGCTCTTCAATGGGTTGGCCAATCAATCTGAAACTGCACATGGGCATTGAGCATTGGCATAGGCAGGGACTGACGAAGCTGATTTTTCCATTATCCCAAATTTATGCTGTTTATGCGCATTTTTGGCAAGTCTGCACGTAGTTGTGGCGCGTGCATCCCCGGGTATGGACTAGTTTTAAAAATCAATTAAATTAAAAAATTACTTTTACTCTATGGCCTTTTAGTGTGACTGATTTTTTTTAATATGCCAAAGGAATTCTAGGAAATTTAGGAAATCACTGAGTGAAATAGATGTAGACAAGGCAGGTTGAGGGAAACAAAAAACAACAAAAAGGTACATGACAATACTGCATCACAAAGTAACTCTTGGAATGCATTGAACAGATTGATAATATATAACAGTGTAAGAGCATCCAAGGAAGGAATTTTCCTTCAACTCAACTTATATTAAACATCTAGAATTATGAGTCTAAAAGCTTCATATTGGCATGGGATCTCCTCCTATGGGAACTCCTCTGGTTCCTTCTGCCTGTGAAGAGCTAGACAGTAGCTAAGGCAGAGGATCAGTGGAAATTACCCATGGAGCAGATCACGGGGGGTTATGCCTGCCATGAGTTATCTGCTCCAGTGGCCTATGCTTGAAGGATAGGTGCTGTTTGGTGCTGAATATACCATAGTGTGTCTGGGTGCATATACATCACTTGCATTCTTGTGATGTGTCTGTATTTCTGACTTCATGCCATCATACTGAGTGTGTGTGTGTGCTTGCTGTGTGTGTGCATGCACACTGCATATGTACATCTATGTGTGTGTGTGTAGTATATTTCAGTGGAGTCGCTTGTTGCGAATCCGTCAGCATGATCGCCTTTTTTCCCCCCAGCCAGAGCCAATCGATTCTCCACAGGCTGGTGGGCTGGGAACCATTGCTTGCTGTCAGAGCCTTCAATGAGCTGGTGGGTGGATGGATTACTTCATTGTAGTGAGGGGCGTGCAGCTAGAGATTTCACATTATATTAAATTAAAACGTATAATTATGAAAACAATGG